>NC_089841.1:126307852-126613171 GCF_035609145.1 Eleutherodactylus coqui | reverse complement strand
GCCAATCATCAAGTAGGAGAACAAAAGGACCAGTAGTGTTAAAATCCAATACACTTGCCCTTTCTGCCCCCCTACATCTGCCCTCAGAGGTGTTCATGTAATGTGTATGGCCACTGTTTAAAACCCAACACAATTTACTGTCTTTTCTTTTGCGTTTTCCAATTAACACTAATTAGCGCCACTGTAATAAGTCGGGGGATTTCCAAAACTTTGTTAGTGAGGACAACTTAATATTGCAAAAAAAGATAGGCTTTCACTAGCGAAGAGCACAACGCAGTCCCCGAGCCTGAATATTTAATTATCAATTAAAAAGCAAGCAGCTTTCCAAACATTTGATTACTGGAGGATTTCTGCAGCGTTAATGAGCTGTTATTCTGGGCCGTTACTTAGTTTTTCTTCCATTTGTGAAAAATTATTAGTTTAAAGTGTATTGTTTGTCAACATGTACAATTTGTGTCTTGTACATTAGGATTAGTTCATTAGGCGGGGCTCACGAGAGCGTTAGTTAATAGTGTATTACATGTGCCGTGTACATGCGTATAATACGCGGTGAATGGAGTCCGTGAAACTACATTCATTTCATTCATCCCTTCACACCTGCATATATTCATTGCCTATAAGATGCGCATAAAAAAAAAAAAGAACGCAGCTTGTTCTATTTTAACGTGTATTACGCATGTTAGAGCCATATTGTTCTCTATGGGCATGTAATAAATGCTGTCTATATGCAACTCCACTGCATATGTGCGGTGTATATCAGCAACAGAGTGGGAAATAAAAAACAAACAAGGCGTTTTAAACCAACTCAGGCCTAAACCTATATGCTGAGGCTAACAATTTAACCAGGATGCAGCATCTTTACTTTCATTTTTTCCTCCTTACTTAAAAGGGTTGTCCCGCGGCAGCAAGTGGGTCTATACACTTCTGTATGGCCATATTAATGCACTTTGTAATGTACATTGTGCATTAATTATGAGCCATACAGAAATTATCAAAAGTTTTATACTTACCTGCTCCGTTGCTGGCGTCCTCGTCTCCATAGTGCCGACTAATTTTCGGCCTCCGATGGCCAAATTAGCCGCGCTTGCGCAGTCCGGGTCTTCTGCTCTCTTCAATGGAGCCGCTCGTGCAGAATGCCGGCTCCGTGTAGCTCCGCCCCGTGCCGATTCCAGCCAATCAGGAGGCTGGAATCGGCAATGGACCGCACAGAAGAGCTGCGGTCCACGGAGGGAGCAGACCCCGGCGGCCATCTTCAGCAGGTGAGTATGAAGACCGCCGGGATTCAGGTAAGCGCTGTGCTGTTTGTTTTTTTAACCCCTGCATCGGGGTTGTCTCGCGCCGAACAGGGGGGGGGGGGGGGGGGGGGGGGGGGTGTTAGAAAAAAAACAAAACCCGTTTCGGCGCGGGACAACCCCTTTAAATAAGAATTCAGTTTTTTTATTTTATTTTTTTTTTTTATCTCCACACGTCGCTGTCCGAGGATTTTGCGAGAAGAGTTGTCTTTTTCAATGGTACAATTTAAATGTACCATATAACTTACTGAAAAACGTTAAAAATTCTAAGTGGCATGCGATGGAAAATAAACGCCATTACGCCAACTTGGGGAGGAGAAGGTCTCGTTTCTATGATGTACACTGCAGCAAAAAGGAGATGCATGATACCTTTTTTCTAGGGGTTAGTATGATTACGACACCAAATTTTTATATCTTTTTTTGCTGTACTACTTTTTTAAAAAATTAAGTATTTTTGGAAAAAAAAAAAAAAAAAAAAAGAGTTTTCTTCTGCCATCCTCTGACAGCCATAACTATTTTCCAAATGAGGGCTCGTTTTTTACAGGACGTCCTGTAGTTTTTATTGGTACAATTTGAAAAGACATTTGTACTCCATCTATTAAACTTCTTAGAGGCGGGGTGACAAAAAGAAAACAAACAAAAACAAAAAACACAATCCTGATGTGTATTTTTCTGAAGGCCCCTGGCTGCCATGGTAACTGAACAGCACCCCCCCTATCCCAAACACATAGGCAGGGGGCAGTGATATGCACATGTGACAGGCATTCCAGTACGCACATGTATGTAGTATTCTGGAAGGCCACGGCACTTCAGAATAAACACACTTTAAAGTTTGACTCCAAAGGCACAGCAAGTCAGGACAGCTCCCTCCCTACATGATGCAGGCGGGAAGAGGCAGGCGCAGCGCCAATCCCCTGACTCGGAGTGCCCTTCTGAGGCAAGCTACAAAGTAAATTTATTCTAAGTGCCAACGTGTTTCAGACCCCCCCCCCCCCCCAGCATACATGAGACTGGTCATACCTGCACATGGTCATGCCATCCCTAGTTTGGAGCAGCATGAACCTGAGGACAGGTTCCCTTTACGAGTAACATACTGTCACTAAATAAATCAATATTACTAATATTAACACTATATGAGGGACAGATTACAACCCCAGATCATGACAACATAATGCCATCATACGGTTAAAAGGAGGGGGGGGGGGGGGGGGAGAGCCACACACTATACAAAAGACCAATATTACCCCCATACAGTGGTAGGCACCAGCTCTACAGAGGGCACTGCAGACCATATAAGTGGTATTATAACCAGTGATCACAGGCACCGTCCTCCGACTGGGGTTTGTTCAGTATCTCAACCAACGCAGATGCCATCATGCTTTCTCCTGTTTACAAGTTGTCTGCAGAATTTGATATTTTTGACTCCTCAATTTCCCAGCCACCAGCCTTTGTTTTCCAAACCTACATAAAGCTTTCCACCCAGTAATAATACCTCATGGCTTCAATTAACTGTTAATGCCCCTGATGGCCTAAACTAACTCATAGGGTGCCATTACACAAGTGCTAGTGGCTATTGCTAGCATGCATGTGTTTCCAACAATTGCTGGGCTGCACTTGCAACCCCCCCCCCCCCCCCCCCCCCCCCCCAAGGACCCAGAAAGACCCCTATGACCGAGGAAGAAATCCTAAATCGAGAAAATCCTTAACATTAACTGGCAGTGCCAACCACCATGCCCAAATCTTAGCAACTGAAGACATTCTGATTAAAGGCTTTACAGCTCCAATGTCGGAAGACGTTCGGCAGGGTATTCTTACTGTAGATTACTGGCCGCTCTGTTGTCGGGGGCCTCTCCAGCATGTCACATACCACATGCCAGCCAGCAGATGGCGCCATTGTATAAGGGCAGAAAGAGAAAGCCCCCTAGGAAACTCTGAATCCAAAATTGGATTGCAAAGGGTTAAGGTGCAACCAGTGCCCGACTGTAGGAACTGCCAAAGACTTCCAGGACAATTTTCCACACAAAGAATGCAAAAAAATCCTGTCCTAGAACCGCGGTGTTACAGGATTGAGAGGTCTTATAGGAGCAGATAAATATGGGGAGATAATAGGTTGGGAAACTCAAAATGAGCTCGGAGAAAAACATGCACCTCCCTCCAAAATGTGGGCACTTCAGGGCGGGACCATACAAAAAGTAAAACTGTGCCATCAGCCTGACAGCGACATAGTGGTCAAAGGCGGAGACTCTTATACTTGTAGGCACACCTGGGGCATAGCGTATCCTATGAAGATATATCAAGCACTGACTACAGTTGAGCAGTAGCAACGCTCCTCCTCATCCCAATCCACAGATAATTCAGGCATCTGCCTGTGAGGGGAAAGTAAATAAATGGTGGGGGGGAATACCTAGAGCGCATTTTGATAAAAACTATACTATAGACTTTAAATGGGTTGTCTGGTTACTGGATCGTCCATCTTCAATAGGACCCCTGTGTGAAAATAATATACAGATGGCACACTTACCTCTCCATGGCCAACGGGATCCAGCGCTGCAGCATTACCACCCACTTTCCTGGTATTGGCGCTCACATCCCGAGCTCCATGATGCCAGGACTTAAAGAATGTAACACTGCAATCTTTCATTGGCTGCAGCAGTCACATGACTTCCTGTGACCTCTGTCACAACAAATCCCAGGACTGCAATGGGCTTCAGCGCTGGATCCCTGGGAAGGGGCAAGTATATCTGTTTACTTTCTCACACGGGGGGACTATTTAAAAGGGGTTATCCAGTAAGGCCGGCTTCACACCAGCGTCAAAAATTGTACAAGATTTGTGTGTTGAGACGCACAGACATGAACGGGGTCATACACATGAGTGATGTTTCCCTTCATGGCACCATGATGTGATGCTATGCAGGAAACACATCGCAGCATGTTCTATCTTGTGTGTGACCTGGCATCGCCGGCCTCATTGAAGACAATGGGAGAAACTCTGCAATCCTCTACTGCAACAGTCGTGGTGGGGGATTCCCCGAAGTGATGCGGTTTTGCCATGAAAATGCCTCATCCTCTGGGATTCCACATGGATGGTGAGTGCAATATGGGGGAGGGATTCACGGCCCCATATCACGCTCGCCCGTGTGAAGTTAGCCTGACGTGACACCCCCTTTATGCATCGTCGGCCCTGCAGCTCTTTAAGCCGTCCTAACTTTAGTCCCCGGCCGAGTCTTCTTGTTCCGGTATTGTACAATTTATGTCTTAGAATGGCGTGTCTGAAGCCTAACGGTCAGATCTGCTGGATTACTGTATGCCGGATTAGTAAACCGAGAATGTGCGCTGTTTGTTAACAATTTGCGTGCAAATCCAAATTTGCTGAGACTCTTCTTTTAGTCGTTTGGTTCACCAAGAGACCCTCGGGCCCAGACAAAGATGGCCGAACTGCTTCTCACTACCTGATGCACTAGTAGTAGAGATGAGCGAATATACTCGTTTCGAGTAATTACTCGATCGAGCACCGCGATTTTCGAGTACTTCCGTACTCGGATGAAAAGATTCGGGGGGTGCCAGGGGCTGGAGGGAGCCCCCCCCTCTCTCCCTCTCCCCCCGCACTCACCCACAGCGCCCCCCAAATCTTTTCACCCGAGTACGGAAGTACTTGAAAATCGCGGCACTCGGGCGAAAAAGGGGCGTGGCCGAATAGGTTCGCTTATCTCTAACTAGTAGCCTTCACCGAATGGCCAGCACTGCCCACAAGAGCTGCATGCGTCGTCTTAGGTCTACCGATAAATAATAATGCAGTGTGCACATCAGGTAGTCAGAGAAGCGGGCGGCCATCCTTGCCCAGGACTGGTAGGTCACTTTAGGAACAATTACACAGAGTCCCAGAAGTCAGACTGGGTTCTATTTGATTTTCATTCTTAAAAACCTAAAGGCAGAAGGAATCTTCTAAAAGCTGCATGCTTCTTATCCACGGCCCGAGCACCGGCTCAGTATCTTTAAGACAGACACTGGCCTTTATTCAGGAGGCTGGAGGAAAACGCGGGTAATGAAGTCAGACTGATAAATAATTCAGAGCGCCAACCACCTTCAGCATTATACAGCACTTTGGGTCAACTCCCTGCGAATCAGACTGCGCCGTAAGACAGAGGAGACGACGGCCGGAGGAGCAGACTCTTTACTGAACTATTACATTACTGTCGTCATTCATAAGGAAGGCCTATTACTGACTGCTGGACACATGTCCGGCGTTGGTTCACACGCTGCATGTGTGAAAGTAATAATGCATATAGATGAGCGACGTAGTGAGGACAACGGCCGCTGGAGTGTGGATCACAGCAACCAGCGCACGTGTGTCCAGCCTAAAGTGAAGAAGAACCGAGAGCACTCGGGGTGATGGTTGGGGAGAGTTCACACAACGCTATAGTATCGGCTATGTGGCTACACTGGGGGCTCCATGACAGCTGCCGAGAACAGAATGCGGCGGAAGCCCCAACCGGAACCAACGGGGCCATTCACTTCTGTGGGGCAGACACCTCTTTGGGGTCCGTTTTACAAGGTCCTCCTTTGTTTCCGTTAGGTTTAGAATAGAG
Organism: Eleutherodactylus coqui; assembly: GCF_035609145.1. Lineage (NCBI taxonomy): Eukaryota > Metazoa > Chordata > Amphibia > Anura > Eleutherodactylidae > Eleutherodactylus > Eleutherodactylus coqui. The sequence goes on along the minus strand of NC_089841.1, from coordinate 126,607,293 downwards.
AACAGTTGACTGCGCCATTCTCAGGGCGGTGGAGTCAGTAAGCCAGACCTCCGACTCCTTCATACACCACTTATGTTCAAGTGAGAGTTACCTGGATTAAAATGGTAATCAGGCATTTCATCACCATTGGGCCGATTTCACACAGCAGGATTTATGTGTTGCAAGACGCACAAATATGAACCCCATTCTATTGAATCTATCTTTGGCGGCCCTCACATCATATCGCCCATTGTTATCAACGAGGCCGGCGGCAGCATCGCACCGTGTGCTAGGTGCAAGTGAGTGCAATGCCGGGTTTCCTACTGAAAACACAGACGATGGAACACGCCACGATTTCTTTCCTGCATGATAGTGCAAGAAAACATTTCTCAGGTGTATGACCCCATTCAAAAGAATGGGGGTTCATATTTGGGTGTCTCACATCGCACAAATCTCACGCCATTCTCTGTGTGATGACAGTCCTACGTCTACTGACTGAAATAAAACGGATTACTAGTACTGAAAAAACAGGTTCAGAAACCTCCAGAGTGTGGAGAAGTACATAACTGTACAATAGGAGGCCTTATTAGCTGCCACTTACTGATACTGGAACCAAGATAGGCAGCACTGACATCCGGCCAGAACGCCGATAAGATCTATTTTTTAGATCTTGGTTGGAGCTTTTCAGCTTTGGTTGCAAAATCTACCACGTTACCGAAGGGTTAAATGCTGCTAAAGATCTTCATCACTAGACGGATGCAACTTGTGGCAGCATAGACTTGTAGGAACAGCGTGCAAGGCTGAGAAAGTGGCCATCATCTGTAATACTCTACAGCTGCAGACTTTGGCACTGGAACCAGATAAGACTTTACAAATCTCACCCAAGTGCGGCAGCTTTCCCCACGACGATGGACCAGTGATGCAGATTTTAAAATTGGCCACATTTACATTTTTGCTGTTTATTTTACCCACAGATTTCACCCACACAGGAGGAGGAGTAAAATCCATGGTGAATCCACAAACCCCCATACTACACATGCAGACGCAGCGACAAATAAATCCAGGACACACGTACCAACCATGAAAAAAAAAAAAGTAAAAATCAGCAGGAGGTGAAGCCTCATAAATATAGTGGACTGCCTCAGTGCTTGCGCTGCAACAAACAATCCAGACTTTCTACAAAACTGACGTGGGTGAAGTCAGCTCATCTGGCGCTATTTTATGCCCTTTGAGAGGGCAGCATAAACCATTCCCTTGTATAGGCAGAACAGTGCATGATCACAGCCCTGGGGGACTTATGGACAGGATAGGCGATAAGTGAATGCGGGGGTCTGACCATAGTACCCCCTACTCCTTAGCGAGAACGGAGAAGCAATGTACACAAGTGTGGTACTGTTGTACCTTGCCACCACCGAAAGCTAGGGGCTGACAGGCTTAGCTGCAGGAAACACCCCTTGTCACGCCCCTAGCTTCCCATTGACTCATGGTATAGCACCAACTTTGTTAACCCGGTGTGCAAGACACCGTGGCTGGACATAGGACGAAGGAGGAGACCGAGACTGGGAGTCAGCGGCGGATTGAGGGTGACTGTGGCCACACCAAGGACACTGATAGAAGAGTGGGGTTGGGACCATGGGCAGAGATACTGTGGCTCCCACTGTGAGAGAGTGGGGGCAACAGCGTGGCTGCACAGAAGCAGATTGTGCAGCGGTGATGTTCCTGGGCTAAGGGGCTGACCGGGACTCGAAGCACCACTGGTGAGTAGCAGCCGCTTACTGTCCCTGTCCACCTCGCAGCGCTGCCACTGTCTCAGGGGCCGACCGGGACTCAAGCACCGCTGGTGAGTAGCAGACTTCACTGTCTCAGTCCGCCTTGCAGCGCTGTCACTGTGTTGGGGGCCAACCGGGACTCCGAGCACTGCTGGCGAGTGGCAGCTGTTCACTGTCCCCGCCCACCTTGCAACGCTGTCACTGTGTCAGGATACACAGTATGCTGCTCGCTCCCCTGGGTGTTACTGCTGCATCTTGTCTCTCAATCGGCATCTAGGGGCATGACAGGGGTGTTCACTTCTGCTAACACCTGTCACACCCCTAGCTTCCGGTGGTGACAAGGTACAATAGTACCCACAAGTGCTTCATTCACTTCTGCAGGAGGCAGGACTTGTCTCCATAGAAGTACCGGACAACGCTTCTTAACAAGGGGTCCTCGAGCTTTGGCGCTCCCTGCAATCTGCTGAGAGTTTAGATATTCGGCCACCACTAAGACACTGCAAGGTAAATTGGCTGCCCGACTCCAGGTACACGTACAAAACTAAGCCAGCGGGTGGCACTGTGCCCAACCCCAATTCTCAGGAAACAGGCGCACTGTATCTTAAAGGGAACCTGTCCCATCCCCACAAGCCCAGTTATGGTTCCATTAGGGGACATGTCACCCAGTGAAGTACAAGCAATGCACGAAACTGACCCTTCAGGCCGCAGAAATGTACTAACTCTGACTTATAAAAATAATTATAAATAGGGTATAATTAATTCAATGCAAAAATAACTGGATTATTTTATCCTAATGGTGATGAACAGCTGCATGTTACCATTTTACTATAGTACATCTATCACCTAAGAAACATAAGTCATATATGAAGGCGTTGGGGACCGGTCTCTGGTCAAACTAAGGAGTTGGAGGTTTGGCTTTTCGATTACACAGCTCTGCTGAAAATAATCAGATTTTCATGCACCGCGCGATCTTCACCAGGTGATAGCACTGCATCATGGGAGCAGGAGAGTATATATATATATATATATATAAAAGTTACATCACCGGGCTCCCTGTCAAACCCCCCTAACAGCACTATAACTTAGTTTATGGTGCTATGGGGATATGACAGGTTCCCTTTAAAAGGTGTTGTCCCACTTCTAGCTTTTTTTTCTGAAGAAAGCAAACAGCTCCGTACATTACGCAGTGGTCTGGGTTGGTACTGCAGGTTGATGAGTGGGACTCATTCTATATAGTATCAACCTGGGTCACTGTGCAATGTACAGAGCCGTCTGCTTCCTGCATCAAAATAGCTAGAAATGGGACAACCCCTTTAAGTGGGAAAAAAAAAAGGTAGATACCACTAATAAAAAAAACATTTTAAAAAGTGCAACGCTTGCGTTAAGTAGCACAGCCCTTCTCAGCTAACCAAGATGATGGGACCAGCTCTATGAATCTGATAGAAGGTAGGTGTGATTAATAGGATGCACCTTGGCAAATAAGGCGTGACAGGTAGTTATGTAACATGGTGTCCTCCAGCTCCCCGGTCAGGGATTGGGTAGTGTAATAAGTGGGAACAGGACCTTACTAGCGTAAGTTAGTAGTACATTTACCAGGAAGAAATACAAGATACACAGCTGTCACTGCAATGTAATCAAGTATAAAGAACCCGTGGTGGTGAGCCCAGACAAGGGAAACCCTCTGCCCTACTTGTACCCAGAAGTTACAGACTAAACTCAGAAACAGGAGGACTGGGCAGAACCGTCGTTAGAAGTAGTACAGGGCAAGAAGTGCCATCAGCGGAGACAACTACTGGGATCTACAGGGGACCGTCACCTCTAGCCGCCCCCCCCCCCCCCCCCTTACATGACCAAGGGTGAAGCCCCAGATCTGACGGGTACAGAAGGCACCACGTGGCTGAGAACAGCTGGATGCTGCCGTGTCGGATGGCTTCTAAGGAGCCAACTTATCTGTGGCCAGTAAGACTTCTACAGGGGTCTGCCCACCACACATCCACAGGCCGTGCCATAAAGTTCTGTTAGATTCAGGCCCCAACTCTGGTACCCACCAAGGTCTGACTGACCGAGCCTGGCGGCACGCAGCCCTGGCACTACGCAGCCCTGGCACTGCAGACACCTACACAGAGCTGCTGTATACAGACCTCACTGTATACAGTACTGTGCTGAAGTGTTAGACATCTGGGGAAACATGCTGTAAAGTAAGAATGCCTTCAGGAACAGAAGTATTAGTCGTTTATCTTGGTTTGTTAACAAAATGCAAAGTGAACAAAAAGAGAAATCTAAAACATCAGTATTTGGCGTGACCTTCCTTTACCTTCAAAACAGCACCAATTCTTCTAGGTACACTTGTACAGTCAGGGGTATGATCAATTATATCAAAGAGGTGATAATGATCATCAGTTTGATATAGAGGTTGAAATGGTCATTAAACGGAAACCGCTGTGTAGGAGGCTTAAAACTAGGTGAGCAACAGCCAAACTCTGCAACAAAGGTGAGGTTGTGGAAGACAGTTTCATCTCCCACATCATGGCAAGACTGAGCAGAGAAACCAGATACAAGGCAGTTATACAGCATCCGCACAGCATCTCCCTGGCAACGGTGGAGGGCGGTGCAATAAGGAGGGTCTGCGGCCCGCCGTCGAGCACGGTGGAGGGCGGTGCAATAAGGAGGGTCTGCGGCCCGCCGTCGAGCACGGTGGAGGGCGGTGCAATAAGGAGGGTCTGCGGCCCGCCGTCGAGCACGGTGGAGGGCGGTGCAATAAGGAGGGTCTGCGGCCCGCCGTCGAGCACGGTGGAGGGCGGTGCAATAAGGAGGGTCTGCGGCCCGCCGTCGAGCACGGTGGAGGGCGGTGCAATAAGGAGGGTCTGCGGCCCGCCGTCGAGCACGGTGGAGGGCGGTGCAATAAGGAGGGTCTGCGGCCCGCCGTCGAGCACGGTGGAGGGCGGTGCAATAAGGAGGGTCTGCGGCCCGCCGTCGAGCACGGTGGAGGGCGGTGCAATAAGGAGGGTCTGCGGCCCGCCGTCGAGCACGGTGGAGGGCGGTGCAATAAGGAGGGTCTGCGGCCCGCCGTCGAGCACGGTGGAGGGCGGTGCAATAAGGAGGGTCTGCGGCCCGCCGTCGAGCACGGTGGAGGGCGGTGCAATAAGGAGGGTCTGCGGCCCGCCGTCGAGCACGGTGGAGGGCGGTGCAATAAGGAGGGTCTGCGGCCCGCCGTCGAGCACGGTGGAGGGCGGTGCAATAAGGAGGGTCTGCGGCCCGCCGTCGAGCACGGTGGAGGGCGGTGCAATAAGGAGGGTCTGCGGCCCGCCGTCGAGCACGGTGGAGGGCGGTGCAATAAGGAGGGTCTGCGGCCCGCCGTCGAGCACGGTGGAGGGCGGTGCAATAAGGAGGGTCTGCGGCCCGCCGTCGAGCACGGTGGAGGGCGGTGCAATAAGGAGTGTCTGCGGCCCGCCGTCGAGCACGGTGGAGGGCGGTGCAATAAGGAGTGTCTGCGGCCCGCCGTCGAGCACGGTGGAGGGCGGTGCAATAAGGAGTGTCTGCGGCCCGCCGTCGAGCACGGTGGAGGGCGGTGCAATAAGGAGTGTCTGCGGCCCGCCGTCGAGCACGGTGGAGGGCGGTGCAATAAGGAGTGTCTGCGGCCCGCCGTCGAGCACGGTGGAGGGCGGTGCAATAAGGAGTGTCTGCGGCCCGCCGTCGAGCACGGTGGAGGGCGGTGCAATAAGGAGTGTCTGCGGCCCGCCGTCGAGCACGGTGGAGGGCGGTGCAATAAGGAGTGTCTGCGGCCCGCCGTCGAGCACGGTGGAGGGCGGTGCAATAAGGAGTGTCTGCGGCCCGCCGTCGAGCACGGTGGAGGGCGGTGCAATAAGGAGTGTCTGCGGCCCGCCGTCGAGCACGGTGGAGGGCGGTGCAATAAGGAGTGTCTGCGGCCCGCCGTCGAGCACGGTGGAGGGCGGTGCAATAAGGAGTGTCTGCGGCCCGCCGTCGAGCACGGTGGAGGGCGGTGCAATAAGGAGTGTCTGCGGCCCGCCGTCGAGCACGGTGGAGGGCGGTGCAATAAGGAGTGTCTGCGGCCCGCCGTCGAGCACGGTGGAGGGCGGTGCAATAAGGAGTGTCTGCGGCCCGCCGTCGAGCACGGTGGAGGGCGGTGCAATAAGGAGTGTCTGCGGCCCGCCGTCGAGCACGGTGGAGGGCGGTGCAATAAGGAGTGTCTGCGGCCCGCCGTCGAGCACGGTGGAGGGCGGTGCAATAAGGAGTGTCTGCGGCCCGCCGTCGAGCACGGTGGAGGGCGGTGCAATAAGGAGTGTCTGCGGCCCGCCGTCGAGCACGGTGGAGGGCGGTGCAATAAGGAGTGTCTGCGGCCCGCCGTCAAGCACGGTGGAGGGCGGTGCAATAAGGAGTGTCTGCAGGCAGCAGTGAAGCACGGTGGAGAGCGGTACAATAATGAGTGTCTGCAGGCAGCAGTGAAGCACGGTGGAGAGCGGTACAATAATGAGTGTCTGCAGGCAGCAGTGAAGCACGGTGGAGCGCGGTACAATAATGAGTGTCTGCAGGCAGCAGTGAAGCACGGTGGAGAGCGGTACAATAATGAGTGTCTGCAGGCAGCAGTGAAGCACGGTGGAGAGCGGTACAATAATGAGTGTCTGCAGGCAGCAGTGAAGCACGGTGGAGAGCGGTACAATAATGAGTGTCTGCAGGCAGCAGTGAAGCACGGTGGAGAGCGGTACAATAATGAGTGTCTGCAGGCAGCAGTGAAGCACGGTGGAGAGCGGTACAATAATGAGTGTCTGCAGGCAGCAGTGAAGCACGGTGGAGAGCGGTACAATAATGAGTGTCTGCAGGCAGCAGTGAAGCACGGTGGAGAGCGGTACAATAATGAGTGTCTGCAGGCAGCAGTGAAGCACGGTGGAGCGCGGTACAATAATGAGTGTCTGCAGGCAGCAGTGAAGCACGGTGGAGAGCGGTACAATAATGAGTGTCTGCAGGCAGCAGTGAAGCACGGTGGAGAGCGGTACAATAATGAGTGTCTGCAGGCAGCAGTGAAGCACGGTACAATAATGAGTGTCTGCAGGCAGCAGTGAAGCACGGTGGAGAGCGGTACAATAATGAGTGTCTGCAGGCAGCAGTGAAGCACGGTGGAGAGCGGTACAATAATGAGTGTCTGCAGGCAGCAGTGAAGCACGGTGGAGAGCGGTACAATAATGAGTGTCTGCAGGCAGCAGTGAAGCACGGTGGAGCGCGGTACAATAATGAGTGTCTGCAGGCAGCAGTGAAGCACGGTGGAGAGCGGTACAATAATGAGTGTCTGCAGGCAGCAGTGAAGCACGGTGGAGAGCGGTACAATAATGAGTGTCTGCAGGCAGCAGTGAAGCACGGTGGAGAGCGGTACAATAATGAGTGTCTGCAGGCAGCAGTGAAGCACGGTACAATAATGAGTGTCTGCAGGCAGCAGTGAAGCACGGTACAATAATGAGTGTCTGCAGGCAGCAGTGAAGCACGGTGGAGAGCGGTACAATAATGAGTGTCTGCAGGCAGCAGTGAAGCACGGTGGAGAGCGGTACAATAATGAGTGTCTGCAGGCAGCAGTGAAGCACGGTGGAGAGCGGTACAATAATGAGTGTCTGCAGGCAGCAGTGAAGCACGGTGGAGAGCGGTACAATAATGAGTGTCTGCAGGCAGCAGTGAAGCATGGGGGAGGTTCCTCGTAAGTTTGAGGTTGCATTTCAGTAAATGTAGTTGGGGGTTTGTTGAGGATTAATGGTGTCCTCAATGCTGAGATATACAGGCATCATGTAATATCAGGGAGGCGCCTGCTGTGGAATAAGCTTGCAGCCAAACAACCCCAAATATCCAGCCAGTGTGATAACCATCGTACTACTGTATAACCCAGTAAGAAGAACAAGGAGTCCTGGAAGTGATGGTATGGTCCCGCAGAGCTCTGATCTGATGTCATCCAGTCTGTCCAGGATTACATGAAGAGACAGAAGGATTTGAGCAAGCCTACATCCATTAGTTCTTGGAGAACTAACCTGTAGTTAGTTCTCCAAGAGGTTGGAATCACCTCCCTGCTGAGTGCCTTCAAAAGCTGTGTGCAAGTGTACCTATGAGAACTGATGTTCTGAAGGGAGGGGGTCATTACCCCAAATATCCTTGTGATTTACATTCCTCTTTATTTACTTTACATGTTGTTCATTGACACACACAGCCGCTTCCGTTTTTCATCACATCCTCACTTTGCAGCGTCTCCCCTGCCAGAAGTTCTGCCTGCACTGCACACCCGCACTGTCTACAGGACCTCCGGCTGCCACTACCCCAGCAGGCGCAGGGTGTCACGGGGAGGCGGCTGACACCCGGCACGGCAGCACCTGCTCCCCCCTGAGCCCGGCGACTACCCTGCTGACAGCGGCATCCCGGCCTCCTGCCACATCCCCCTCCGGAGACAGCACCCGGCACCCCCAGAGGACGGCCCAGCCTCTCACCTCCATGGTGGACACGGTGCTGGTGAACAGGTCCTCGCCGTCCTCCAGCTCTTCAAAGTCGGTGTGTCTCCCATCTCCCAGCGGAGGCGGCTCCCTCTCTGCTGCCATCTTTCTGTCACTACGACTCCACCTCCTCCTTTCCGGCTGTCACGTGTAGTCCCGTGACTGCCCCACGTGATAAGTCGTCCCAAGCAGGAAGTGAAAGCGACCAATAAAAGGAGTTGAGCAGAGAGACGGTCGGCCATCTTTGAAGAGGTCATGGGTGTGGGCAACTGGGAAATAATCCTCGTGCACAGAGGGGGTTCTTGATGATGAGAGAATCCTATGTCCTTCATATCTAGTGACACGTAGCAGGTGAACTAGGAGACTCTTTACGTATAAGCACTGTATGCCACAATTTGGGATTTAAAAATCAATGAAGTTGGACTGAAAATGGCCAAATAAAATAATTTGCAACTTCCTTATTGTATCTTTACAGTTTCTGGCCCTGGGCGCCTCCAACTACCAGTTCTGTTGGAGTCATCAGACGTAGTCACAACGGTCAGCACAAGGGGTCAAATACGAGTAGCAGGATGTTTATTTTACAACTTTGCGCCAATAGTGTGCGGTAGATGAGGCGTGATCTTATGTGATTCTTCTGGATCTCTGTAGATTACCAACGTCTCCTTAATGTGCTCTGCTCTATTGGCCTTAAGGACACTGCTGTCTCCTGGTTTACCTCCTACCTCTCCAGTTACTTTGTCGGCTCCACTTCCCTTCTGCTTGCACTTGGGGCTCCTCAATGTTCGGGCCTCATCTCTTTACGCAGATGACGCCCAACTATATACTTCTACCTGTGACATCACACATGTCTGTCCGCTGCCTCAAACATCACGTCTTTTCTTTCTGAAACGGAATCTTTCAAAAACCTTATGTAAGGTGACCAGATTTTCCCACGGCCAAAGCGGGGCAAAGGGATGTGGTCAGGGGCGGGACTTATCACGGCGTATGATTTTTACCTCCGTCGTTATAAAATATACACGGCCATTTCAGAAAAGACAGGGAGCAAATTCCGCAGCATTTCTGCATCGAAAGAACAGTCGAAATCTGTATTTTGACTTAAAATCCACTGTGTACCCGCAACCGATTTCTCTCTCACCTCCTCCAAAGGCTTCCCTCTGTCAGGGCTCCCTGCTTTCAGTTCTTAGCGACCTGTAGTGGCCTCACCTGACCAAGCCGCTGGGAACTGGAAATTGGGGAGTGCTGATAACGAGAAGCCTTCGGAAGAGGCTGCAGATACATGGCTGATGTTAAGTCAAAATCCTTACTAATGATACAGGATGCAGTTTTTTTGATGCAGAAATGCTGTAGAATTTGCATCAGAAATTCCTGCTGTGGACATTCCGCAGCATTTTCGCCATGTGTAAAGATATCCTAAGTCAGCTTGAGGTACGTTGCCACGTGCAGAGTGGCCCCAGTAGTAATAGTGTCCCCTATATCAGCCCCAGTAATAATAGTGACCCCCGCAGTGGCCCCAGTAGTAATAGTGTCCCCAATATTGTCCCTACTAATAATAGGGACCCCCACAGAGGCCTCCGTAGTAATAGTGACCCCCACAGTAGCCTCAGTAGTAATGGTGACCCCCTTAGTGGCTCCAGAACCCCCCCTGAAACCCACATACTTACCCTCCTCATGGTCTTCCGAGCGCCACTGCTCCTCCTCACAGTGCTGCTGCGAGCGTAAATGTGTGCGCCTGCAGCAGCGCCTCCTCCCCTGACACCTTCTCCTGCGGAACTAAGAAGAAGATGTCACGGGAGAAAGATCCTGGATGTACACACTGGATGCCGTCAGTGTGTGCATCCGACAACGGTGCCACAAAGTGAGCCTCGCACAGAAATAGGACAAGCTGCAATTTGTTTACCGCGCGAGTTTTCACGCGGTCAAATCGCGTCTGTCTGCGTAGGATTGCATAATTCTGCAGGAAATCGCGTGGCGGAATTTCCGCCCATGTGCATTTGGCTTAACCAGGAGTCCAGCAACATAACCAAACAATCACAAAACACAAAACTTTCTTGCAGCAACCAAACAGAGAACCTGCTCAAACCCCACAGAGAGAGAGAATGAGAACAGAGAAAGCCGAACACACCTAGGAAGACAGCTTTTATGTGTACTAACCTCGAGTGATTATCTGGGTTGCTGACACACAAGCCCAGCTAGCACAATCCCGCACACCTGAGCAGGAAAGCTGCAGATCATATGTAGTACCACAGATCACCAGAAGACAGATGTGACACTTGCATTACAAAATCAGTGTAACCATGATAGCCACACGAATGGCAGCCACGTGAGTATGAGCTCTATGAAGTGTGCGCTGGATCAAGTGTTTCACGCAGTTAGAAATGGCACTTCAACAGGTAGGCCACAAACTCTGTCTAAATGTCTTGCATTTCACAACTATCACTAATGCTGTCACCTCTGTCCTCATCTTTGCTGTTAATATCAGAACCTCTTTCCAACGCCCACATCTGGGGCATTCTATTCACATTAGCCCCTCTCTCCTATCCTCACCCAAGCACAGTTTACATGCATTCTTTACTTTCTTACTAAACATCAAACCCCCTAATGTCACTGACAAACATAACAGCCACCCTCAAAAATCTCCTAACCATCTGCTCACCCTCGCTATCCTGCTGCTACCAGCACCTAGGGATATCTCACACAATCCTGGTCCACGCTCCATTGCTCCTAACTATTACCCCCTGCCTGCCTCACTTAGACACCCCTCAGAGCCCAACTACTAGCCCATATTTACCCTCCCCTGACTCCTTTAAATGTGCGCTCTGGAACTGCCAGTCAGCATGCAACAAACTCCCCACCTTCCATGACCTTTTAACTGCTAAATCTCTAAATCTGCAAGCTCTCACAGAAACGTGGTTACAGCAGTCTGACACTGCCTCCCCTGCTGCATTGTCTTATAACGACCTGCAGCCCTCCTATACCCCAAGATCGGAAAACAGGCATGGCACAGGAGTAGAGGCTCTTCTCTCCCAAAAATGTACCTACCCCACCTGTACCCTCACTCACTTTTCCATCATTTGAGGTACACACACTGCGACTTTTCCGTCTGCTGTCCATGCGAGCAGAAGTCATCTACTGCCCCCCAGATGCTCTGCGCCTGCTTCTGGATCACTTTGCCACCTGGCTTCCCCACTTCCTATCCTGCGAAATTCCAACCCTCACCTTAGGTGATTTTAACATCTCCACAAATAACCCCATCTGCCTCTCAGCTTCTATCGCTGACCTCCTCCCCTGGTCTCTCACAACACACAGCCTCTCCCACTCACAAGGATGGCAATACTCTTGATCTGGTCTTCCTCTGTCTCTGCTCTGCTACCCACTTCACTAACTCCCCTCTCCCCGTCTCGTGCCATAACCTCCCTCTTTCTCTGTCAAGCTTCCTAGTATCTCCCCAGACCCACCTACTTACTGTACATACAGGAACCTTCAGACCATTCACACCGAAAACGTGTCTGAATCCCGATAGTCTTCTCTGTCCCCTATCTCTCTTCTCTCCTGCCCCAATCTGGCTGCTGCACACTACAACACCACTCTCAAACATGCCCTGGATGAAGCGGCACCCCCTGTGACCCAAGCCATCCGAAGCAGACCTCGGTAACCATGGCTCATGCCTCAAACGCACTTCATCCGGTGGTGCTCTAGATGTGTTGAATGGCTGTGGAGAAAGTCACAAAAGTCTGCAGACTTTCTCCACTACAAATTCATACTCAGAACCTACAACCTCACCTTCCACCATGCCAAACAAATTTACTTCACCTCTCTTGTCTCCTCACTATCGCACAACCCTAAGTGACTCTTTGATACTTTTCACTCCTTTCTCAGCCCTAAACTGCACCCAAGTGATGGATCTCAGTGCTAAAGAGCTGGCTGCTTACTTCAAAAAGAAAATCGACGACATCCAGAAGGAAATAACCTCCCAATCCCAGACTAGCCCTAAACCTTGTCTCGTCAGCACTGCATCTAGCTCCTGCTCACGCTCTGTACTCAGACCAACGACAAAGGAAGAAGTCTCCTGATTGCTTTCCTTTGCTCGCCCCACCACCTGCGCTAGCGACCCTCTCCTCTCACACCTCCTCTGATCTCTTTCCCCAGTGGTCATCTCCGATCTTACCACTATATTCGACCTCTCTCTGACCTTTGACATTTTCCCCTCTTCTTTCAAACATGCAATCATATCCCCACTGCTAAAGAAACCGACTCTTGACTCGACTGATACTGCCAACTACCGAGAAAGCTCAAATCTCCCCTTCATCTCCAAACTACTGGTAGACCTGGTTTACTCCTACCTTGTAAGCTATCTATCAGAACACTTTCTTCTTGACCCCCTACAGTCTGGCTTCCACCCTTATACTTGAAAGAAACCACCCTTACAAAGGTGTCAAACAACCTCTTGACAGCCAAATTGAGGAGTGATTTGCAATGTTGACCACAAAATCCTTCTCAGTATGCTTTGCTCCATTGGACTAATGGACACTGCTCTCTCCTGGTTCTCCTCCTACCTATCTGACCGCTCATTCAGTGTCTCCTTTGCTGGCTCTACCTCTCCTCATGTTCCCCATGCTGTTGAGGTCCCCCAGGGCTTGGTCCCCTCCTATTCTCCTTATACACAGCCCCTATTGGACAAACCATCAAAAAAACAAATTCTTCAAACATAATAATAAATAAATATGAAAAAATGATATCTGTGGTGAAGTAAAAGCATAGCATTTCTAAACTCCATAAGGTTAAAACTAGAGATGAGCGAGCACGCTCGTTTAAGGCTGATGCTCGATCAAGCATCGGTCTTGTCGAGTTACTGATTACTTGACTGAACACCATGCGGGGGGGGGGGCAGCAGGGGGGGGGAGAGTGAGAGAGATCTCTCTCTCAACCCCACTGCCCCCCGCCGCCCCCCTGCATGGGGAGAGGCGGAACGGGGCGGGGCTAAGTGCTGATAATTAGCCCCGCCCCATCCCGCCTCCTTTCATTGCAAATAGTGCAGAGGGGTGGAGAGGGGGCCGGAGCTCACTTTCTGCTCCTGGCTTTTCCATCCTCCCCCCCCCCCCGCACACAAGGACAACGTATATCGACTCGGCATGAAAACCGAGCCGATATACGTTCGTGGGAATGCAGCCTTAAATGAGCGTGCTCGCTCATCTCTAGTTAAAACTGATTTAGTCCTTAATGAGTTAAATAGTCTTTTTTGTTAATCACTGTCTAAAAGCCAAAATAGCTCCAATGTGATGCACTGTTGCTGCACAATAAAGCCATACTGTACACAAAACATACAGATAGTGTTCTAGTGATAAATATAAAAATCACTTCATTCTAGCAACTGGATACAATTAAACAAGTGCGCTTTTGATATATCAAGTATATTGTAATAGTCAAAGAATAATATAGCTTATTAAGGCTACTCTATGTTAGATGACACTGACTGTGTTACTGATCTCAAGAGGCCAAACACTGCATGTTTCACAAAGCACTGAATGCACTAATCATAGGGACATAATGCTGAATAGTCAATTAAGCAGCATACACTGAATGCTGAATATACTAAAAAAGTGCTTGTCCATTAGGGTGACTACCCACAAGCGTTTTTTTTACTGCGAAATTCGCAGCGTTTTTTTTTTTTTCTGCAGGGGTCTTTGGGCTATGGGACATATAAAGCTAAAATCGCGATATCGCGGTAAATCGCGATTTTAACATTACAATTCCCATAGACCCCTGCAGAAAAAAAAAAATGCTGCGAATTTCGCAGTGAAAAAAAACGCTAGTGGGTAGTCACCCTTAATTCACTGGAAAGGACCCACTAGAAAATATAATTGTTTTACAATTAAAAAACTTTTATTTATCCTATTTAAAATAGACAAACATATATGACAACAAAAAATTTAATAATACCTCCGTTATCAGTACTGTATTCGCAATAAATGACAGTTATTTTGATACTTGTTATTGCTTATGTGGAGGTATGCGCATATGATAGGGATCACCCTGAAAATGGTCTGTTACCTAGAGATCCAAAGGTCACAAAATAAACAGTTGGCCCAGATACGGCCTTAACTGTATAAAGGATTAGACCGTGGATCTCGTGTGATTATTCCACTCCTTTAGTGCAGTTTATTATAATTTATTGAAACTGATACACTTATAGTTATTCACAAAAAAACGTGGATCTTTGGGAAAATATTGCATTTCTAGGGCGCAGTAATTGATGATTATTGCGATTAATGCGCCTGCTATTTGTTCAAACGATCGACGCGTTTCCTCGGCTCCTAGTTATTTAGCCGATTCATCAGGATCAGAGTATCATGTTTTGATATTATCCACTCAGGAAAGTAAAGCTGGGTGTTTACAAAATCGCAAGAGGGTGCTCAAATTACAATATAGAGCAATTGATTTTCCTAGCAGTTCAGCTTTATAGCCCACTTTGATTGCCACACTAGAGGCTATATTACTGATAGGATGGATATTTGCTCAGATGCAAATGGACAATTAAGTCTATGATGACGTCTGATGAATTTAGGGCGCAATCATAGAGACATGTAGTGCATTGCGGTACTGTCATGCGTGTTGTGTTTGCCACTAAGAAGGCAGTTATAGATAGGTATAGATATTTCCACCATATAGTTCAATAAGGTTATTCCAACGCTATGGAAGAGCTGGGGTAGCTGGATGAGCTGGATAACATTGCTCATTAGAAAGTCAGCTAGCCACTATATAGCTCAATGAGATTATTCAGGCGTTGTGGATCAGCTGGGGTAGCTGAATGAGCTTGATCATCAGCTAGCCACTATCTAGCTCAATGAGAATATTCAAGTGCTATGAACCAGCTGGGGTAGCTGAGTGAGCTAGATAACATTGCTCATTGAAAGTCAGCTAACCACTATATAACTCAGTGAGATTATTCAAGCACTATGAACCAGCTGGGGTAGCTGAGTGAGCTATATAACATTGCTCATTGAAAGTCAGCTAACCACTATATAACTCAGTGAGATTATTCAAGCGCTATGAATCAGCTGAGGTGGCTGAATGAGCTAGATAACATTGCTCATTGAAAGACAGCTAACCTCCTAAACTGATTCATGCCTATGGAGACGTTTGGAGTGTTTGGCCTGATGTTACCCACTCCAAATGTTCACACACACACGCACACATTCAACAAGACAACCGCTGAGATCTGTGTCTCATGATATTCTGGCAGACCTGGTATATGCAGGACTGCCAGAGTTTAAATACAATTGGCACCGCCTCTTCTGCTGAGGGCTTGTACTGCCCTCCACCAATCGTTGCCATGTAAGTCATCAAGGGGCGTTTCTGGGGACTCCGGTCATGTGACCGTTAATAGTGGATGTAAATAACGCGAGATAACGGTACGTGCCGCCGAGTCCGCGCACGCGCACATCGTGCAAGAGCGCAGCGCTTGTAAAAGGAACAAGTCTTATCCCGCTGTGCTCTGCGCCCGATGTATTTGAGCGCTGCGCAACTAAACAGGGGAGAAGGTATCTCTCTGTGTGATAACCTGTTCCGTTTTGACTTGGCATCAATATGAAATCTAATTAAAGAGATCCCTATAGCTGACAAGTGTATTTATTGTCCCTTGATATTTTTCATGAGATTTGGCACTATACGTTATTTGGGTAGTGCATAATAGAGGATAAATAAGAGGATGTCTTGGTAACCGACGATGCAGGTAAGTATCTTAGTATCTCATTGATACCGGTATCGTTATTCTGTTTTATTGTTTATTTGATTCTAACACTTACTGAGGACTTAATCGGTGTACTTATTAGTATCTTTTTGTAAAGGGTGCAGGTATTCCTGTAAAGCTTGTAAGTTGTGATGACCTCAGATAAAGGGGACAAACGACAGACATTCGTTTAAACCATTTGGAGCTACCGAATTGAGGCGAGGAATCCATTGTGATTCTTTCTGTGAGAGTTTGCGATCTAAATGGCCCCTGCGTGCTGTGGGTCTTAGGGCTTCAATACCTTTGAATGTTACTGTGTGGGGGTCATTCCCATGCACGTCATGTATATGGTTAGCCAAACTGGTACTCTCACCGCGGCAGATGTTACCAATGTGTGACAGGATCCTTCTTCTCAATTGTTGGGTCGTCTTTCCAACATAATCCCTTGGACAGGGGCATGTAGCCAGGTATACTACATAAGTAGTTCTACAGTTTATGAAACTTCTTATGGCATACGTGTCCCCCGTTGCCGAACTGGTAAAGGAATTAGTTCTTTCCATGTAAGGGCATGCTTTGCAGCCGGAGCATCGGTACGAGCTGAAGATCGGGTGACTATTTAACCAATTACGTGTATCTGGTGGAGACACGTAATGGCTATGCACCAGTCTATCTTTTAGGCTTCTCCCCCTACGGTAGGTTATCGAGGGTTTCTCAGATAGACAATCAACGAGATCCGTGTCCCGTCTGAGGATATTCCAACATTTTTGGATGATTCCTCTGACTCTACTTGACTTGTCGTCGTAGGTAGCTACCAGTCTTATCACACCCTCATCTTGTTTTTTATTATTTGTTCTTGTCAGAAGGTCCATTCTTGTTTTACCTGATGCTGCTGTCTGAGCTTCCCTAATAACCTCGTCTGGGTAACCTCGTTTCCTAAACCTTTCTGCCATATCTGTGGCTCTTGCCTCATATACAGATTTTTCTGAGCAGTTTCTTTTTGCTCTCAATAACTGCCCTTATACAATTATATTTTCTAGTGGGTCCTTTCCAGTGAATTAATTTACATTAAATGAGAACCCTACTGTCTCAGTGAATAAATGGGTAGTCACCCTTAGTTGGTAAAAAAGAGAAGCCAGAAATATTTTACTATAACAAAAAACAGTAATCACCTCTTTAAAGGGGTTTTCCAGGCAATTTCTATTGATGACCTATCATAGGCCATCAATGGTTGATTGACTGAGGTTTGCAGATGCAACTCCCATTAAAATCAATGTGAGCTGTGTCTGCAATTACTAGTGCTGGTCGCTAAATGGGTAGGAACAATCTGCTTCCTCTCCATATACAGACAAACCTCTAGTTTTGTTGTCTTCTAGTTTAGCCGGTTTCCAGTTGCACTGATTTTTTCAGCCAGAATTTCGCCTCTAGTTTCACTGGCTGCTTCCAGTTTCATTGGCGGTCGCTGGCCCACGTGGCCTCGCTGCTAACGTCGCCCCCGTGATCTCCTGCTCAGCGTCTCCTCCTCCTGATTCTGAACAATAATGAATAGCTACCCACCCTTCTCCAGCGTCGCTGTGGGCGCTAGTAAAACAGTACTGTAGAGTAATGTAAGTGGCCATGTTTACCCAGATAGCACAGTGATGCCACCTGCAGGCCTATGTAACACCACAGATAACACACAGTGATAACGCTGAGGACAGATAATGATGCCACCTGCAGGCCTATGTAAGACCACACGCTGAGGACAGCTATTGATGCCACCTGCAGGCCTATGTAACACCCCAGATAACACACAGAACAGTGATAACACTGAGGACAGATAAGGATGCCACATGCAGCCCTATGTAACAGCACAGAGAACACACAATGATAACACTGAGGACAGATAATGATGCTGCCTGCAGTCCTATGTAACAGCACAGATAACACACAGTGATAATGCTGCAGACCAATAATGATGCCACCTGCAGTCCTATGTAACAGCGCAGAGAACACACAATGATAACATTGAGGACAGATAATGATGTCACCTGCAGTCGTATATAACAGCACAGAGAACACAGTGATAACACTGAGGGCAGATGATGTAGTAGATGTGACCTGCAGTCCTATGTAACAGCACAGATAATACACAGCAACATGTTCAATAACATGTTAAATGTTCATTTATTCTTTACAGTAGTCTTTCATTTATTTTTGTTATTGTTTTTGGTTTTAAAAACCATATTTATTCTCTATTAAATGTGGTTTGGTGCATTTTCTGGAATGTCTAGAACGAATTAATTGGATTTTGATTGATTCCTATGGAAATAATTGCCTCGAGTTTCATTGGTTTTAAGTTTGGCCGATTGGTTTTGGACGGATTACCAACGAAACTAGAGGTTTGACTGTACTGTATTGTAGTGCTGACAGCAAACACGCAAACAGCTGATCGATCGGGGTCCTGAGTAGCGAATCCCAACCAATCACCTCTTGAGGAAGCACAGATCAGTAGAATAGAAATTGCCCTCCTTTAATCCCCTGACAATCTAGCATAGATTTTTTATTAATCCCCACTTGTCTTTATATTCAGGTTGCCAGCGATGATGTACTGCAGCTGATCAGAGGCCTCAGTTGGCACATGCTGCACCTACTGGCATCACCAATTGGGATTGAAGAGCTGACTTTTGTTTTTTTGTTATACATATAGATTTGTAATTAATCTTTTTTTTCCAGCTACCAGACAACCCCTATAAACCAAACCCAGACAAATCCTTTACAGGTCTGAGAGCCAATAATAAAATGCTGTAGGATTGGGTCTACAGTGCAAGAGTACTGCAACCAACAAGGTGCGAGCCTGGCCTTACACTTCACTCCAGAGTAACTCTTCCCATTGCTGGAATAAAGTTTCCATCAATGATACTCATAGCAGTGTACGTCCCTTCCATCTAGCAGCAAAAATTGTGTTTTTCACACTCGTTTTCACTTCCCCGGTCAACAGAGGAGGCCCTCCACCTAGCGAGTAGGTAAAAGCCCCTTATTAATTTTCCCAGTAATGACGCCTGCCCTCCCCCTTTCAGCAGTCAAAGCAGCCTCTCCATAACTTACCACTTAGTCACATCAGAGCTTTCCCAACTTTCTTAGTAGTTATACCAACTGTCAGACAGGCGGATGTGGATCGGCCTTGCTACACACCAGTTTGGCTGTGGACTATCTGAGGTGGCAGCACCTGGGGAACACTATTTTCATGCTTAACTCCTCCAAGTAGGATTCCGGCTTTGTTGCGGGCCCCCAAGCTGTTACACACAAAAATAGTCCCGGTTATGTGGCTGCACTGGGCCAAGGCCCCAGTACCTGATAGTGTGAACAGCAGTGTAGTGGAAAAACAGGCTGGAGTCAGAGCTGGCGGCAAAGGTGCAATAACAAGCTGAAGGTCAGGGCAGGCAGGAGATAATACCGAAGTCCAGAGTACAGAGCTGAGGTCAGGGAACAGAAGTCAGAGTGGTCAAAATTAGGCAAGGGTCAAAACCAGAACAAACAGTACCTGGGGCTTGGTCACAAATGGCAGTATGAGACGAATTGCTTGAGCATCCACCCTAGCGTGTGGGTGCCTAATATACGGAGTGCAGGAGCAGGATTGCAGGGGGACTAGTTATGTCAGTGTACACTGGTCCTTTAAGAGACTGCGTGGGTGTGTGTATGAACCCTATGGGAAGAATTCAGGAAGTGGGCAAAGAAAGCAGCATGGTGCCGACCTCTTTTAGCTGCAGGAGCAGGTGAACTTCGACAACAACCACTGTGTGCTGTCTCTTCCTGGATGGGAGACTTGGAACCGAAAAGTAGCTAGCATCCAATGTGTAAGGATGAGGAAGCAAAGTCTTGTGGCCTCCTTTGCTAGTATCCATCGCATCCTTTTGGCTGATGTTATTCGGTCATGCACTAAACAAAAGTAAAAACCCATTTGTTCTTAAACTAGGGCTGCTTGCTGTGCATGCAATAGTGCCTTTCAGCATCAGTTTCATTGCTTCCACAGTGATGATGCAGCTCATCATTATCTTTGATTGTTTGATCATGACTGTTTAGATTATAGCATACCTCCCAACTTTACAGGGAAGGAAAGAGGGACAGGCAAAGTGGTCCACAAAGTCCAGTGCAGCACTTTTGCTAAGCCATGCCCCTGGTCACACCCATTCGCCATCCCTAACCACACCAAATCTATCAGGAGGTGGTGCTTTTAGGGGTGGGACTCAAAATGTTAACAACACTTTTCCTACTCGGGTGGCTTAACTTATACATGTAAAATGCCTGCAATGTAGCACACTGCAGACAATTATCCCTAAACTAATAGTAAAATTAAGCAATTACAATATTCCAAATATATATTATTGTGATCATTTATAGTACAACAGTTCATTACATAAATACAGTGTCAGAACTAACATCATAACATAAGTAGAGTACCAAAACCAAGCTCATAAATACAGCGCCAGAACCAAGCTCATAAATACAGCACCAAAACCAAGCTCATAAATACAGCACCAGAACCAAGCTCATAAATACAGCACCAGAACCAAGCTTGGTACATAAATACAGCACCAGATCCAAGTACTGTACATAAATACAGCCCCAGAACAACCAAAACCAAGCTCAATACATATCTACAATATCAGAACCAAGCTTATTAAGGGATAAATTGTAAAGTCAAGTCAGCTCCTACTTTTAAGCTTGTATTTCACAGTACAACCTGAAGGATGCGAGTTCTCAGTTCACAAACAAGAATGCTACTAGCTTTCCATCATCACTCTACAGACCATGCAGTGACTACAGGACTGATCAGAGGCAGAATAAACAATTACATTGTAACTCACACGTGATGTCATCTCTAATTAGTGTTGTGGTTTTTCTTCTCCATCTAGTCCAGACCAACATGACAACTTGTCCTGGACACAATTTGTCTCTTCACAGGTTGTCACACGGATTTCTTTGAGTTTTTGCTTTTTATATTTTTAATACCTAAACTTTTAATAGTGCCACACATGGCTTCCCCTAAATACTGTATAACAGTGCAATACATTGTGCCCCTGAGTAATGAATAACAAGCTGCACTGTACCCCTATAATAAATAAGGAGCCATAATACCCCCAGTAGTAGAATATAGCTATACTGTACTCCTGTAGTAATATATAGCCATAATGTCTCCCCGCTGTAATATCCATATTGCTCCCCACCTCCCCCCATAGGAACATATGGCCATAATGTCTGCCTGTAGCCATAATGTCTCCCTATAGAAAACAATAGTCATAACGTCCCCCATAGTAAAACAATGAACTTATTCACCTCCCCCACAGTCCCATGGCGTAGTCTGTGTACCTCCTGGCCTCTTATGGCTGATATCCTGCAGAATGATGCAGACATCATCGCGCAGTGTGCATCACAGAAAAGGTGCCGGGAGGTGTAGCCAAGAGCCCATCATGGTTACAGACACTGGTGCTGTGCACTAGTAGCGCCAAACGTGATAAAACGAATAATGCTGGGTGCAGGAAGATGTGTCAAGAAGTCAGCCAGGGCCAACAGGAGACTGCCTAGGACAGCTGGACAGTGGTTGAAAACCAGGACTGTTCCGCCTTTTCCAGGACGGTTGAGAGGTGTGGTTATAGTGTTATAGGAAAGTCATAGGAGCACCAGTTCATTATGTAGATGGGTGTGCAGAGGGGATTTAATGCAGATTTCAATCGATCTAACAAGATATATGAACAGGAGAAAGTACTGTGCCAATATTTGTCCTGTTATTATTAGCATAAAGTGGTGGTCAAAGGTTGACACATACTGGTGGTTCATTGCTGAACTACAGAATAATATATTCAGATCTTAAGTGAAAACAGCAGAGCTTTGTACTGTACAGTGTTCACGGTGGTTGGACAGAGTAAAATCCCATTAAAGAGAAGATCTCCAAAGATGATTCAAAGTTGAAAGGTGCTAGTGACTCAATGGTGGCCATGCTTGAGATCTGTTTCGCCACCTGCAACAGTGACCAATGTTCCAGTCTCCACTTTTCAGTTTTCAATCAAACTAGCAATTTGCTGTAGTCAGAATTCCTCAAATTCTGGTGAACCTTGTGTACCAGTCATTCTTGGTTAGTTAGGCAGGATATTTAAACTCAGCTTTTTTAGTGTTTTGTCCCTAGGCCAAATTTAGTGCACCTTGGTGGCTTTTTTTCAAGCATTATTTTGCATTGGGAATTTATCTGACAATGACCGTGGATCTTATGGCTTGGCACACCTTCCAAGATGCTATACACATTTATGTGTTTTCTTCCCAGAAACTCAGAGTTCAAATTAATAAATTCATAGAGGAACTAGCCTATCTTATTAGGTAACTTTTCAGTTAATGCAACAGTAATTCTGACCCTCCGGGCAAACTAAAGAATGTGCATGGGCGCCAAGTGCACTATATGAAGGCTTGTGTATCCACACAAGCAGGGGCGTAACTATAGAGGATTCAGGGGATGCGGTTGCACCTGGGCCCAGGAGCCTTAGGGGGCCCGTAAGGCCTCTCTTCTCCATTTAGGGAACCCAGTACTATAAGTTAAGCATTATAGTTGGGGGCCCTGTTACAAGTTTTGCATTGGGGCCCGGGAGCTTCAAGTTACGCCTCTGCACACAAGTATCAGGTATAGCAAACACATAGAATATATAGCAGCACCATCTGTGTATTTTTGCTGATGGTGCTGATAGATTTGGTACCTTGTTGAAACTCTTCTTGGCTGTTTAATTGTATCTCCAGCATGAATTGTTGGCCTATATGACACAAATAAGTATCATATAGCACATTTCTCCACACTGTAACATCCAATGGTGCATGCTATGTTTTCTTTGTCTTTTTATATCAAATCCTCTAGAAAAAATAGTATGCCGCTGTATGTAGATGAAAGTATATGGATAAAAGGAACAGGTACATAGACTACTATGGGTACCATATTAAGGAGTGTGCATTGATAATAAGCCCCTGTTCATGAGTGATGAAACACAATACTTTATAACATTGTTACCCTGATATATTATAGTAAAGTAAGTTTTCTCTATTCTATTTAGGTGCAAAAAAGCACTAAAAAGCAATGAAAAAAACAATTGATCTGAATGGCTCCCAGCATATACTGATCTTTTATCTAGTCCAATAAATATAACTTGTAGTCGACCTAGTTACAGAAAAAGTTTATTTTGTGGGTGAGTTTTATCTTACAAGTGAACAATGTTTCCTTTGTTAATTGTAATTTAATTTTGAACTGATAAATCAATGGAAGAACAAATTGTCTTTTTTAAAATTTGTACTAATAGCTTGTCTAGTTATGTTGGCATGAGATCAATTTAGCTTAATCTAAAAGAAAGTAATATTGATGGAAGCTACAGAAGACCCAATAAGGCTGTAACAACCAATTCATTTGTAAAAAGCACCTGATTATCTAACTGAAAATCTCTGCTCACTGGATAGTTTCCAATGAGTTTACTATAAATATTTTAGAGTGCAGTGATCTTCTGTATACGCTATTCTTGTACTCCTGTTGACTTTGTTCTATGCTCTGTCCAATCAAAAAACTTTACAGTAGTTTGTGTATATAACTAATTATCATTAGCCAGTGAGCAGTAAGACTAGTCAGAGCCAATCTTTAACAGATCTAGGGGTGAAAATAATAGAACCCTTTCAGAATCAGTATAAGTAATAAGTCATTTGACACTACCTTCAGGTGATCTATCACTTCCATCGTTTTTACTTGAATATTTGGGTCCAAATGTTGTTTTTCCGTGTCCGAGATGTTATGTTTATTACCAGAATTGTATTGCTTATGAAAGTGATAGAGGGGTCTGGGTACAGGTTCCAATAGACTCCTATAGAAGTTTATTTTTATAGTTTAAAAGTCAACTTTATTACGGCTTGTCCCAAGATATCAACTAATGCCCTAGTCATTGGGTAGAGGAGAAATATCTGATCAGTGGGTCCAACTACTAGGACCCTAACCAATCATAAGAATGAAGGGCTCATGTCCTCTCATATGAATGGAACAATGGTTGAATATGCATGCTGCCACACTATTTATCTATATGGGTCTGTAGAAGAAAGTCAGGCACTGTACTTGGATTCTCTTCAGCAGTCCATTAGAGATGACTGGTATGGCAGCTCACATGCTCAACCACTGCTCTATTCATAGATCGCCCATAGACTACATTGTAAAAAAAAAGTATGTTGTATGGTACACATTTTATTGTGGTATCTGACTGAAAAGAAAAGTACAACAGACTGCACCTCCTCTAAAGGAAAAACTAGGTTTATCAATCAAAACTTGCCTGGCTGAAGTAAAAGGGACACTGCTCATAGAGTTCTGTAGACTCGGGGTATGTGCCATGAGCATTACCTGGTGCATGTGCTGGGCTGAACATAAACTGCAAACATGCATATTAAGTATCAAGTATCAGGGCCACGGCCATTACCTTCCCTCACCTCCTCCTTCCAGCAGCCACAATCCATGTCTTCCTGCCTCTGTCCCCAGCAGCAGACATCATAGTTGCCATCATCTGTCCTTCCTATCTGCTTCCTGAAGAGTGCCTGCCTCTCAAATGGCCAGCATGTGCACCAAGCCGGTCTATTCCCAGCCAATCCTGATGGGTTCCTGCCTGGTTCTAGCCTCCCTTTTAACCAGAGGATGACTTAGGCCACTCTCACACATGCCTTTTTCACCACGATTATGGTGGCGTTTTGAATGCCGTGGTAATCACGGTATAACGCACCTATGTATTTAAATGGGGTGTCGCAGACAGATGCTAGTTCGCGGCATTTTCTAATGCAGCGATTTTTGAATGCTGTCTGCTCTATTATTTACCGTTTTTAGCGCACCTCGTCACAATGATGGGGTGTGCTAAAACCTGCTTACGACAGTAAAAGCACAGCAAAAAGCCACGATTGAAATCGCAGCGTTTTGCCTCGCACATGTGTGAGAGTGGCCTAAGCAATCAGTCTGTATAGCGTTCGAAGCTGTTTACTGTTCTGTCTAATCTCCTGGGTTTGATCCATGCCCGCCTCACCCAGTTTTCCTGAATTCTCTATTTCTGATCTTGGCTTGTTTGTTAACCACATTTTCTCTGCCAGCTGCCTAACCTTACCTTGACTCTATGACCATATGTCTGTCTACACCTCCAGTAAACCTGACCAAGTTGCCTCTTAACCAAGATTATTCTTGGGGTAATTGTTTGGGGTTCTCCATAGCGAAGACCAGATCCTGATTTGGTGGGCTCAAAGTGAATCTGATAGCTTAAACATGCTGTTCAAACTGCAGGACCTCTGTAACAAGAGTCCTCAGTTTCATTTCCAATTGGATCAATATACTAAAGTGTGGTATCCCATTAGCTTTGTATTTTCTGTTTTTAGAGAAGTATTCAAATTTATGTCTAGCACTAGTTCCTGTTGGTAGCTTTTCCATAGTCCGAAAGAATAAAGGACCCTTTATATAGCTAGATATATTCTTCCAACCACTTCCTACTATTTCAATGGACCATAACCGAAATGAGGATTTCTATTATGAATACACGGTCTTAGCTTTTCTTATTTACTTTGGATCATCCAAATCTGTTAGTTATTTAGTTGCTCATCTTTCTTAGTTCCAAAGTATTCGAAGACCTGCTGTTACAAACCAAACTCCAGTTGCAAACTGAGGCCTCTCCAGTGATCACCAGGGAGTATCAAATAACAATATTCTACAGTGTTTGCCAATACCAGTGTGGATCTAGATTACAGTGTATCACAATTTTCTGGTAGCTCTTCCTGTGCTACATGTACGTATATTGACATTTCATGTTTTGCTGAGCCTGCTGTTGACAGTTACACCTACCCATAATGATTGTCTGATTTAGTTCTGAACATATATTCTCACACATTTGGTTTTATATACTGTATCCTATTGCTGCCAAATCTAAATATAAGTTCTGTTTACAAGGCACTTATTCCAATACTAAACCATAGGGTGTATCAGGCATAGTGACTGTTTTATACAAATCTTGTATATCAGCTATAAGTGTGATAAAAACTTGCATCTGGCTTCTAATGACACAGGTGAGTCTTACGATTCCTTGATGTGATTGTTCATAGGAAGAGAAACCAAGTAATTTGGTAGATATGATACCTTTTAATGGCTAACAAAAATACATGATGTTAATGCGGCACTAAGTTAACCAATCAGAGCATTAGCTTGCTGGAGGGAGGACATTCAAGAAAGCAATGCTCTGTCGGCATGGAGGAGGATGCGACTGTCTGCCACAGCGCCACAGACCATAGAGGAACGCCGGTGGTAGAGGAGTATTGATTTTTTTTTAACTTGTAGTTAGTTTCTCCATTGAAATAAATTAGAACGCATTAATTGCGTTTCAATTCATTTCAATAGGGAAAAGTGCTTTGACATACAAGTTTAAACTCATATGTCAAGGCACCACTGTATCATGTTTTTACATGACTTGGTGTAGCATTTGGTCTATTTTTATTAATCCAATAGTCTTGCCAGGAGACATAGAGCAGTCCAATTTACATACTGTATAATGTGTGGATGCTGCTATAGTGTCTCTGCTGGAATTCTATTATACCATCCATTACCCCCTGGCATTAGTACTAAGCAGCATCCACATACTGTTACATTATGTAGCTTGCACTGCTGTCTCTGTAATAGTCCAGTTTGTTGAAAGCCTAAGGCCTCATGTCCACAGGCAAAAGAAGAATTAAAATCCGCAGCGGACTTTAACTCTTCTCCTGCCCGCGGATCCGCATCCCATAGGGATGCATTGACCACCCGCGGGTAGATAAATACCCGCGGATGGTCAATAAAAGTGATTTTAAAAAAATGGAGCATGAAAAAATCTGGACCATGCTCCATTTTCGTGCGGGTCTCCCGCGGGCTTCTATTGAAGCCTATGGAAGCCGTCCGGATCCGCGGGAGACAAAAATCGGAATTTACTCACCCGCTCCGGTTCTTCCCTTCGCCGCGGCGCCATCTTCTCTCCGTCGCGGACGGATCTTTTTTCTTCGGGCTGGCGCATGCGCGGGGCACATCACCGACGTGCCCTGCGCATCCGCGGGGCCGAAGAAAGAAGATCCGGCTGCGACGCAGAGAAGATGACTCCGCAGCGAAGGGAAGAACCGGAGCGGGCGGGAGGTAAGTTTATTCTTATTTATTCTTATTTTCAGCCCTCATGTCCGCGGGGCAGGAGGGACCCGCTACGGATTCTCCATGGAGAATCCGGAGCGGGCCTGATTTTCCCCGTGGACATGAGGCCTAAGACATAGTTCCGATCATCCCTCAGAACTGGAGTTTGCCAGGCAGGGTTTGGGTGGAATATTATCACTATTAGGGGGTAGCCTAGGTGCAAAAATGCACACGTTAGTGCAACATTTTTGTGCCATGAAGCAGTGTGTTTTGTGTGCGTGTCTGCGCAGATGCTGTGCGTATTTATGCGGGCACCGCTAGTTCACATGGCCAGGAGAATTACCTCGCCCTAATTTAAATGGATATGCACAGCGTTTTGGGCATACCTGCCCTATAGACTCCTATGGGGGCATTTTGTGTGCAAATGTACACTAAAATAAAGCAAAAACGAAAGTTGAGGATAAACCCATTGAAGACAAGGGGTTCTATTCAATGAGTATTTCGTGCACAAATATGTTCATGTGAGGCTGCCATTAGTGATAGAGGGAGCTGGAGAGGGGGCTTACTGTGCTGTGCGTAACTTCATGTGTGCAGTACAGTCTTTCATAAATAGGTGGAAGGTGAATAGAGCTGCTTTACAAGTGGCTGACTTTTTTCTAGAAACAGCACTACTCTTGTCCTTGGATTATATCTTGCATTGAGGCTCAGCCCCATTCACTTCAATAGGGATAAGCTACAGTAACAAACACATGCCAGAGTGGTGCTTTGCCTGGAAAGAAAGCAGAAAGAAACCCTTTTTTTTTTTACTATAATAGCAGTGATACGATAGAACTCTCTGCCAGAGAAATGTTTCATAGTTAATTAAGAAAAAAAAGAAAAGAATATAACATAAAAAGTATACTTGATTTCTGGAGATAGGTTGTTGATTCAGGGATTTATTCTGATTGCATGCTTGTTGTTGGTTTTCCCTTAATATAAGGCACCTGGTAGCTGTCTCATTTTTGTTTGTTTTTACATTCTTCTTCTGGATCATCCTAGAATGAACTTGATAGACTAGTGTATTTTTTCAACCTCGTTAACTTTGTTACTTTTGTTATTCTGCTTTGTGCCCAGTCATGGCCACCCTTAGATATGTAAGTCACATGTGGTTGCAGAAGGCACTGGCACCAGGTGGATGTAGGCTGGGGTGATTGCTTCTGTTAGGTTTGTCTGGCCAAATGATATTCTTCCTCTATGTGGTGGTGTCTTGTGGAGCTACATGAATCATTGTCCTCCTGGCTCCGTCTCCTCCCCTCTAATGTTCCAAGGTGCTATTGTCAGCCCATCCATGCACCTGCAACTCAATTGCTTTATTCTTTTACTGTATTTATGTTATGATCCTGGTTCTGGTGCTGTATATATGTTATTAGCTTAGTTCTGGAGCTTTGTTGATGTTATGATCTTGGTTCTGGTATTGTATCTGTGTACTGAGCTTGGTTCTGGTGCTGTATTTTTGTACTGAGCTTCTGGTACAGTATTTATTCACAACGCTGTTCCGGTGTTAGTATGTTGTTATCTTCCTACTTTCTGCACAAGCAGAATACATGCAGACTGCCTATCAGGGCAGTATATATATATATATATATATATTATATATATATATATATATATATATATATATATATATATATATATATATATATTATGATCTGGGGGGAATATATTTCATCTAAGCTAAGGCTGGTACTATGCTGGTGCCCCATTTTCTCAAAAACTGTCCCTGAGTATATGTGGTACTGCGCTAGTTATTGCAAACAATCAGCTTTGTTAGCTTGTGGCTAAACAAAATATAATTTTTAGATTATGTCAACTTGGGGAAAATTGATTGAACATTATTTAGTTTTTGGAAATAATATGCACATCTGACTAACACTTCTTCTAATGGCAAAATATTGTATGACCAAATGCAGTGTTAAACATTTCATATGGGAATATATATATATATATATATATATATATATATATATATATACTCATATAGGTAGAAAAACATAGTGTTGCGTCAGGTTTTGGTTTTGGTTCACAGAGGTCTGCTTTATATTAGTGCTGTTTTGGATTTGCTTCTCAGCTTTCTCTAGCACTGGTGGGAGTGTTCTGCTACCTGTTGCACCTGCTTAGCAATTAGGGAAGGTTTTTATTCTTGTTTTGGCTATAGACCCGAGCTGATTATTCTCAGTCTTCATCTGATGGTTGTTGGAATCAGAGCTAGATCTTGGTCTCCTATTTCCCCGTTCATCTCAAGCTAAGTAGTGTGGTTATTGGTGGTAGTTGTATTCTTAATTAGTTGTTTGCTTCTGTCCCAGGTAGAGACAGTGAGTGGCCAAAAAATGTGAGTTGGGTGCGATCTTATCAGGACAGGACATCCGCTATATGCATAAAGGGAAAGTTCCCCAATCCATCTGATATACCACACATCTCCTGTGGTGGTATATGTTCTTTGTTCCATGCTGTAAACATAGCCTGGGAACTGAATAAAAGAAAAACTTCTGTATATCTGGAGAAGACTGAGAAAATGTCTTCATGATAAATATTTGTTGCTGATTTAATATTGTATAACCCCCAGTTGTGCAGTGAATTGTGGTAATTTATCGATAGCATAATCCAAGTAATGAATCTGGTGCTGTATTTCACTGTAATCTATGCATGTTTGAAGGTATTTCAGGCTAGTCACTATGAAATCCTCATCCAAAGAAAATATGCTTTCTGTGTAAATTCATCACCGAGTCCTTGATACATGTATTGACATAACTAAACCATCCAACAGACATTGTACTGTATATTTTAAATCCCATATATGGAATAACTAGACTGGAAGTGTCCTATAAAAGAACATTATTTATTTTATTTAGTCTGATTCACAAATGTATCATGAGATTCATGAACTAACAAATACAAGAAGAGACCTTATGCATTAGTTTTGGCTGAGGTTGGTAAAATAGTGTTCTGCCTGATCCTTGTCTATAGACTCTATTTTTTTTTTTTTAGTTTTCTGCTTTTGTATGTTTCTTACCACTTGCCTCCTGTCTTCCAAGCTGCTTATTCACTTATAACACAAGTTATAACATAATACCAGGTGATTCGCTCGATGAGAAACTCAAACATTCCTCCATAACATTGTATTTTTGTATGGCTACCTATGAAAAGTGATACCTTGTATATTGCAAAACAAGGCCTTTCAAAGCATATGCTGAACATGCACGCTACAGCATCCAAAACGTTTGTATGCAAGTCTGTGTATTGGTGAAGACATCTGTTAAAGTGACATTGGTAATGGCAGCAATTTTCTGCCGTTTCCTGTCTTTCAGGGCATTGGTTGTTTGTGACTTGTTGGGTGTTAAGTTAAAACATTTCCAGTTGTCTCAAACTTTTAGGCCGGCTGCACACGGGCGGGTCAGACCCCACATGCGGGATTCCCGCAGTGGAGTTCGACCCGCTGCGCGGGCCAGTGACCCCAGCGTACCTCTCCGCCGTCTTCTTCTCTGCTGCAGATGTGCCGGCCGATGCGCCAGTGCACAGGCACAGTTCAGATGAAGCGACTGCCGTGACCATTCTGCAATGATGATTGCAGAATGGCCGCGGGACGGACGGCTTCCATTGACTTCAATGTAAGCTGGTCGTGCGTAGCCCGCACGAAATCACGGCATGCTGGGATTTCTCCCTTGCGAGCAGAAAATCTAAATCGATTTCCGAGCAGGAAATCGCATATTGTCATAGCATGCAATGGGCTGGATTTGCTGCAGAATCTGGAAGCGGAATCCCGCTCCGGATTTCGCAATGCAAATCCGTCCGTGTGCTGGAGGCCTTACTCCAAATTGTGAATACAGGAGGTTATCAGTACACGTCCTTCACCATACTTATTCCGATATGCCATATGACATTGTCAAATGCTTAACTAAGCATTTAAAGAAAGTATCTCATACCATTCCTATTGAAAAAAGGACCAAATTTGGGATTGACAAGGCAACTGTTAGGTGGATTCACAATGGGCTAAGTGATTTCAAATAGTGGTCATAAATGGCTGCACAACTGGAAGAATTGCCTCAGTTGGGGAACCACAAGGCTCTGTCCTGGGCTCAGTGTTGTTACGCCCGGATTGATGCCACATCGAATTACTGTGGTTCTGGATGGAAAACAAGGTCCAACACGCTCCTAGATGGGTGTCTCTAATAAAGTAAGTGTCAGTGTATGTGTTCCATGCCAAATGTGATTGTTCTCAGTAATAGAAACCTAGAAATCTTGTAGATTTGATACCTTTTAATGCTAACAAAAATACATTATGCCATTGCAAGCCTTCGGATCTTCTATGGACCCTTCCTCAGGATTAATGAAACTGATTTGGATGGGGTATATATATATATATATATATATATATATGTATATATATATATACAAATGCAGAGACGGCACCCCTCTTGACTTAAATACAAATGTTTACATACAGAAATTTGAGACTAATTTGCACTTAATACCAGACAAGATGAGCAGAGAGGTAAATACTTAATTAGCCCACTGCTAAGGAATGTGACAGTTTTATGATGTCTGTTATCTCTCCTTCAGACCTGCACATAAGGGAGATAGAACAATACCTCTGCAGCGCACCTATTGGATGACAGCATTCCTTCAAATCAATGTACAAATTTTTATGAAGTTTTTAAAAAACAATGGGAAGAGAGATAACGCCAAGAGGACATCCCTCGTGACCTCTTTCAGACCTTTCATATTCTCCACTGATGCAAGAATCCTGCTCCGAGGTTCAATCCTTTCTTGAGGTTATCAAAAGTGGCCATAAATTTATACTCCCAAATTCTTCTGTGGTCTGAGTTGCCCTTCAGTAGGATAACTCTCATCTGCTCTATGCTGTGCCTGTGACCACAAAAATGTTTTGCTAGAGGTAATTCCGTCTTTCCCTCTCTAATTGAGTGGCGATGAGATCTCATCCTGGCTCTCAGTTTTTGTCCTGTTTCCCCGATATAAAGCCCCCCAATAGGACATTCACTGCACTGGATCAGGTACACAACATTGGAGGTGGAACATGTGAATGTCCCAGGGATCTTATATTCCTGCCGTGTGTTGGGGATCTGTATCCG
The DNA here is from genome assembly GCF_035609145.1 of Eleutherodactylus coqui. NCBI lineage: Eukaryota > Metazoa > Chordata > Amphibia > Anura > Eleutherodactylidae > Eleutherodactylus > Eleutherodactylus coqui. The sequence continues at coordinate 126,575,059 of NC_089841.1, read as the reverse complement.
GTCTGTGGTCAGTACATATGAGCAGGTCTTGCAGCTTCTTACCTTACAGAGATAAGTTCCTTTTTGTGTGTCAAAGGTCAATGCACTCCTGATTATAAAGTTCCTCAAATTAGAAGGTTGCCTGTAACACAGAAGGGGAGGGTCTGGGAATATGGTTTTCAGATGGTCATCCTTGTGCAGGGTATGGTGGAGTTTCTTTGCGGTTTTCCTTAGTACCTCTAGTTGCGGATTGTAGGTCACTACTAGAGGCACACGATTGTTTCTTTCCTTCTCCTTGTATTGGAGTAGTTGATTCCTGGGTATTCTGGTGGATCTGTTGATTTGGTCAGCAATTGAGGTTGGGTGGTAGCGCTGATTTAAAAATGTCTTTTTGAGATTGTGTAAATGTTCCTCTCTGTCTGTTGGGTTGGAGCAGATCTGGTTATATCTGATGGCCTGGCTGTAGACAATGGACTTTTTGATGTGCTTGGGAACTGTCCCATCCGAGGTATGTGGGTCAATCAATTACTTTTTGGTATAGGGATGTTTTAAGTTGTTTGAAATTTTTATGGTGGTGTCCAAAAAGTTGATTTCTGTATACCAGTAGCTTAATGTGAGGTTTATGGTGGGGTAAAATGCATTGAATCTCTCATGGAATTTTATTAGTTCTTGTTCAGTGTTGGTCCTGATGATTATGATGTCATCAATGTAGCGGAAGTCTGCCCATGGTTTGCTGTGGCAGGAGGCCAGAAAGTCACTCTACAGTTTTGCCAGGAAAAGGTGGGCATATTGTTGTGCCATTTTAATGCCCATGGTGGTTCCGGTGAGTTGCAGGAATATCTCTTTGCCAAAGGAGAAATAATTGTGTGTGAGGATGAATCTTGTGAGTTGTAACACCAATTCAGAGGCAACCCCATTGGCTTCAAGATTGCCTGGCAGGCGGTCAGTCCATCTTTGTGTGGTATGCTAGAGTATAAGAACTCTACTTTCATGGTGGTCAGGAGTGCAACATCTGAGAAGGGACCTACAGTTGACAGTTTGTTCAGTAGGCCAGTGGTGTCCTGCAAGTAGCTAGTTGTATTCCTCACCAGTGGTTTGAGGACACCTTCTACCCATCCTGAGATTTTTTCAGTAATGGTTCCCACACATGAGATAATTGGCCTCCCTGGGTTGCCAGCGTTGTGTAGTTTGGGAATCCTATAGAATACTCCAACCCTATGGCATATGGGAGTCAGTGTTTGCTAACTTACAGTACTGAAGAAAAAAATAAAACAAATGCAAGAAAAAGTAAGAAGAAAGATATAATAGTAAAGTAGTGGAATGTAGTGTAAGTAAATTAAAGAGCATCTGTCACCTGAATGTGTTGTGTGTCATAGGGCATTAGAGATGAGCAAGCACCAAAATGCTCGGGTGCTCGTTACTCGAGACGAACTTTTCGCGATGCTCGAGGGTTCGTTTCCACTAACGAACCCCATTGAAGTCAATGGGCGACTCGAGCATTTTTGTATATCGCCGATGCTCGCTAAGGTTTTCATTTGTGAAAATCTGGGCAATTCAAGAAAGTGATGGGAACGACACAGAAACGGATAGGGCAGGCGAGGGGCTACATGTTGGGCTGCATCTCAAGTTCCCAGGTCCCACTATTAAGCCACAATAGCGGCAAGAGTGGGCCTCCCCCTCCCAACAATTTTAACTTCTGAAAAACCCTCATTAGCAAGGCATACCTTAGCTAAGCACCACACTACCTCCAACAAAGCACAATCACTGCCTGCATGACACTCCGCTGCCACTTCTCCTGGGTTAACATGCTGCCCAACCCCTCCGCACGACCCAGTGTCCACAGTGCACACCAAAGTGCCCCTGCGCAGCACTCATGCCACACCACCCTCATGTCTATTTATAAGTGCGTCTGCCATGAGGAGGAACCGCAGGCACACACTGCAGAGGGTTGGCACGGCCAGGCAGCGACCCTCTTTAAAAGGGGCGGGGCGATAGCCCACAATGCTGTACAGAAGCAATGAGAAATCTAATCCTGTGCCACCTCCATCAGGAGCTGCACACGTGGGCATAGCAATGGGGAACCCATGTGCCACACACTATTCATTCAGTGTCTGCATGCCCCAGTCAGACCGGGGTTTTTTATAAATAGTCACAGGCAGGTACAACTCCGCAATGGGAATTCCGTGTGCACCCACAGCATGGGTGGCTCCCTGGAACCCACCGGCGGTACATAAATATATCCCATTGCATTGCCCATCACAGCTGAGGTAATATCAGGTTTAATGCAGGTGGGCTTCGGCCCACACTGCATGCCCCAGTCAGACTGGGGTTCTTTAGAAGTAGACACATGCAGTTACAACTCTGTGTGGACCGACAGCATGGGTGGGTCCTAGGAAGCCACCGGCGGTACATAAATATATCCCATTGCATTGCCCATCACAGCTGAGGTAACGTCCGATTAAATGCAGGTGGTCTTCGGCCCACACTGCATGCCCCAGTCTGACCGGGGTTTTTAATACATAGACACTGGCAGGTACAACTCCCTAATGTGAAGTCCCTGTAGACCCACAGCGTGGGTGGCTCCCTGGAACCCACCGGTGGTACATAAATATATCCCATTGCAGTGCCCTGGACAGCAAAACTAACATCAGATTAAATGCAGGTGGGCTTCGGCGGTACATTAATGTATCCCATTGCAGTGCCCTGCTCAGCAGAGCTAACGTCACATACAATACAGGTGTGCTTCGGCCCACAGTGCATGCCCCAGTCAGAGTGGTAATATGTACCTTAACAGTAACCGCGTTGATGGGAATGTGGTGGCGACTGCGGACATAGTAGCGCGGTTTTATTTAGTTGGTTTTCGGAATGCGGCCAGGATTAAGTGGACCGTGGCGGGGGGATGGTGGGGGGGCTCTCTTGTTGTGTCGGTAAAGGTGAAATTCTTGGGCTGCCACCAGACGGACCTATGCAAAGGTATTTGCCAAGAATTTTTCATTGTTGGAGGAGGAGGGGGATGTTTTTGAGGCACTACGTGTCCTCTCCACGTGTCCGTGGTTATATGCACCTTGACAGTAACCGCGTTGGTGGGAAATGGCCTCGCCATCATCATGTCTTTGGGAAGCCTCTGTTTCCACACCCCAGTGACATAGCATTAGCAGCGGTATAGGTAGAGCCCTGAATTAGTAACATTTCAGCGGTAGCATTAGGGACAGGCCCCAGTAACATATCATTAACAGCAGTATAGGGGGAGCACAGTATTAGTTGCATTTCAGTAGTAGTAGCAGTCCAGACAGGCCCCAGTAACAATTCCGAAGCAGCAGTATAGGGGGAGCACAGTATTAGTTCCATTTAAGTAGTAGTAGCAGTCTAGACAGGCCCCAGTAACATATCACTAGCAGCAGTATAGGGGGAGCACAGTATTCGTTCCATTTCAGTAGTAGTAGCAGTCAAGACAGGCCCCAGTAACAATTCCGAAGCAGCAGTATAGGGGGAGCACAGTATTAGTTCCATTTCAGTAGTAGTAGCAGTCAAGACAGGCCACAGTAACATTCCAGTTGCAGCAGTTTAGGGAGATAACAGTCTCTTGCACATTTCAGTAGTTGCAGTATAGACAAGGCCCCAGTTACATTTATGTAGCAAAAGTGTAGGCCAACCCCACACACCTTGCTGTACCATGAGTGCAGGCGAAGCCCATAAAAATTACTAGGATTACACTGTAGGCGAGGGCCCCAAAAAATTGGTGTACCAACAGTACTAATGTACCTCAGAAAAATTGCCCATGCCCAACCAAGAGGGCAGGTGAAACCCATTAATCGCTTTGGTTAATGTGGCTTAATTGGTAACTAGGAGGCAGCCCAGATAAAATAAAAATTGGTTCAGGTGCAAGTTTCAATGCTTTAATGAGAATTGAAACGTATAAACATTGTTTACTAAAGTCATATGACTGAGGCTTGTTTTTGATGGTGATAGAGAACGATGCTTCCATCCGCGGGTGCAGCCTACGTATTGTTTAGGTACCGCTGCTGTCCGCTGGTGGAGAAGAGAAGTCTGGGGAAATCCAGGCTTTGTTCATCTTTATGAGTGTAAGCCTGTCGGCACTGTCGGTTGACAGGCGGGTACGCTTATCCGTGATGATTCCCCCAGCCGCACTAAACACTGTCTCTGACAAGACGCTAGCCGCAAGACAAGCAAGCACCTCCAGGGCATACAGCGCGAGTTCAGGCCACGTGTCCAGCTTCGACACCCAGTAGTTGTAGGGGGCAGAGGCGTCACCGAGGACGGTCGTGCGATCGGCTACGTACTCCCTCACCATCCTTTTACAGTGCTCCCGCCGACTCAGCCTTGACTGGGGAGCGGTGACACAGTCTTGCTGGGGAGCCATAAAGCTGTCAAGGGCCTTGGAGAGTGTTCCCCTGCCTGTGCTGTACATGCTGCCTGATCTCCGCGCCTCCCCTGCTACCTGGCCCTCGGAACTGCGCCTTCTACCACTAGCGCTGTCGGATGGGAATTTTACCATCAGTTTGTCCGCCAGGGTCCTGTGGTATAGCATCACTCTCGAACCCCTTTCCTCTTCGGGTATGAGAGTGGAAAGGTTTTCCTTATACCGTGGGTCGAGCAGTGTGTACACCCAGTAATCCGTAGTGGCCAGAATGCGTGTAACGCGACGGTCACGAGAAAGGCATCCTAACATGAAGTCCGCCATGTGTGCCAGGGTACCTGTACGCAACACATGGCTGTCCTCACTAGGAAGATCACTTTCAGGATCCTCCTCCTCCTCAGGCCATACACGCTGAAAGGATGACAGGCAAGCAGCATGGGTGCCCTCAGCAGTGGGCCAAGCTGTCTCTTCCCCCTCCTCCTCATGCTCCTCCCCCTCCTCCTCCTCCTCCTCCTCAACGCGCTGAGATATAGACATGAGGGTGCTCTGACTATCCAGCGACATACTGTCTTCCCCCGCCTCCGTTTCCGAGCGCAAAGCATCTGCCTTTATGCTTTGCAGGGAACTTCTCAAGAGGCATAGCAGAGGAATGGTAACGCTAATGATTGCAGCATCGCCGCTCACCATCTGGGTAGACTCCTCAAAGTTTCCAAGGACCTGGCAGATGTCTGCCAACCAGGCCCACTCTTCTGTAAAGAATTGAGGAGGCTGACTCCCACTACGCCGCCCATGTTGGAGTTGGTATTCCACTATAGCTCTACGCTGCTCATAGAGCCTGGCTAACATGTGGAGCGTAGAGTTCCACCGAGTGGGCACGTCGCACAGCAGTCGGTGCACTGGCAGATTAAACCGATGTTGCAGGGTCCGCAGGGTGGCAGCGTCCGTCTTGGACTTGCGGAAATGTGCGCTGAGCCGGCGCACCTTTCCGAGCAGGTCTGACAAGCGTGGGTAGCTTTTCAGAAAGCGTTGAACCACCAAATTAAAGACGTGGGCCAGGCATGGCACGTGCGTGAGGCTGCCGAGCTGCAGAGCCGCCACCAGGTTACGGCCATTGTCACACACGACCATGCCCGGTTGTAGGCTCAGCGGCGAAAGCCAGCGGTCGGTCTGCTCTGTCAGACCCTGCAGCAGTTTGTGGGCTGTGTGCCTCTTCTCTCCTAAGCTGAGTAGTTTCAGCACGGCCTGCTGGCGCTTGCCCACCGCTGTGCTGCCACCCCGCGCGACACCGACTGGTGGCGACGTGCTGCTGCTGACACATCTTGATTGCGAGACAGAGGTTGCGTAGGAGGAGGAGGAGGAGGAGGGTGGTTTAGTGGAGGAAGCATACACCGCCGCAGATACCAGCACCAAGCTGGGGCCCGCAATTCTGGGGGTGGGTAGGACGTGAGCGTTCCTAGGCTCTGACTCTGTCCCAGCCTCCACTAAATTCACCCAATGTGCCATCAGGGAGATATAGTGGCCCTGCCCGCCCATGCTTGTCCACGTGTCCGTTGTTAAGTGGACCTTGGCAGTAACCGCGTTGGTGAGGGCGCGTACAATGTTGCGGGAGACGTGGTTGTGCAGGGCTGGGATGGCACATCGGGAAAAGTAGTGGCGACTGGGAACCAAGTAGCGTGGGGCCGACGCCGCCATCATGTTTTTGAAAGCCTCCATTTCCACAAGCCTATACGGCAGCATCTCCAGGCTGATCAATTTGGCTATGTGCACGTTTAACGCTTGAGCGTGCGGGTGCGTGGCGGCGTACTTGCGCTTGCGCTCAAACAGTTGCGCTAGCGATGGCTGGATGCTGCGCTGAGAGACATTGCTGGATGCGGCCGAGGACAGAGGAGGTGAGGGTGTGGGTACAGGCCGGGAGACGGTAGTGCCTGTGTCCTGAGAGGGGGGGTTGGATCTCAGTGGCAGGTTGGGGCACGGGGGAGAGGCAGTGGTGCAAACCGGAGGCGGTGAACGGCCTTCGTCCCACCTTGTGGGGTGCTTGGCCATCATTTGCCTGCGCATGCTGGTGGTGGTGGCTCCCCGGCTGATCTTGGCACGACAAACCTTGCACACCACAGTTCGTCGGTCGTCTGCACTCTCAGTGAAAAACTGCCAGACCTTTGAGCACCTCGGCCTCTGCAGGGTGGCATGGCGCGAGGGGGTGCTTTGGGAAACAGTTGGTGGATTATTTGGTCTGGCCCTGCCTCTACCCCTGGCCACTGCACTGCCTCTTCCAACCTGCCCTGCTGCTGCACTTGCCTCCCCCTCTGAAGACCTGTCCTCAGTACGCTTAGCAAACCAGGTGGGGTCAGTCACCTCATCGTCCAGCTGCTCTTCCTCCGAATCCTCTGTGCGCTGCTCCCTCGGACTTACTGCCCTTACTACTACCTCACCGCAAGACAACTGTGTCTCATCGTCATCGTCCTCCTCACCCACTGAAAGGTCTTGAGACAGTTGCCGGAAGTCCCCAGCCTCATCCCCCAGACCCCGGGAACTTTCCAATGGTTGGGCATCAGTGACGATAAACTCCTCTGGTGGTAGAGGAACCACTGCTGCCCAATCTGAGCAGGGGCCCGAGAAAAGTTCCTGGGAGTGTTCCCGCTCCTGAGCATGTGTCATTGTAGTGGAGTGAGGAGGCTGGGAGGAAGGAGGAGCAGCAGACAGAGGATTCGGATTTGCAGCACTGGACGGCGCAGAACTGTGGGTGGATGATAGCTTGCTCGAAGCACTTTCTGCCATCCAGGACAGGACCTGCTCACACTGCTCATTTTCTAATAAAGGTCTCCCGCGTGGACCCATTAATTGGGCGATGAATGTGGGGACGCCAGAAACGTGCCTCTCTCCTAATCGCGCAGCAGTCGGCTGCGACACACCTGGATCAGGAGCTCGGCCTGTGCCCACACCCTCACTTGGCCCTCCGCGTCCTCGGCCGCGTCCACGTCCTCTAGGCCTACCCCTACCCCTCAGCATGCTGTATTACCAGTGATTTGATTTCACAGGCAGGAAATAAATTCGCGCAAGCCTGCAGGCCAAATATAATTTTTTCGCTTTTTTGCAAAGGGAAGGCCCCACTGCATATATTCAATGAACAATACGTTTAATAACTGTGGTGTGGCCCTGAAAAAGTGTCACACAACTTTAGTGTAGCAGAGTTATTAACTCTGGCAGAGCAGGTATTTGCCAGTCAGGAAAGACAATGGCGCAAGCCTGCAGTAAACCGTAGCTGGTTGCGTTTGATTTTTGTACGTTCTCCACGCAGCACACACGTACACGGAGACCTTAGGACTGACACAGGCAGGCCAAATATAATTTTTTCTCCTCCCTCGGACTTACTGCAATTACTACTACTTGAGTGATAGACAACTGTGTCTCATCGTCATCGTCCTCCTCACCCACTGAAAGCTCTTGAGACAGTTGCCGGAAGTCCCCAGCCTCATCCCCCGGACCCCGGGAACTTTCCAAAGGTTGGGCATCGGTCACGACAAACTCCTGCGTTGGGAGAGGAACCATTGCTGCCCATTCTGGGCAGGGGCCCAAGAACAGTTCCTGGGAGTCTGCCTGCTCCTCAGAATGTGTCATTGTAATGGAGTGAGGAGGCTGGGAGGAAGGAGGAGCAGCAGCCAGAGGATTCAAAGTTGCAGCAGTGGATGGCGTAGAAGTCTGTGTGGTCGATAGATTGCTGGATGCACTTTCTGCCATCCACGACAGGACCTGCTCACACTGCTCATTTTCTAATAAAGGTCTACCTCGTGGACCTATTAATTGTGAGATGAATCTGGGGACCCCTGAAATTTGCCTCTCTCCTAATCCCGCAGCAGTCGGCTGTGATACACCTGGATCAGGAGCTCGGCCTGTGCCCACACCCTGACTTGGGCCTCCGCGTCCTCGCCCGTGTCCACGTCCTCTAGGCCTACCCCTACCCCTCAGCATGGTGTATTACGAGTAGAGCAGAAACAGAACGCTGTAATTAAATGTGCCGCTTATTCGCCTGTGGTTGGAGGCTGACTTCACTTACGGAACGCACAGCAGAGCCAGCAAACAATTTTGCGCACGTCTGCACTGTGACATAGGTGCGTATGACTCAGCTAGTGTAATTCACAGCGCAGAAGCAGTCAAGTGGCCAAAGGCCACTAGTATGCCCTAAGTATTTAGCTTCTATTTTTTTAAATGCAGAGCTGGTACAGCAGACAGATAGTGTAGGCAGCGTATATTATGTATACTGTTTCCCTCTGGCGGGATGACGGCGGTGATGTAACGGAGACAGCAGAGCCAGCAAACAATTTTGCGCACGCCTGCACTGTGACGTAGGTGCGTATGACTCAGCTAGTGGAATTCACAGCGCAGAAGCAGTCAAGTGGCCAAAGGCCACTAGTAGGCCCTAAGTATTTAGCTTCTATTTTTTTAAATGCAGAGCTGGTACAACAGACAGATACTGTAGGCAGCGTATATTATGTATACTGTTTCCCTCTGGCGGGATGATGGCGGTGATGTAACAGAACGCACAGCAGAGCCAGCAAACAATTTTGCGCACGCCTGCACTGTGACATAGGTGCGTATGACTCAGCTAGTGGAATTCACAGCGCAGAAGCAGTCAAGCCTGCTGTAACGCTTAGCTGCGTATTAATTAGGACTACTACCCCCAGCAGACACGCAGTACACTGAAGACGGTCACAGGCAGCCCAAATATACAATTTTTCCCCAATTTTTTTGAAAGAGCCGACAGCCTATATAGCCTGTATATCTCTTTCCCTGTACCACTGTCCCTGCCTCACCAGTACTGGCCCTATACTCTGTACAATGACTGCAGACTGAGGACGCAATGCTCTGCACGCCCCAAAATACAAAAAAAAAAGTGCAACACTGCTCACAGCAGCCTCAACAGTACTGCACACGGTCAGATGTGGCCCTAAGAAGGACCATTGGGGTTCTTGAAGCCTAATATAACTCCTAACGCTCTCCCTATAGCAGCAGCATCAGCAGCACTGTCCCTGATCTCTGTCAGAATGCATCTGTGGCGAGCCGTGGGAGGGGCAGATTTTAATACTCGGGTGTCACCTGATCTCCCCAGCCACTCACTGCAGGGGGGTGGTATAGGGCTGGAACATCACAGGAGGAAGTTGTAATGCCTTCCCTGTCTTTCTATTGGCCAGAAAAGCGCGCTAATGTCTCAGAGACGAAAGTGAAAGTAACTCGAACATCGCGTGGTGCTCGTCTCGAGTAACGAGCATCTCGAACACGCTAATACTCGAACGAGTATCAAGCTCGGACGAGTGCGCTCGCTCATCTCTATAGGGCATCTATAATATGTGCATATAATAGTGTGTCTTCACTTAACATTTTGCAAAGTTAAGCATAACATTCAAATTAAAATAAGCAGTACATAAATAAATTAGCATAAAATACAGTAAGTAAAATAAGCAGAATAGATAGTTGCTTAGCGGTCCTTGGGAAGCTTTGTTGGCCGTAGCGCCCAGTAAATTAAGCAGAGCGGCATAGTCTCAAAATGACTGTTTGAAATGAGCTTCCTCCCCTTTGATGATTCAGTGCTTAAATACCTACGGTAAAAGATTTCTATGTTTCCATATGCATTTCAACCATTGAATTTAGCAAAATTGTCTAGCCTTGATTACCCGAATTTGCTGAGTATGCATCCTTGAGAAGTAAGTAAAGATTATTGTTATCAGCAGGGGGGGGGGTGTGGGGGGGGGGGGGGGGTTACCATGAATTTCTGCTTAGTGCTATAAATTCCTGGTTCATATTTGAAGATAGAAATTAGTGTTGGAACCATAAAACTTAATACATACACAAATTATTCTTACAAGAATAAATCCCTGGATCAACATCCCTTCTCCAGAAATCTAGTACTCATATCTGATGTTATTCAAGTGTCTTTCAAGAAAGACATCCAGTCCCCTGTTGAACTCACTTAATGAATCAACCTTTACAACATTCAGTAACAGAGAGCTCCATAGTAGCTTGGCGCTGACAGTAAACAATTCCCATCTATGATGATGAAGGAACCTCCTTTCCTCCAGATGTAGAGGACGTCCACTTGCTATCATTACAGGCCTAGGTATAAAAAGATTAATAGAAACATATCTGTATTGTCCATTAATTTACATTGCAATTAGAACACTCCTAAATTGTCTTTTTTCAAACTTGGTAGTGCAATTCGCTATTTCTCTTAATTATTTTAGACACCCTCATGTACAAAATGCTGTCTGGTCATTTCTCAGTGTTATAAGACTATATTGAGAAACTCCAGGATAGCATCTCTCAGAAAATCTGCAAAACTTACAGACCTATGGTCTCATTTTTGATCCCTTTTCGAATATTGGTACCACATTTGCTAACGCATGCACCAGTTTTGAGAAACAGACTCTGCCATTATAGGATTCCTAAAGGGACTATATTACCAACATTTTTTTGTATTCATTAAAACCAGATAGAGAAACATTTTCAATGTGCATAATAACATAATATGTTAGGCTGAAGAGAGACAATGTCCATCTAGTTCAGCCTGTTTTCACCCCCCCCCCTTTGTTGATCCAGAGAAAGCTGAAAAAAAAAACAATGAGGCTGAAGCTAATTAGCCCATTTGGGGGGAAAAATTCCTTCCCGACTCCATTATGGCAGTCAGAATAATCCCTAGATCAACGTTTTGAGAGTTCCTACCAAGACCCTGTTTTTAATGTCTGCGTCCTAAAATATCATAGCGCTCTAGAAAGGCATCTAGTCCCTCTTAAACTCCTCTATCGCATATGCCATCAACATGTCCTCAGGCAGAGAGTACCACAGTCTCACTGCTCTTACAGTAAAGAACCCCCTTCTATGTTAGTGATGAAACCTTCGTTCTTCTAGATGTAGAGGATGCCCTCTTGTTACCGACACAGTCCTGGGTATAAACAGATCATGGGAGAGATCCTTGTATCATCCCCTCATGTATTTATCCATATTTATTTGATCGCCCCTTAACCGTCTTTTTTCCACGGTGAATAATCCCAATTTTGATAGCCTCTCTAGGTATTCCAGTCCTTCCATTCCATTTATTAATTTTGTTGCCCTTCTTTAAGCTCCATCAAGCACTGCAACATCTTTCCTGAGCACCAGAACTGTACACAGTATTCCATGTGAGGCCTGACAAGTGCCTTATATAACGGAAGAATAATGTTCTCGTCCCTCGCCTTTATACCTCTTTTAATTCACCCCACGACTTTATTAGCTTTTGCAGCAGCTGAATGGCATTGGTTGCTCCAGTTAAATCTACAATCCACTAGTACCCCCAGGTCTTTTTCCATATAAATTTTCCCTAGCAGTACCCCATTTAGTTTATATTGGTAACATCTGTTTCTCCTGCCCATGTGCATAACCTTACATTTATCAATATTGAACTTCATTTGCCATTTTTCTACCCAAGCCCCCAACTTATCTAGGTCCATTTGCAGCCGTACATTGTCCTCCTTTGTATTATTTACCTTGTATAATTTCGTATCATCTGCAAATATCGACATTTTACAGTGCAGTCCCACTATCAGGTCATTGATAAATATATTGAACAGAATGGGGCCTAATACTGAACCTGGGGCACCCCACTAGTGACTGTGGCTCAATTCAAGAACCACTGATTACCAATGCTTTCTATCTCCAAGCTAGTTCTTTATCCAACTACACACGTTTTCGCCCAGACCGAGCTGTCTCATTTCATATATCAGCCTACTATGCGGCACAGTGTCAAATGCTTTAGAAAAATCCAGATATACGAGATCAATAGACTCCTAGGTCTAGCCTAGAACTTACTTCATTGGGAAAGCTGATCAAATTGGTCTGACATGATCGATCCTTCGTGAACCCATGCTGTTGAGGAGTTTTACCATTGTTTTCCTTGAGGTATTCCAGGGGTAATCTCAGAAACCTCTCAAATATTTTTCGAAGTATTGAAATGAGACTTACCGGCCTGTAGTTACCAGGCTCTCTTCTTAACCCATTTTGTATACTGGAAACACACTGGCAAAGTGCTAATCCAATGGTACAACCCGGGTCTCAATAATGTCCCTAAATATAAGAAATAGCGGTATGTCTATCACATTACTTTGATCCCTTAGAACCCTTGGGTATATTCCATCTGGGCTCAGCGATTTGTCGATTTTAATCTTTTGTAACCAGCTCTGCACTTCTTCCTGAGTTAGGCAGGTGATATTTTGCTGGGGGTTCCTTTTATCCCCTGCATCACGTGTGACATTTCTTTTTCCTTCGTGAATACACTTGAGAAAACCTATTTAATAGAGTCGCCTTACTCCCATCATCTTCTATGATTTCTCTTGCATTATTTGTTAAAGGGCCAATGTTCTCAATGCAAATCCTTTTACTGCTTATGTAATTGAAAAATAGTTTAGGATTATTTTTGCTCTCTTTGGCAATCAGTCTCTCTGCCTCAATTTTGTAATTGGTTTTTATTTAATGATTGTAGAATGTTTTATTCTATTGACTGGACATGAATATGAGTTCTGTGACCTGTTATTTTGCAAGGAGGGGAAGTAGATAGTCACAGCTTATCACCTAATATGAATGGTGGATCCTGTGTTATCTACATATATGTGTTACCTGTCAGTGTAATCCTGCCTATAATATCGGTGAGATGATTGCTGCAATGTTTTCTCTACATAAAATGAAGTGTCAGACTGTTATTAGATCAGGACCGTTATTATTTTAAAATATAGATTGTGACCGAATGTTAAAAAAATACCCCCAAATTCTTTGAAAATAAATTTAATACAGGAATGTGATTAATAGAATAGGTAATTTTCTGATGACAAATTCCATTTAAATATTAGAAGTAACAGCTTGTCTTATTTATTACATTACTTCATTTCTGCAGAATTTTTCCCTAAAATATAAATTGTTGTAATTTTTTTGAAAACTTGCTGCTTAACTTATAAGTCTTTCCATATCTTAAAAATAAAAGTGAGTAGCAAAGATAAAAAAGGAGGATGGAGCAAGACCCAGTGAGAGTGGTGAAATGATTCTGGAGTAAAAAGTGTTTTGAATGATGGAGATGCTGCCAACCAGATGACGCTCCACCAAGGTGGGCGTAAGTATAGTGAAAGAGAATGTGGTAAAATACTGGTGGTGAAGGCGCAACACTCCAAGCTAGTTGAAAGCTAATGGTCCAAGATGCGCTAGTGAAAGCACTTCTTTTTTATTTAACAACATGGAGAACCCACAAGTGAATACACGTTTTGAGGTCGAGCCCCTTTGTTAGTTTGGCTGGATTAAACACGACAGAATGCCTGGGGGGGGGGGGGGGGGGGGGGGTGACACAATTCCAAAGGTTTTTGGATGTGCCAGAGGTCCTGTATGTGACAGGGAGGAAGAACCTCTTTCCTCCCTATCTCCCTGTCACATGCAGGACCTCTGGCACATCCAAAACCTTTGGAATTGTGTCACCCCCCAGGCATTCTGTCGTGTTTAATCCAACTGAAATAACGAAGGGGCTCGACCTCAAAACGTGTATTCACTTGCGGGTCCTCCATGTTATGATCTGTATTGAGAGGAATTTTAGCAGTGGTTCAAAGCGAATGATCAATACATTCGGCAGAGGAGGGGAGAAGAAGTAGCTAATAACTGAACTGGTTTGATACTTTGGGGAAGTGGTAGTGTACATTTGGTTCATATTCACCTAATGCCTGTATGTTGAAAACCAATTTAGGCCCAAAAGATTTGTTGATATAAGTTACTATGGTTTCAATGCAAACAGAAAAATTTGTATTTTTACCAGACTTTGGCCTCATGTCCACGGACTCGCACGGTTTCCAAGTGTGGAATACCGCAGCAGTTTCCACCCGTGCCCGCAGCCATGAGGCCTAAAAAGTAAGACACCTGTAAGTAAGTAAGTAAGTAAGACATTTACTCACCTGTCCGTCTTCTCCATCGCGGCCGGATTTTCTTTCTTCTGCACTGTGTGCCGTACGCATGCACCGTGCTTTTTAAAGAAAATCTCCTACTTTCCAACGACATGGAAGCAGTGTCAGGTGTGCCACAGATTGGACGACTTCGATTGACTTCAATGGAAGCCATCCGTGTGGGAAACCGCAGAAAATAAAGCATGCTGTGGGTGGGACTTCCCGTGCGTGCCATGCGCACACCGGGAAAAAAATGACATTTTTAATTACTTGTGGATGCCCAATGAATGTCTATGGGCATATTGAACTGCGGATCGTCCGCACGGATTCCACAATTCAATTTTGCCTGTGGAGATGAGGCCTTTATCTAGTACTAAATTCTGTTTAATAATAAACTTACAAAATTCTAAACATATTCTTATTATTACATCTAATTTTACTGGTATTTCGCTGTATTATGCTTGGCCTTTACCATAGGGAACATGATCCTAGACTTTTGCTGCATGGTTGAGTTTTTGTATTGTTTTCATTGTGAATAATTCCTTAGTTTTTTCAACATTTTCACTTAATCCACATTATCCCATGTAGCAGCTAGAATGACATGGAGCAAAATAAAAATAATGTTTAGTACATTGATATCGTAAATGAACTGGACTAAAGCAAACAGCAATGTTATTTCTTTCTATCTACAGATATCTGTTGATTTATGTGGAAACATGAATCATACATTCGCAGTGACAAGATTTACAGCACAGAGAACGGCCCAGTGTTTTCTTTGTGCATTTACAGACTTTGCTATTTTACAGCAGAAATGTGATACTTTTCCAAGCTCTAATTTACCTGATTAAACATTTGAGAACTAACTTCCTCATGAAGCCTCGCGAAGCACACGATTAAGATACATTTGTTCTTTTAGTAAAGTACATTTTATGTGTAATTAGTTTTTATTAGCTGTTCCTCACAAATTTTCGTATACTTGTATACAACAATATGAAGTTTAGGGCAGATAAAAATAATCATAGTGAAAGCCTTTTCGTCTATCCAAATAGACAACAGGTTAGAATAATACTTATTCATGGAGTATAGCTTCCTCTTCTAGAGGCGGATGTCTGGGAAGAGTTGCAAATAGAACTGGATGGATGGGATTATGGTGATAAACAAAAATAGGAAAAAAAATTGTTTGCACCAGCCACTTATTTCTGAAACAATCCCCTAATTCCCATTATCCACCTGTTATTCAGCAAAATAATGCAATGAACAGTTTAAGTAATTATTATTAAAGGAGATGTCCCGCGCCGAAACGGGTTTTTTTTTTTTTTAAACCCCCCCCCCCGTTCGGCGCGAGACAACCCCGATGCAGGGGTTAAAAAACCCACCCGCACAGCGCTTACCTGAATCCCGGCGGTCCGGCGTCTTCATACTCACCTGCTGAAGATGGCCGCCGGGATCCTCTGTCTTCATGGACCGCAGGGCTTCTGTGCGGTCCATTGCCGATTCCAGCCTCCTGATTGGCTGGAATCGGCACGTGACGGGGCGGAGCTACACGGAGCTACACGGAGCCCCATAGAGAAGAGGAGAAGACCCGGACTGCGCAAGCGCGGCTAATTTGGCCATCGGAGGGCGAAAATTAGTCGGCACCATGGAGACGAGGACGCCAGCAACGGAGCAGGTAAGTATAAAACTTTTTATAACTTCTGTATGGCTCATAATTAATGCACAATGTACATTACAAAGTGCATTATTATGGCCATGCAGAAGTGTATAGACCCACTTGCTGCCTCGGGACAACCCCTTTAAGTAATGATAGTTTGGTCTTAACTTTTTCCATAGGGACAGAAGATGTTTTCCATGCAGTGTTGTACGGTCATGTATTGGGCTCATCAGAGGAAACTATTCTGAGGGTCTGCTGTCAATCTGCATGTCCACTTCCAGTTATAGCCTAAATTGTAACTGTTACCACTGGGCAGATCATATTAAAGGGAATATCTGAGATTTTTTTTTCTGTAAAACCCCATTCCCCATGCCACAATCAGGTACTCACCTCTCCCGGCATCTCCCACTCCATTGCTTAGTCCTCCGTGCCCAGTGTTTGTTTCCTGCTGCAATCAGCCTGTGTACAGGACATCACAGGCTGCTGCAGCCAATGACAGAGCTAGGCGATCGAACATTGAGCTCTGTCATTTCCTGCAGCAGCCTGTAAGCTTTATGTCATAGGGAGTTCTGGAATGGCAGCTCTGGACACAGCAGAAAGCCGGAAGAGGTGAGTATATGACAGCTTTTTTTTTTATAAAGGTAATAAGTGATGGCCATTAGGCCTCATGCCCATGGCCGGGTCGGATTCCGACTGCAAAATCTCGCAGTGGAATCAGACCCGGCATCCCCCAGAGACCCTATACTCACCTGTCCAGATCTGCTGCAAGTGTCTCACACGGCAAGCCGGCGCGCATGCGCAGTTCAGTGCATGGTGCACTGGCGATGGGCTGTGACACGGATTCCGCGATACTCCCAGTGCCCACAGCGCGGAATATCACGGGACGGATGGCTTTCATTGACTGCAATGGAAGCTGTCCGTGCGATTTTCTGCACAAAATAGAACATGCTGCGATTCTCTCCCGTGAGCGGAAAATCGCAGTTGATTTCCGCTTATGGGCAGGGCAGAAGCTGTTAACACAGCATGTGTATGGGCAATTATTGCTGCGGAATTCACGCCCAGAATTCCGTCTGTGGGCATTAGCCCTTAAATTGATTATCCAGCTGGGGGATTGTCCAGGGTTAGAAAAACACAGTTACTTTCTTCTAAACACAGCACCACGCTTGTTCATTTGTTGTGTCTGGTGTTGCAGCTCAGCTATCAAACAGAAAGAAGTCAGCTCACCCATTCTTCCTAATTCAGTTCAGCCAGTTCAATTCACAGGAGTACAAGGAAAAACAGTGGACTGCTGGTAATTGTGTTACTCCAGAATGAATGCATAAAATTCCATTATTTCCTTAAAAATGTAGCTTTTATTTCTTAATCCATAAAATCAGTTTCCATGGTGTGTTTACCATAGCGCCTACTTGTTTCTAGCGTTACCACTCTTAGGCATATAGCTCTTACTTATGAGTTCTGTTATGTAGATGCTCCATTTCACCACTCTGCCATTTCATATTCTGATCATTTGTACCCCCTCAGTTCTCACGCTGTCCAGATTACGGTATGTCACTGATCACGTGATGTTACCTCCTTCTGACTACATGCCCCCCCCCCCCTGAATAAAGATGTGGTGCATCTAAAAATTGGTACCAGAAAGCAGCTGGAATAAATAAGATTTGATGAAAAAAGCCAGAGGAGAACACAAGTGGCAAATGTGAGTATGGTGACATGCCATATGGCTCATGTTTAATTCTATCATTTCATGGTGTCAGATTTAAACCAACTTCAAATAGGGTTGCCTTCAGCCTGACCTTTGGAACCAATTCTTGTGTAAGAAACTGGATTCACCAGAGGATTCCTCCATTGTACAGAAGTAAATGTGCTAGTCCAACCCTGATTCCAAGACTGGGCAACTGTAATGTTGTGTGAAAAGAGAGAGCATTGTAAGTTATCACAACATGAATCACTATCTGCATGCCCCAATCATAAGCGGGTTCCCTGCTCAAGACCCCCTCTACGTGTCAGGATGTAGAGTCCTGGCTCCCCATGTGTACTACAAGGTAAATGTAAGCCTAGACATGGCTTTACTGGTAATAATAGATGATTGCTGGGGGTCACAGAAGCCCACACCAATTTAAAAAGGAATTGTTATTATGAGACATCGCCTCTACAGTTTTACAATAGAGTTTAGAAATCCATAGAACCTAACCAGGTGTGATGGATGGAATATGGGTCATCTCATGATCACAAGCACTGGCATAGCTATAGCGGATGCAAGAGCCCAGGCCCAGGAGCCTTAGGGGGCCCATAAGACCTCTCTTCTCCATATAGGGAGCCCAGTACTTTGAATAAAGCATTATAGTTGGGGGCCCTGTTACAGGTTTTGCTTTGGGCCCTGGAGTTTCAAGTTACACCTCTGTGTTAAGAGAAGTTGGGGGGGCCCCAAGATTAACCTTTGCACCCAGACCCATAAGCCTGATCCCAGGGGTTTCCATGTACAAGAATGGCAGCTATTGGATCAAGGTTCTCTTAAGAAGGACCTTATACTGCATATCACTGCTATCACAATGTTAATTTACAGTTTGATTGTTCGCTTCATGCTGTTGTAAATGTTAACTAACTTCTATGAAGACTTATTGTGCTTGTCTCTCATTTCACAGGAAGACAGTAGGATGCCCTAGGTCTTGTCAGCTGCAGCGTGCAATTCATTTGTGATGTAATTTGCAGATACCCACAGCCTAGGAACCACATGAAGAGAAAAGACTAGTTTAGATACAGTGCACTGAGGACTGATTGACATCAAGCTAAGATAGGATAAGTATACTGTAAACTGTAGCACACTACCAGGTATAAAACACCACCAGGAAAGAGATTGTCACATACTGTTATACTGATACTAATTTAATGAAGGTATTTACAGCTAAAATCTGCATGTGTTGCTTCACTAAGGGGAAATCCAAATCACGCCTTGTGTATTCGCCCTAACGGTATGGGATAGTTGATGTCAAAGGGCATGATCATTTTAGTGTAAGCTTAGCTTCTCTGTACAATTAACTTAAAGGGGTTGTCCCGCGCCGAAACGGGTTTTTTTTTTTTCAACCCCCCCCCCCCCCCCCCGTTCGGCACGAGACAACCCCGATGCAGGGACTTAAAAAAAAAAAACACAGCGCTTACCTGAATCCCCGCGCTCCGGTGACTTCTTACTTACCGGTTGAAGATGGCCGCCGGGATCTTCTCCCTCGGTGGACCGCAGGGCTTCTGTGCGGTCCATTGCCAATTCCAGCCTCCTGATTGGCTGGAATCGGCATGTGACAGGGCGGAGCTACATGGAGCCGGCATCCTGCACGAGCGGCCCCATTGAGAAAAGAAGAAGACCCGGACTGCGCAAGCGCGGCTAATTTGGCCATTAGACGCCGAAAATTAGTCGGCTCCATGGAAACGAGGACGCTAGCAACGGAGCAGGTAAGTGAAAAACTTCTTATAACTTCTGTATGGCTCATAATTAATGCACAATGTACATTACAAAGTGCATTAATATGGCCATACAGAAGTGTATAGACCCACTTGCTGCCGCGGGACAACCCCTTTAAGTTAACTTCCACTGTGTTTCCACTTTCACATTTAGAGTACTTTCACATGGGATGAATTAGCCTGCATTATGCACCACAAGGCGCAGTTAATTTTGCACCAAAATTGGAAGCCTCCATGCATATTCTGATGCAGAGATGAAAATGTCTTAAATTCTGCAAGCAATTCCGCATCAAAATCCGCATGTAGGTTTTGGAGTGGTATTCCACAGTGGCAGATTATAGTGCAGATTGCAGAATAATTGCACTACTGTGTGAAAGCCCTCAAGGGCAGCTGACCACTAGTTATTCTACATTACAGGCTTGCACATGACTCTGACTGAGTGATTGTACATTGACACAAATCTGTATCTTGGCTGCACTGCTTACCAGTTTGCAGCAGGCAGCTTACTTACATGCAGCTGTATACTTCAATAATACACCTTGAGTATGCACTACCACCACCAGTACCGTTGGGCATGGCAGGCTACCTCTGAGGCCTTAGTCACACGGGCGTTTTTTCCCACGATTTGCGGAGCGCATGACGGATGCGCATCCGCAAATCGCGTGGCCGAAAAATCGCCCCAAAAAACTGCTCCTAGCCGCGTTTCATTGGAAACGGGCCGGAGCTGTCCAGGGCATTGAATTCAATGGAGACGGCAATACAGCCGGCTCCATTGAAAGCAATGGGCTGCGGGCGATCTCACGATGAATTTTCGGGAAGGGCTTAAAAATATAAGCCCTTCCCGGAAATTAATACAGAAATGTGTAAAAATAAAAAAAAAATATATACTCACCTGGTCCCGGCAGACGGAGTTCAGCCACGGCCGCCGGCAGTTCTCCTGAACTGCTGTGAGTAGTATTCAGCAGCCGGGGCTTTAAAATCCCCGCCTGCTGAATGAGCTGCCTCTGATTGGTCACAGCCTCACCAATCAGAGGCAGCTCTCACTCACACCCATTCATGAATTCATGAATGGGTGAGTGAGTGCTGCCTCTGATTGGCTCAGCGCATGTCAGTCAGCTGAGAGCTGCCCCTGATTGGTCCCTGCACTGAGCCAAAATTCATCATGCGATCGCCGGCAGCCCATTGCTTTCAATGGGCAAACATCATTCTTCTCTGCCACAGCTTTTACAGCTGTGGCAGAGGAGAATGATTTATCTACTATATGTTCTCAATGGGGTTGGCGCTGCTGCCGCCGGCCCCACTGAGCGCATATAGAGAAGAGAACAGGAATCGCAGATCGCAGATAGGTGCGATCTGCGATTTCTGTTCTATAATTTATCGGACGAGCGCATAAAAAGCGCTCATGTGTCCGATACCATTGCAAAACAATGGTTTTATAAAATCGCCGGACGCATGCGCATGTGCAAATCACGCGAAAAAAAGCCCGTCTGACTGAGCCCTGACTCTGAGTCTCTGCACTCCAGACAATCCTGTGTCACAGGCTCATCACTGCCAGGACTGCTTGCCCCACAGGTTGTGTCTGAGACAAGATGGCACATGGCACAGGAGGAGAGGGGCACATGCAAGCAGTGATCATCACTTGACTCATCTGCTTTGCTACATGCTAACCCCACCCCCTCCTCCAACAGACCAATTGTGCACAGCTGCTAAGAGAGACTATAGTCAAGCAACCTTAGTCGAATCCTGAGCCATTACTTGACCTGGTGAGAGGAATGTCAATGTCAGAGGGTCAGTGCGTGCGAGAATGACATCATGTATGTCCTGGGTTCCTCCCCCTACCTCTGATTGGGTATATCTATGACCTCCTGTGAATTTTAATTCACTACTAAATATCAGATATAGTAGCAAAAACAGAAACGCTAAAATGTTTGTTAGCTTCATGTTTTATATAGTTACACCTACTCATACTTGTGCAAAGTTTGGCCTCAGATGAAAGAAATCTTCTGTATTAGCATCTGTAAGACCAATGCCTCCATAACATTACTGTCTACAGGTGGGTATCAAAGGCTTGGCTAGTACTCAAGGACTTGACTTCCACTGAAGCCACTTTTAGGTGGTATTAGAAAATATTGGAGAGAATAACTATTCGTATGCTTTCCCCTGGGTCGTTACCTTAAAGTTACCTTTTGGCTGGATCTCCACAAGGGGAATCAGTTTTCTTGTGAGATCTGTACAATGTTCAGCAAAGCTTTGAGATTTACACCAAAATGAAACAGTAATAATCCCAATTTGTAGCTTTAAGGCATACCATAAATTTTACTAATGTCTACTATTTTTTTCCCATTCCTAAAGAATTGAGACAAACATTCTTTACGTTTACTTTGCCAGTGAGAATTTTCTAAGCAAAATACACTCATATGATTTGTGAAAACATTTAAATCTGGCAATGTAATATAATGTATTATTATTACTTTTCCCAAGACACAACTTTGGAAATGACCGTTGAAGAAAGTACACAGGGCTGCCTCAGCCCCAGTCCCCAGTGTGCATTTATCTGCATAGAAATATTACTCACAAAACACAGATGCAGTGACAGGCATTGCTCAGAAATGTGTGGCACAGAAAGTAAATCAGCCCATTCCTAAAAAGGTGATGATTAGTACAGGTCAGAGGTCATGGCTTAACAAGAGCTAAATCCAGTCCTTACCAATTTCCATGCCACATAGCCCCGTAGATGACTTCATACCATTATTTTCATTAGCAAACCCTATTAAATCTTTGAAACATTTAGGCTTCAATAGCCCGCCTGGACAAATCTCATGCATGTCTAACACAATGTTAAGTTCCACATCTCGTGAGTTGAAATACATAAAAAAATGTAACAAAAAAATAAAATAAATCTGTTGTAAAAGAGACACAAATCTGGACAAATGTATAGTTATGGTAGTGTAATATGTTAGTGTATCTGTTATGTTTAGTCTAAATTACTCACTTGCCAGAGTTTAAATTAATCATATTCAGCTGGGGGGAAATGGTATTGAAAGACGGGAGTGGAAGTACATGAATCAAATCACAGGGATTGTGTCTGTGCTAATATGGATCCTCACAAATTTGTGCTTGGAAAGTTTCAGCACTCTATTTGATTCCTTATATTATTTGTTCATTTGTATAAAACGAAAATTAATGCATAGTGAATGTATATGGAAATATATACTGATTTTGCCATAATTGTTGAATAGTGAAAACTACTTATCACTGCTGGTTTTAGGCTTTAGTTCATATCTTAACTAAATGTTGCACTTTTTATGACCCCTCTTAGCCACAATGCTTTTTGAACACATTTGAAAACTGCTAGAAGTAGATCTAAAGACTGTCTAATATGTAACACAGAGTGCTAAGGCAGCAGAAATACAGTCCTAAGCTCTTGCTCACAACCTGAAGGTTGTGGGTTCAATCCCTGCGTGGTTCAAGAAGCCAGCTCAAGGTCTACCATCCAAGGTCGGTAAAATGAGTACCCAGCTTGGTGGGGGGTAAATAATAAATAAATTACTTGAAAGTGCTGCGGAATATGTTGGCACTGTACAAATAACAAGATTACATAGTAAATGTATGGTGATTACAGGGGCTGTCCAGGATTATTTCTGACCTAGCCTTTAAAAAGTTTGGTACCGTGTTAGCCAGTAGAGCAAAACATGACTGTTCTCAGCAAAAAAAAAAAAAACTAGGTAATTTTGTAGATATACCTTTTAATGGCTAACTAAAAGACATGATGTTATAGCAAGCTTTCGAACAAAGTAGGAACCTAAAGTAGCCATTAAAAGGTATCATATCTACAAGATACTTTGTTTTTCTTGCTAAGAACAATCACATTTTGACCTATCCTCACCAGCTTGAGTCTGGCTGGTGGGACAATAGGCTCTGTTTACGGGGAGATATCAGCAACATAATAGTTTACCCTGTTTATAATATCTAGTCTAGCAAAATTTGGGAGAGCTTTGTGGTACGTGACAGCTATTAAACTTATATAAAGGGTTTTATTATTATTCACCTACATGTTATTTTTTATAATAAATCACTATTTTATTTCCTATCCAGGATTTGTTTTAGCCCTCAATGCTGCACAACAGTTCAGTTCTTCTACTTCCCTGCTTACAATTATTTTTAACCCATCTTCCCTAGACCACTTGGGATATTTTAACCTCTTCAAAATATTAAACCCACCAGTGATGTTGGCATTGGCCATTTTAATACTATAGATTATCAGAAATTTAACTGCTAACGCCTTCACAAGCATTGACTAGCAAGGACGCTAACATTACCTCTTTCATTGCTCTATGCCAGTGGTTCTCAATGTGGGCATCATTGAATTCTTGAAATACGGATTCATCCCTTCTCCTACAAATGGACAGCTTCCCTTCTGCCTCCTTTGTGAAAAGGCATTTTCGAATTAAGCTATGAAGCCTTCAAGACTGAGTGATCACCTTGCAAAAATGCATTCAGACAAACTGGGCAAGCCTATTTAATTTTTCCAAGGTTTAAAGTCAAAGTTTGAGAACCGCAGCACCGCAGGCAAGCTATTCCGAAAATCTGCTCTCAATGCTTACAAAAACCTCCTTGCTTCCTATAAAGCCTGTTTATTAATAGCGCAATGTGGTAAATCACATACTATTGGGGCAACACTAGTGTTACCCACAGTTGAAAAGATTGTCAGTACTATGCTGGGGCCTGACGGGTGTGCCATGGTGAAACCGATTCCTTTGAGTAATGACACAGTTTCAAGAAGAATTGACGAGATGGCTACTAATGTGCAAGTAACGCTATTCGACGTGTTAAAGAACACAGAATTTGTAATGCAAATTGACGATTTAGAGACAACAGTTAGAGACAATGAAACATTGGTGCTACCTTAGGTTTGTTTCATTAATAAGAATGAAGAGGTAGTGAAGAAACTGTTGTTTACCATAAATTTGATCACCAACACAAAAGGCTCCTCAATATACTAAAGAGTGGAAGAATTTTTCCCAGAAAAAAACATCCCTTTAACAAACGTATTTGCTTGTGCAAGTGACGGAAGCTGCATCCATGATTGGTTAATATTGCGGATTTATAGCCCATTTAAAATCTGCCATACCTGGCTTAATGGCAGTCCACTGTGTAATCCATCAGCAGCACCTTGTTGCTAAACATTTATGTGAGAGATTGCATGATTCTCTGCGCTATTAATTAATGCTGTTAACAAGATAAAAGCGCACTCTTTGAAAGAATATGTTTTCTGCAAGCTCTGTCAACACCATGACAAAGAATTCAAATGTCTGCTCCTACACACCGAAGTGAGGTGGCTGTTAAGAGGAAAGTGCTTACAATGCTTCTATGAACTATTTGACACAGTAGTTGGGTTTCTTTGGCTGATTGACCCAAGCATTTGTGATGCAATCGAACTACGATGTCTTGACGTTGCCTATCTCACAGACATATTTGACAAACTCAACGAGGTCAACACAAAGCTACAAGGAGACAAAATGAATTTCTTTAAGGCTAAAGGTATAATCTCTTACTTCGTTGCCAAACTGGACCTTCATACCAATAACCTGAGTCAACACAAGCTCTGTCAGTTTCCGAGTTTTAAAGAAATTGCACACAAAGACGGAGACAAACTTCAAGATGCAGTCTTAGATTCTTTTGCTCACACGTCAAACAAGCCAAAGAAGACATGCAAACTAGTTTTCATGATCTTTGTACCCTTGAAATACCAACGTGGGTATTCAATCCATTTTCAGCAGACAGAGGAGAATTTCATCCCAGATTACAAGAGCAATTGATCGATTTGAAACACAATAGAGAAGCACAAGCACTTTTCCAACAATGTGGCTATGAATGTTTTTGGGTGAAAGTGAAGAATTGCTATCCTATCCTGTGGCAGGAAGTTAAGTTGCTTGTGTTAGCTTTTCCATCTACGTACCTAGTGGAAAGGGGCTTCAGAGCAGTTCAGCAGCTCCTGACAAAAGCGAGAAACAAACATCAGATATATGAAAGAGGCGACTAGAGACTGCGGTTGACGAAGATAGAACCACATACCGCGAAATGGGTGTCCGCTCATCAAGCCCAAGGCAGGCATTAATGACACAGATTGATTGAGGTAAGCATTATTATTATTAGTCAAATATTATTGTTCTTGCATTTTAGCCTTCTGACCATTAAAGGGGTTGTCCCGCGCCGAAACGTTTTTTTTTTTTTTCAACCCCCCCCCCCCCCCGTTCGGCGCGAGACAACCCCGATGCAGGGGTTAAAAAAGAACACCGGACAGCGCTTACCTGAATCCCCGCGCTCCGGTGACTTCTTACTTACCCGGTGAAGATGGCCGCCGGCATCTTCTCCCTCGGTGGACCGCAGGGCTTCTGTGCGGTCCATTGCCGATTCCAGCCTCCTGATTGGCTGGAATCGGCACGTGACGGGGCGGAGCTACACGGAGCTACACGGAGCCCCATTGAGAAAGCAGAAGACCCGGACTGCGCAAGCGCGTCTCATTTGGCCATTAGACGGCGAAAATTAGACGGCAACCATGGAGACGAGGACGCCAGCAACGGAGCAGGTAAGTGAAAAACTTTTGATAACTTCTGTATGGCTCATAATTAATGCACAATGTACATTACAAAGTGCATTAATATGGCCATACAGAAGTGTATAGACCCACTTGCTGCCGCGGGACAACCCCTTTAATGATTAAGGTGTATCTTGCATTTTCTTTATACGTTGTATGTTACCATCGAATGATAAAGATGGTATTATTGCTTGCTTCCCCCCCAAAATTGTCTTCTGCAATAAAACCTATTCATTATTGTATCCACAATGAACCTGTTTTTAAATATTTCGCACCTACATTTTAGCTGCTAAAATTTAGCTGACTAAAATACTTTGGTGATTTTTAGAGACATGTTTTCACAATTAATGCTAATTGGTTAAACACTATCAAACTTTCCCGAAAAAGTATCCAGTATTTTTTAATTTGTACTTTGAACTTTGTAAACTAGGTAAACTTTGACTGGGTTTAAACTAGTAAAGCTTGGGGAGTGCTGGCCACCATCCCAATACATAAAGGGGTCGCTGAGCTGAAAAAGGTTGAGAACCGCTGCTCTATATCATGTTTGTATTAATTTCCACATTACTGTAGATCAGCAGGGTTTTTACTATCAACACCTAAACTACTTCAGCTCACCTGGGATATTGCAGCACCATTTTACTCCTTAGACCATCAGGGAGGCAAAATTCTGTCATATTACAAATCAAATTTTGTGGGCTGCCATGATTGTTCTGAACCTTGTGTGAAATATTTTTTAAACAATAAATAACACACTTTTTTCCCCCAAAATTATTGGCTGAACTAATTTTTATAATTAGGATGCAACATATATTATAAACACATGAAAATACTCTTAAAGTATGTAGTTACAATATGGTGATTAAAAGGCTACCCAAGTGAAAACACATTTTCTGTTCCTGTCCCCCTCACCTCATTGCCTGGCACACTCTGGATGTCTCCTATGTGTATTATATACAGTTAGGGCCAGAAATATTTGGACAGTGACACAAGTTTTGTTATTTTAGCTGTTTACAAAAACATGTTCAGAAATACAATTTTATATATATATATATATATAATATGGGCTGAAAGTGCACACTCCCAGCTGCAATATGAGAGTTTCCACATCCAAATCGGAGAAAGGGTTTAGGAATCATAGCTCTGTAATGCATAGCCTCCTCTTTTTCAAGGGACCAAAAGTAATTGGACAATGGACTCTAAGGGCTGCAATTAACTCAGAAGGCGTCTCCCTCGTTAACCTGTAATCAATTAAGTAGTTAAAAGGTCTGGGGTTGATTCCAGGTGTGTGGTTTTGGATTTGGAAGCTGTTGCTGTGACCAGACAACATACGGTCAAAGGAACTCTCAATTGAGGTGAAGCAGAACATCCTGAGGCTGAAAAAAAAGAAAAAAACCATCAGAGAGATAGCAGACATGCTTGGAGTAGCAAAATCAACAGTCGGGTACATTCTGAGAAAAAAGGAATTCACTGGTGAGCTTGGGAACTCAAAAAGGCCTGGGCGTCCACGGAAGACAACGGTGGTGGATGATCGCCGCATACTTTCTTTGGTGAAGAAGAACCCGTTCACAACATCAACTGAAGTCCAGAACACTCTCAGGGAAGTAGGTGTATCTGTCTCTAAGTCAACAGTAAAGAGAAGACTTCATGAAAGTAAATACAAAGGGTTCACATCTAGATGCAAACCATTCATCAATTCCAAAAATAGACAGGCCAGAGTTAAATTTGCCGAAAAACACCTCAAGAAGCCAGCCCAGTTCTGGAAAAGTATTCTATGGACAGATGAGACAAAGATCAACCTGTACCAGAATGATGGGAAGAAAAAAGTTTGGAGAAGAAAGGGAACGGCACATGATCCAAGGCACACCACACCCTCTGTAAAACATGGTGGAGGCAACGTGATGGCATGGGCATGCATGGCTTTCAATGGCATTGGGTCACTTGTGTTTATTGATGACATAACAGCAGACAAGAGTAGCCGGATGAATTCTGAAGTGTACCGGGATATACTTTCAGCCCAGATTCAGCCAAATGCTGCAAAGTTGATCGGACGGCGCTTCACAGTACAGATGGACAATGACCCCAAGCATACAGCCAAAGCTACCCAGGAGTTCATGAGTGCAAAAAAGTGGAACATTCTGCAATGGCCAAGTCAATCACCAGATCTTAACCCAATTGAGCATGCATTTCACTTGCTCAAATCCAGACTTCAGATGGAAAGACCCACAAACAAGCAAGACCTGAAGGCTGCGGCTGTAAAGGCCTGGCAAAGCATTAAGAAGGAGGAAACCCAGCGTTTGGTGATGTCCATGGGTTCCAGACTTAAGGCAGTGATTGCCTCCAAAGGATTCGCAACAAAATATTGAAAAAAAAATATTTTGTTTGGGTTATGTTTATTTGTCCAATTACTTTTGAGCTCCTAAAATGTGGAGTGTTGGTAAAGAAATGTGTACAATTCCTACATTTTCTATCAGATATTTTTGTTCAACCCTTTAAATTAAACGTTACAATCTGCACTTGAATTCTGTTGTAGAGCCTTCATTTCAAATCCAATGCGGTGGCATGCAGAGCCCAACTCGCGAAAATTGTGTTACTGTCCAAATATTTCTGGCCCTAACTGTATATATATATATACTGAGGGACTAGTTACATGATGAATGAAAAAAAAAATCCCCAGAGTGTCCGTTGACTGAATAAGATTTAATATTTGGCAATGAAATGTAAAATGATTTCTATTTGCATCTGTGTTTTTGTCGAGAACCTAAGACTTAATTTAGATGGAAAGTGCTGCACGAAGCTGGTGCAGAACAAATGTGTCTAGACATTAGAAATGCTCCATATTAGCATCCAGTAACCTTCCACTAGTTGTCCCATTATGACCAGTTAGTTTTAGTTCTTAATAAATCTCATTAATCTTTCTGTGTAGCTAGAGCAGAAGTGAGTAACTAGATTCCCATCACAGAAGGACTAAGTTGAACATGTTTCTAACAAATCATGACACATGTCAACACTAATATGGTTATTAATCACTTGCCTCTGACTTGTCATAGTATTAATTACAATGGTATGTTCAGCATCATCAGGCTAATTTAATTGCTGTACCGTCACTTGACTTCATACACAAACTACTGCAACCCCTAATCACTCCTACTCCTCTTATGATAACATTCATCAAAATACATAAAAAGAATAGCCTATCTGTCTCAGCCTTCACATAAACTTATAGGAATTTCTGCTTATTCACCCCTTACAATATAAATAATAAGAGATCAAAGTCAGGGATTATAATGTTTCGTTGCAGTGCTACAAAGACATATAAACTTTAAGAAACTGCAAGACTAATTGCGGGTCACAGCCCGAGTCTTTGTCTGACTGCTGTTCATAGTCAATAAATGATGTGTGAGTGTAGTAAGCAACTTGCATGAAGGGAGTGATTTTGGCAAATCCATCCCATTCCAATACTGACATTGTGTATTTTTGGCGTATTTGTCTTAATCTGTTAGAGATATCGTTACTGGGATAGACACTTGCAATGAAGGGCAGATTGGAAGCATCAATGTTAGAGATGAGCGAGCACCCAAATGCTCGGGTCTGCGTTATTCGAGTCGAGCCTTTTGTAAAATTCGAGAGCTCTACTCGAGTAACAAACCCCATTGACTACAATGGGAGACTCGAGCAATTTTGTATGTGGAACGCAGGGTCCCGATCTTTTTTTTCCCCTTGGTTCGTCTCTCTCTCTCTCTCTCTCTCTCTCTCCCCCCCTTCCCCTGCCAAAAATTTTCAAATGATGCGTGCTGCGTCGCGGCAGGGAGGGGCCAAAACAGGCATGTCACAGCAGGGAGGGGCCAAAAGCTGGGGCGGGGTCGAACGTGATTTGATGCTCGTTCGAGTAACGAGCACCATCGAGTACGCTAATACTCGAACGAGCATCAAGCTCACCAGCGTACGTTCGCTCAACTCTAATCAATGTCTGTTGTATGTCTATTTTGAAGAGAACTACCACTAAAATATCATTTTACTGTAAGTGGAACTGATTTAATTCAAACTAAAAAGCTTTAGACTTTATTTACTTTGTATATGCGTTTTAAAGTGACTTTCAAGTGCATAATAGCGTGTTATGTATTTTTCCTCAGTACTTGTTCCCTGGCTGCTTTTTAGCTCAACTCTACTGTATTAGGAGAGAGCTGTGTTCTGTGACTATAGTTTAGCTACATTGTCTGGGACACACCCACTGTCTGATCATTGGTTCAAATAGGCAATGGAAGCAGGGGGTGTGTCTCCCTGAACCAATGATGAGACAGGTGGTTTATCCCAGACTACTTCAGATTAGGCATGGTAGCTAAACTATAGTTTTACATCACAGCTCTCTTCTAATAGAACTGAACTAAAAAAAAGTAATTGAGTAAAATCTGAGGGAAATAAATAGCAGGTAATCTTCCCCCATAGGTACTGACTTACATATCAATTTTGAGCTCCTGACCAGGGGGTTGCTTGATTTTATTGATAAAACCAAACATATAGGCTTCATTGTTTTTATGTATTAATAAGTAATTTACAAACCACTACTCTGAATTGCTGTACTACGTGTGCAAGTGCTCAAAGATGTAGAACCTTCTGGGGCAGAGGTATATGAAGTGCAAAGGTAGGAATCTTACAGGGGCCTTGTCCTGGAAGGGCACAAAGTTCAGAAAGGAGGACACAAGTATTATAAAAGGAACTTTTTAGGTGAGGGGCCTTCATAAGATTTTGCATTGGGGCCTCTATAAAGTGATCAGAATTGTCAAAATGCACTCGCTCCCCTTCTGTAGAAGATGTTTGGCCTTGGCATCTGTATTGTGTCTGACAGTGGCATGGAGGGTCATTGAGCAAATGTAAATTCTTACTCTACCTATTAACTACCATACTTGGCTATATTGGGCATCCTCCTCCTGTGGAGGGTACCTGAGTACTGTAGTAATTTTGGTCTGCTCAAGGTTGATCAAGTTGTTCTGACCTCCTGGCTATTCCTGACTTTGTTCCTGTTTTCACTGCTGACATCTGCTTGTTATACTGTCTACAATTCTAACTGTTGCCTGCCCTGACTTTTTGCCTGATTCACCATGCTAAACTTGTTCTCCATTATCTCACCTCTGGCTTGTTCCCCTTATCAGTGTATGCTGCCTGCCCTGACCTAGACTGTCTGACTACGCTCTTGTTAACACTCTCAGGTACCGCACCTAGGCCTCTAGTACTGCTAGCTGCCATGGTAGTGGGACACCTTCCTAAGTAATAGCCTGGGGTCCCTGCAGCGAAGCTCACATCTCAACGTGTGGGGTTAAAGAGTGAAGACTGGGGTACCTCAGGATTTCGCACAAAGCCAAACCAGCCTGTGGCTCAGTCGATCTAGGTAAGTGATCCTGACAGTTATTTCTATTCTTATCTTAACATGTTTGAAGGTATGGACTTTGCTGCAGAGGAACCATCAGGTCACAGTTCTCACGGTAGTCTTCAACCAGAGGCAGGTGTATTGAAAAATCAGAAAGGCAGAGCAAGATCAGGCTCAGGAGCAAAGTTAAGTGTCAAGATGTAGAAGTACATCAGAAAGGATACCCAGAATGGGAAACAAAACAAGTAGTTGCTCCAGAGAGCAGAAAGAACCACATGTTCATTCCAGTGAGCTACATCAGAACCAGGGCACCAGCTGAAGGTCAGTTGCAGGAGTAACCAAAGTAGACCAGGATAGGGTCAAGAAACAGCATCTTGCCTCTTGGCCCAGTAATGATCCTAACAGCAAGCAGGATATAGGACCCAGGATACATGATGTTGTTAGCAGCTTAGTTGTTGACGAACATCCATGTTTTTCGTTTTGCGCTGCTTCTTTCAGTTGTGTGATATCCATAACTTTGCACTGGGGCCCAGGAGCTTCAAATTACGCCTCTGAATACACTGGTAGCACCTTAACTGAAACTGAGAGACATGTATCAGCAAATTTCTATAGAAGAAGTTTCCTAATAACTGGTCAAAAATGTATTACATTTCCACCAATCTTAAAGGGAATTTGGCAGGTCCTATCAGCACCATATGAGGTGGTGGTGGGTATATTACCTGTAGTTATTCTTCTTTGCCGGTCTGTTAATTCTGGGTCCCATTATCGGTCATCAAAGAAAATGGGTCACTGCAGTTTTCTAACTAGCTAATGCATACTCTACACTGCTTTCTGATTGGCCATCACTGATCATGAGAGCAGCCCTGGCCAGTTAGAGAACAGGTACAATGCATTGGTAGTCTAACACTACCATTGCACTGTGGGAATTAGTTAGTCTGAAGATTGTGTCGGCCATCTTGGTCGGTCAAAAGCAGGTTCCGGAACCATTAGATCAGAGGGCCGGCGGAGCAGAACAACTAGAGGTCACATACCGCCCTACTCTCTGGTCCCAGGCCTGAATTTTGTCCCGAAACTAAAGGTTGCTTTAAGGATTGTGCTATACTGACACAAGCTACTGTATATGAAGACATTTTGGATATTACCACTTATGTTATCTTAAAAGGTTATTATTAAGGAAAGATAAATCGTTACAGATAGGTAGTTTGACGTATTCTGTATATTTCTTATCACTGGTGAATACCAGTTTTATGACACCGTACTGTACAATGATACATCCTGGAACATATTTCCTATTTGGCACCAGTACAACTTATAGTAACAATATCTTTTTCGACTATTTCCACATCATGAAACAGTGAAAAAGAAGAATGATTTCGCATGCTGCTCCTCTCATTTGTGGATCTGTTGCTGGGCTGCAGAAATCAATAGTGATTTATTGGCTTTTGTTCATCACCCACTTTTGCAGTTCCAGTCTAATAGTTTACACCTGATAGCGCCTTTGTGATGTTTGTGACAGGACCCACACAGTAAATAATGGTGGAACTGTGAAATGAACATGGGGGAACACATCATTTTAGCTTGACTGAAAATCTTCGAAGACAAATAACTTATTGATAGATTTCATTTCAATCTGTTGCTAGAATGAAGGATAGTAGTTAGTGGTCATCTGATGTAGTTCGGACTAATTAGATGTATGCGGCTTAATGGCTTGAAAATTACAAAACAAGTTAAGAATGATTTAGTCAAATGAGCGTTGTTTATCTTCCGTTAGGTCAACGAACCGACTAATTCTAAATGCACTGTGCTACCATGCTTGTAACCTGAGATTATAGACTGCGGTACATGCTTCACCATCAGCACCATTGAATATAATGCAGGCACATACATAAAGACTGCCACAAACACTTTTTACTGGTTTCCTTCATGCCTGACAGTTTACAGCTGGGGAGCCTTGTTCAGGTTGTTGTAAGCGTGCTCTGGATTTATAAACATTTTTATACACATGCTGTTTAAGGCCTCGTTCACACAAGCGTGGTTTAGCGCATTATCGGCGCGTGAAAAGATTGTGTCTAATAGAACCAATGGTTTCCTATAGAAGTGTTCACATGAAAGAATTTTAGATGCGCAAAATACTCGCACCTAATAGAGATAGAACGTGTGATTGCAATGCTCATATTTAAGATCCGTGGTGTGTGAAAAGATAGGGCCTGACCTATCTTTGGTGCGAGCTGCACGGGAGTTTCCATAGACTCCTATGAGAGCTGGACAGCTTGTCTGAAGAAGCCCTCAGGGGTATTCCTAACTTAAGGACCTTAAGGACGTGCCCTTTTTACTCCCCACTTTTAAAAAATCATAGCTTATTTAGGCATCTACACAGATGTCTGAGGGCTTGTTTTTTGAGATACAAGTTGTATGTTTCAATGGTACTATTTCATGTAGCCTATAACGTACGAAAAAATGTTTGAATTTTAAGTGGAGTAAAATGGAAAAAAAGTGCAATTCCGTAAAGTTTTGGGGGGTTCTGTTTCTATGGGGTACACAATGAGCAAAAAAGAGATGACAACTTTATCCTTTTTTTGCTGTACTGATCTTAAAAAATAAAATATCTGGAAAAAACGAAAATAATTTTTTGCCACTATTCTTTGACAGCCATAACTTTTTTTTCCGTCAACATAGTTGGTCAAGGGCTCGTTTATTGTGGGATGTCCTGTAGTTCCTATTGGTACCATTTTGGAGTACATATGACTTTTTGATCGCTTTTTATTAAAATTTTTCTTGTAGATGAGGTGACCAAAAAAAAGCGCGCAATTCTGACATGTATTTTTTGTTCCCGACAACTTTACCATGCGGGATAAATAATTCATTACTTTGATAGATCAGACTTTTGTGGATGCAGCAATACCAAATATGTTGTTTTTTTTTGGTGGATGGGGTGGGGGGTTATTTAGTTAGAATTTTTTATTATATACATGGAAAATAGGTTTTCTTTTAAACTTTTATTACCCTTTATACTGAACTCCAATTGGGGCTTTTAAATGCTACTGTCAGAATTAACAACGGCATTTAAAGGCTTAATTGCCGTCAGGTGTAAGATACAGCTGACACCCACATTGTAGGTTGTGAGATCAGATTTTGATCCCCCTCCGTACTAACCCTGAACCGCCAAGACGTAACTACGTCATGGGGCGTTAAGGGTTAAACATTTATAACATATTCAAAGAATATGCCATAAATACCTGATGAGTGGGGATCTCACCTCTAGCACACCAATCTATTTAAGCGGCTGCTTTCTATATAGTATTTAATGAAGAGATAGCCATATTTGCGCACACTACTCTCCATTGTAGTCTATAGGGGTTTTGGAATGTCAATCCCTGCACTGAATTCTACTGAGCAGCCACTAGACAGATGAATGGGGGTCTTGGGGCCCTTTATCCCTTGATAGGTAAATTCTCCAACTGTGGCATTCATGACATTCTGTGGAAAATGAGAATAACACTTTAAAAGGTATCTGTCATCGCCTTTGAGTCACATAGACTACTTTTTGGGGCTTAAAGGTGAGAGGTTGGGGAATACGGGGCGCTCTTCAGACTCACCGGGTCCCTCTTTCCAGCATTCTCCCTCTTGAAGGAGCCCAGTGACGTCCAGTAAAGTGAATGAAGGAGCCCAGTGACGTCCAGTAAAGCTGTCACATGGGCTTGCAATGTAAAATGATAATGTATTTATAATAATTGTCCCATGTAAAAGGGCCATGACTTGAAGAGTTTCAACATGACTGTACTGAGATAATTAGTAGGTGGCATGCTGCAGAATGTATTAAATTAGTCGGAATCAGATCAACATAATGCAGCTCTAGCATCACCAGTCAAGATAGTGGAGATCAGCTATTAGCTCAAGTGTGTTGGGCCTCTTTCACACAGCTGTATGGGTTTTTATGCATGGATAATCACGGCTAAAAATCGCATGAATGAAGAATAGCTGCAATGTAATCTCAATCTTAATTAGCGTTTTCTCGTCCATTCACACGGGTGGCTGCGGCGTATCGGTGAAAAAATATGCTGCAGCACGGAAATCCCTTGGTTGGCAGAAATCCTCGGAATGACTGCTAATGCTTAAATAGGGCAAGCTGTCTTCTTTTCCCAGCATTGGACGCAGCTCAACTCCCTCTTGCTCCCTTTTTTCCCCAGCTCCTATAGGAATCTATGGGAGCTGCCAGCGTATCTCAGCAAAAATAGGGCAAGACCTATCTTTTCAGTCGCCGTATAAAACCGGTCGCCGATGTGTTATTTTTTCTTGTCACAATTGTTTTACTTGCCTAAAAGTCGCTCATCTAAATGCATATGTTGGAATCCAATGCTTCAAATGGTGGTGATTTTTGGACGCAGCTACAATAGCTGCGAGTATACAGTTGTGTATATTCCCTCTGCCCAGCGACACCTGTCAGCAACATTAAATGCGGTAATTGCAGGTAGTCTGCTTGGCTTGTGTACAATGGTATTTATAATGCCACTCTTGTTTTATTTTCAAGCAGTAGTTCAACCAGATGAAGCAGAAGTATGAGCAATACTCTTCAACAGTGAATGACTTAGTTGAATAAACCCTAACAAGTAAATTATCTTATTCTATGTGATCGATATGCAGGATTTGGAAACCTGACTAACTAAGAATGCAGAAGAAATCTTGAAATATTCTTCCAGAGAATTCCTTTACTGCCTGAAATAGATATTTTTGTCCTGGTCAATTATTAAACTAGAAAATCCTTAGCCATGTGACAAACGATATTGCAATACAGCTAGAATACTAGACAATAGTGGTTGACACACCAATATGACTCGCTTTGTTGACAGTAACATCCCTTGAGTTTTGCAGTTACTCATTTAACCAGGTACATAGTCTTCTTGTGCTGACCTGTAAGACTATATTTCTCAACTCTGGTCTTCCGGTGTCCCCATCAGGTCATGATTGAGGACATCCTATAGTAAGAACAGCTGTATCAATTTCTGTGGCTCCGACAATAATTACATCACCTGTGCAACACTGAGGAAATCTCGAAAATGTGACTGGTTGGGGAGTCATGAGGACTGGAGTTGAGAATCCCTGCTCTAAGAGATACAGAAAACATATTTCCTCCTATTTTCAAGTTCTGCACATATACAAGTTCTGTACAAGAACCACAAAATAACTCCTTCACACTCCAGGACGCGCAGTTACTTCCTGAGTGTGCAGGGTCTGTTTGGAGCGGGATCAGGAATTCTACTCACTCCACCTGCAGTACCGGTGCAGTGCAAAGTCTGTGACCGTTGACATCTGCACCGTTGTGAGAGTTCAGCGATCACAGACTCAGCAGTGGCTGCCGCTGCCGGGCGGACCAGAGCTGCAGGCGAGCTGAGTGGAATGTTTGTAGGGATGTTGCCTGGCCACAGGGCAGTAGGGAGGTTGCTATTGGCCCTTGGCTGGGTAGCATCCTTAGGACTACTACGAGGGTCACTATTAATATAGGGCCACTATAGGAGACACTGTTACTACCGGGGCCACTATGGGGATCACTGTTACAGCTGGGGCTACTATTGAGGTCACTTACTACTATGGCCACTATTACTACTGGGACCACTATGGGGGTCACTATTACTGGGGCCATTATGGGGGTTACTTACCACTGCGGCCATTATGGAGGTCATTATTACTACTGTGGCCACTATGAGGCTCACTATTGGGGCTCAATCACACAGGGGTAAGCATATTTTGGTCATAAAAATACACTGTATATTGGCATGACCAAAAACACTAACACCCACACTTTTCGGGCACTCTGGCATGTTTTTATGTTCACAAATACACTGCGTATTTGCACACACAAAAAAAGAATGTAGACAGGCACATTGAAATGCGTATTCACTGTATATTTGTGCCCACCTAATCACTTCAATGGCCTATTGTTGTGCACATAGGCGGCACCAAAATAGGTCATGCTGCATATTTTTTCACACAATCGAACATTCAGTGAAAAAGTCAGCTTATGTGAATGAACCCATTGAAATCAATAGCTTCTGTTCACTTGCGTATTACACGCACACAAATTGCATGTCTAATTCACTGAGCAAATTTGCTCATGTGAACCAGCCCTTAATATACAATTACAATTAGCCCTTTGAATGAAACCATAGCGCTGATGTGCCCCTCGGTTAAAACGAGTTTGATACCCCTTATATAGTGCAACTTGTTCATTAACACTATAGAGGTAATATTTAATAATGGTAATACTTGGTCCCGGTATAGAAGTCTTATTTGATACTACATATGTTTATGAATAAGGTTTTTGAATGTGTGGGTGGGGGTGAGGGGGGCATACAGCGTGCCTTGGCACTTGTGCTCCTGACCTTCTAAGACACTAGCAATGCCCCTTGGAAGCAGTTGAGATTAGTTCTGCAGTCCTCTCCACAGCAGCGGAGTGGTGTTGGTAGCAAATTTCAGAATCTTGGGTCCCACTTTTAATTTTGCCCATGGTCACACTTTGTCTAAAACCGACCCTGAAGAGGAGGCATTGTTTTGGCAATTTGCCATTAACATACACCATTTTTTGTTATCTTCTGAGGTATTCTAGACCTATAGTATACAGAACACCAGAGAAACTTGAACTTGGGAACGAGAGTGAATGAACCTCTGTCTCTTGGGAACGAGAGTGAATGAACCTCTGTCTCTAGTATGTTAAATGACTCAACTAGTTCATTTTTATTCATCATAAAAAGTTGCCCAGAGTTTTACTTTAATTGTAAACTTCTAGAAGAGGTCTTGGATCTGAATCTTCTGCATTACTTAGAAACCTCCAACCAACCAGATCCTGTTGAGGAAGATATATCTTACTACTGTACTAATTGATCTATGTCAGTGAATAATATGATGGCACTTAAAGCGCACATAACACTATAAATCAGAATGCTGTCTTTACAGTAACAGTAGATTTGGTTTGTTAACTAGAACGGCTGTCAACAAATCACTCAAAAATAGGGAATTTGCCAATGGAAGCTTTCTTGCTATTAAGTCCGAAGAAGGAGGCCTACAGAAGCTCCTTACAGTAGTCAGTAAATCCTCCTATTACACTCCACTTGTTTCAGATGCCGTTGGGCTGACAAATTACCATCCTTGATAGCTTAGGTATATTTTGCAGACTACGAAATATAAAATAGTAAATAGATAAGCATTTTGTTGAACGGCATCTATTCTTATCTACATTGTATCTGTAGGGCTTTAAGTAGCTCTGTTATTGGGATTAATCTTTTTCTCCTCTCAGCTGGATAAAAAATGAAGTCCAGAGGAATGTTCATTACCTTTACGGGATGTGTTGACTGCACTGATTCGTCATCTGCCAAAGTATGTACACTGGCTTCTGTCTCATAGAGAGACCTCTGTAACTGTAAGTAATTGATCAAATTAGCTTTCATTTAATCCCACACTGCTCCCGTAACCAATGAAGCTTGTTATCCTCCTGGAAAAACAGTTTATTTAAACTATTGGCATGACATAATGAAAACCATGCTTAAATATAAATGAGGATGGCAAAAGCGCTTCTTTGCACATAGGCCAGGATGTTTTTTCACCTCATTAGTTAGATAAACATGAAAAACTATTTAAAAAATTACAATTTATTACAAATAATTATGTTACCAGTTTGGCTTTCCAAACTAAAGAAACAGAAACTAATACAATGTTAAATTAACATAAAAGTAGCAATAAAGTTAAAGGCAACTGTGGTATAAACCCTACTAAATAGGTGATGGGGGCAAAAGACTGATGAATAGTGCTTTCCAAAAATAAGTATGTTAAGCCATAAACTTTCCCACGCCACATGCAAATGGCCACGGTTCGCCTTAAAAAGACGTATGTGCAGGCTTAAAGCCCATTAGTGAAGTCAGCGAAAAGGCATATTGGCCGTCACTAAGCACTTAAATCTTTCCCACGTCGCATGCAAGAGTCCATGGGCCGGTTCGGGAATCGGGCCTGAACTGTCTCTTCTTGTCAGAGTTTTTTGCATAAACCTACCCACCTCGAGTGTTGCTGTGTAGTTCTTTTAGCTTTCATGCATGTGCCGAAGGTTTGCCGACTGGCACATGCATAGATGATGTATACCTTTTGTGGGCACTCGCCAACATGTCATATTTTCGCGCATGTGAGACGTTTTTATATCAAAACCACCTCGTATCACTTCTGGGAAGTAACGATCCTTCATTGTAGAGATCCTCCTTGCAGCGGAGGATCGCAGATTGTCTCCTATTGTTTTCAATGGGGAGACCTTGTATCGCATTGCACCGCATGCACCTAGCACGAGGTGCGATGCTGCCGCCGGCCCCTTTGCAAGCAATGGGCAATGCGATACGAGGGCATGCTCAAAGATAGGACGTGCCGCAATATGTTTCCCGCATTGCATCTTGTGTATGACCCCATTTAAAAGAATGGGGTTCATATTCGTGCAAGATTTGTGCACCTTGCAACATACAAATCTCATGCTATTTTCTCGGCCGTGTGCAAAACGGCCTAACTCATGCATACATTGCAAACAAAAAGAAATGGCGTTTTAGCCCCATTGACTTGGGGTAATCCTGCTGTGGCTGAAATATGAGAGTTAGTTTTCGATTTCCGCTCCAGATTCTGTGGTAAAAAAATTTTGGATTCGCAATACCCAAAATTGACACATTTGAATGTAGCCTAAGGGACCTTTCACAATTGACAGAATAGGCTGCACGACGCACCACTTAAAACCTGCCTGCAGCTCTGCATCAAAATCCACGGTTAGACCTGCAGTTTTTGGTGGGGAATCCTGCAGCTGCGATTTTGACTGCGTCCTCCGATGTAATTCCATCCTGTGTGAAAGGTCCCTAAGATGCATCCCATTCATTTGATATCTACCTTACTAAAAAAAGAAGGGACATGTCACTTCATGATGTGAAATTCACTGATTAGTCCCAGCAGTGGCAGGTCTGCTTACCTTGATGCGGAAAACCCTGTGTAAGCATGCATTTAGGGGCCTATCACACGCCGCGGAATATTTCACAGCAG
This sequence comes from Eleutherodactylus coqui, assembly GCF_035609145.1. Taxonomy (NCBI): domain Eukaryota; kingdom Metazoa; phylum Chordata; class Amphibia; order Anura; family Eleutherodactylidae; genus Eleutherodactylus; species Eleutherodactylus coqui. Next base: position 126,534,652 of record NC_089841.1, on the reverse strand, counting down.
TGTTGCAGAATATGCTGTCTCTGAATTAGGCACCAAAGTCCGCTAATTGCAGATTTTGATGCAGAATTACCTGCAGGATTTTTAATTTTTCAATTCCGCACCAAAATCTGCACATTAGCAGCGTGGATTTTGGGGCTGAATATTCCGCTGAATTTCCATGAAAGAGGTTGTGTGTGATGAGACACCTTATAATCTGAGGGACTGTCGGTCCACGACCATGGAGAAGAGTTAGTCTACTTTCACACCTCGGCCCGATATAGCGCTCGTCAATGTGCATTTTACCCGCGGATGTGAGGCACTTCTCAGGCATAAGATTCACGCGTGATAGAAAATCGGAAGTGTCTCCCATGGGAAACCTTGCATTGCACTCGCATGCAGATCATAAGAACCATGCAATGCATTTAAGGTCCCATTGAAATCAATAGGCAGTGCGTTCCGAGGGACACGAAAAATAGGTTACGCCACAACTTTATTTCTCACAGCATCGCTGAGAGGGAATAAATCGCTCATGTGTACCACTTAGAGATGAGCGAGCGTACTCGTCCGAGCTTGATACTCGTTCGAGTATTAGGGTACTCGAGATGCTCGTTACTCGAGACGAGCACCACGCGGTGTTCGAGTCACTTCCATTTTCTTCCCAGAAAAGTTTGCGCTGTTTTCTGGCCAATAGAAACACAGGGAAGGCATTACAACTTCCTCCTGTGAAGTTCCAGCCCTATCCCACCCCCCTGCAGTGAGTGGCTGGGGAGATCTGATGTCACCCGAGTATATAAACTGGGGCCGGCTGCGGCTCGCCACAGATGCACGCTGAGAGACATTAGGGAAAGTGCCGTCCTGCTGTAGCTGCTATAGGGAGAGTGTTAGGCTGTTATCTTCGTCTTCAAGAACCCCAACGGTCCTTCTTAGGGCCACATCTGACCGTGTGCAGTACTGTTAAGGCTGCTTTTAGCAGTTTTGCACAGTTAGTTTTTTTTTGTATATCGGGCGTGCAGAGCATTGCGTCCTCAGTCTGCAGTCATTTTACAGAGTATAGGGCCAGTACTGGTGAGGCAGGGAAAGAGATATACTGGCTATATAGGCAGTGGGCTTTTTCAAAAAAATTGGAAAAAAAAATCTTTAGGCTGCCTGTGACCGTGTTCAGTTTACTGCGTGTCTGCTGGGGGTAGTAATCGCTGATTAATACCCTAGACTGCTACTACTACTGAAATGGAACTAATACTGTGCTCCCCCTATACTGCTGCTAGTGATATGTTACTGGGGCCTCTCTTGACTGCTACTACTACTGAAATGGAACTAATACTATGCTCCCCCTATACTGCTGCTAGTGATATGTTACTGGGGCCTGTCTATACTGCAACTACTACTGAAATGGAACTAATACTGTGCTCCCCCTATACTGCTGCTTTGGAATTGTTACTGGGGCCTGTCTTGACTGCTACTATTACTGAAATGGGCGGTTGGGCAGCATGTTACCCAGGAGAAGTGGCAGCGGAGTGTCATGCAGGCAGTGATTGTGCTTTGTTGGAGGTAGTGTGGTGCTTAGCTAAGGTATGCATTGCTAATGAGGGCTTTTCAGAAGTAAAAATTGTTGGGGGAGGGGCCCACTCTTGCCGCTATTGTGGCTTAATAGTGGGACCTGGGAACTTGAGATGCAGCCCAACATATAGCCCCTCGCCTGCCCTATCCGTTGCTGTGTCGTTCCCATCACTTTTTTGAATTTCCCAGATTTTCACAAATGAAAGCCTTAGCGGAGCATAGGTCCCATACAAAAATGCTCGGGTCGCCCATTGACTTCAATGGGGTTCGTTACTCGAAACGAACCCTCGAGCATCGCGGGAAGTTCGACTCGAGTAACGAGCACCCGAGCATTTTGGTGCTCGCTCATCTTTAGTACCACTATATTCAAAATACGAGTTCATATTTGCTTGAGTTTTGTGAGTCTCACTCACAAAACTTGTGTGAGATTAGTGTTCGGGTGAAACCAGCCTTAGAAAGAATAAGGGCTTGAACACACAGGCGCATGTGAAAATACACTCGCCGCTACGGAGCGTCGAAAGATAGGTCCTGCCCTATTTTTTCTCGCACTTATAAAAACTAAGTCCGAGAAGATAGGGCAAGGCCTATTTTTTTCTCGTGCGCAGTAATATCACACGATAAACACGGCCGTGAAAACGAAACCATTGAAATCAATGGCTTTATTTGACACGTGCTGCCGGTGTGATTTTCCCATCCGCAAAACATGACAAAATCATGGTCGTGTGGCTAAGCCCTTATCCTCACAGAGAGCTACATTATCAATGTGCTACAGCAAAGCCTTGATTATAGTAAGACCCCAGCAAGTCACATGTATTTACAATTTAGATATAGTTCTGCCGCAGCTCCACTATGGAAGAGCAAAGCCGCTTTCACACCGCCAAGAAAATCGCATTAGATTTGTGTTTTGCGAGACACACAAATCTTGCACGAATATGAGTGAATGGGGTCATATACATGAGCGATTCCCCCCCCCCCCTCCCGCGCGCATCACGGGAAAAAATCACGCATGTACTATCTTTGAGCGTTCCATTAGAGCGCCATGCCATTGTTTTCAATGGGGCTGGGAAACACATTGCACAGTGTGTGAGGTGCTCATAATGTGATGCGAGGTTTCCCATTAAAAACAATGGGAAGCACTTGCTGGAGGACCGCTACCCCCTCGGAGTGATGCGTGGCGTTTTTGACACAAAAACGCCTTGCATCCTGGGAATAACGGCATGTTCCTGAGCGCGATATCGAGTTGAGTTTCACGGATCAATATCACGTTCATCCGTGTGAAATTAACCTAATGGTGAGGCTCATTATGTGGAAACAGACGTACTGGTTAATAGCGGTAATGAAAGCTCGGTGTCAGCAAAAAACACCCATCCTTTCAAAAGTGCAACACTTGTAATCCTCAACTGCTGAACTATCCCAGAAAGAAATCTTCTATAAAGTTGTGTGAGATTGTTTGAAATATGCAGAGATTACATTTTGATTTAATCCAGAAGGATGTTCTCGTTTTTACATGGAGATCACCTGCCCCCTGCTGGACTTGTATGGCATGTGTTATATTCCGTTAATGTGAATTGCCAGAAATAGTTGTTTAAATATCCTCATTTATGATTTCCTAAATCTTTAACTAGATTATTAGTGAATGAGGTGTAATTATCATGTGATATTATAGCGGCCTGGGGATTCGTGTAACTGGAACTCATACAGATTTTACGGTACTGATCAAGGCTTGTGTGTTTATTTAGATATGTATAATTAGAGATTAATTTTCAGCAAATGTCAGTCAGTCATCACTTTTTATCCATTTGGAAATATCAGTCTGTCATCACTTGTACATTTTTTTCATGAAAACCATTAGCTTTTGTAGTATTTGCAAAAATTTAATTGTGGTCAATGGGAGCTATTCTTCATCGCACAGTCACAATTGCTACTGTTGTATGTGATGAGTAAGTACAACCCCAATTCCAAAAAAGGCGAGATGCTATGTAAAATGTAAATAAATGTAAAGAAAAATAGGATGTACTAATTTGGAAATCTCATACAACCATATTTTATTCACTGTAGAACATAGAACACATATGAGAAGGTAAAAGTGAGACTTACGTTCATGTGGGCAAATGAGCACCAGGTCCACATGAACGTTACCGTGGATAGGCAACACCAGGTAAAGCAACCACAGATTAACACCTCCCCCTATTTTCTAAAAGGAAGATGACCAAAGACCTACCTGAGCGGGGACATTGCCCCAATCGGGGGCGGCCCAGCAGTCTTCGGTTTTGGGCCCTTGCTGCCCCTAGGAATCCATGCACCCAGGCTAGGACGCATATACATGCCAACACCAACAGGGACAACTAGACAGAATGAGACAACATACAGAGCCATAATCACACCATGCAGCAGCCAATAGGCAAACACTAGTAGCAGATGTTAATGCTATAAATGCCAGGTATTTGTTGACATTTTGGCCAAAATCTGGAAGCTAGAGGGCCACGTCACTGCTAGTCCCTATACTAACCAGGAGTCCAGCAACATAACTTGGGATGTATTAAGAGAAGCATAGAGTCTAAATCACGTGAGGTAATTATCCCCCTCTACTCTTCCTTAGTCAGACCTCCTCTGGAATACTGTGTCCAGGTCTGGGCACCCCACTTTAAAAAGACATAGACAATCTGGAGCAAGTTCAGAGAAGGGTTACCAAGAAGGTGAGCGGTCTGCAAATCATGTCCTATGAGGAACAGTTTAAGGATCTGGGAATGTTTAGCTTGCAAAAAAGAAGGCTGAGAGGAGACTTAACCCTTTCCAATCCATTTATTTTTCTCACCCATTCTCCCCAGCTTCAAATAAATTGGAGCTGGGGAGAATGGGTGAGAAAAAATACATTTTCCCTGCACCCTCCTGAACTGACAGAGTTCAGGTGGGTGCAGGGAGGGACCTGCTTACCTGTCCGGCATCTTCCGCATTCTCCTTCTGCCTCCGGGCTCGGCGATCATGTGACCGCTGGGGTCAGGTGGCACCTGGCGGTCACATGATCGCCAGGCCGGGAGACAGTAGGAGAATGCGCAAGATGCCGGTCAGGTAAGCAGGTCCTCCCACAGTGCAGGCTCCCAGCTTGGCGTTCATGTGACCGCCGGGGGTCAGGTAACACCGGCGGTCACATGATCGCCGACCGGAATCTCTATGCATTGCATAGCGCTAATTGAGCGCTATGTAATGTGTAAAGGAGAAGGCAGAAAGGGTTAAAAACCCTTTCTGCCTTCTCCTCGAGGGTCCTCGATGAGGACCAGTGCAGGAGTGCATCTGCACCCGATGTGTCTGACGATCGAGTGCAGATCCACTCCTGCACTGCAGTGTCGGGCCTGCCCCGACATCGGAGCTGTGGAGGGAAATTATGATGTCGGGGCAGGCCTGACATTGGACTGGAAAGGGTTAATAACTGTCTACAAATATCTGAAGGGCTGTCACAGTGCAGAGCGATCAGCCCTATTCTCATTTGCACAAGGAAAGACTAGAAGCAGTGGGATGAAACTGAAAGGTAGGAGACACAAATTAGATATTAGAAAAAACTTTCTGACAGTGAGGGTGATCAATGAGTGGAACAGGTTACCATGCGAGGTGGTGAGTTCTCCTTCAATGGAAGTGTTCAAACAAAGGCTGGACAAATATCTGTCTGGGATGATTTAGTGAATCCTGCACTGAGTAGGGGGGTTGGACCCGATGACCCTGGAGATCCCTTCCAACTCTACCATTCTAGGATACTCGAAACCAAAGAAAACCACAAGACACAAACCTTTCTTGCAGCCATTACACATAAAACCTGCTCACACCACACAGAGAGAAATGAGAACAGAGAAAGCTGAACACACCCACACCTGGGAAGACAGCTCGTATGTGTACTGACCAGAATGATTGGCTGACTGGAGACACACACACATCCAGCCAGCACAATCCCCACACCTGAGCAGGAAAGCTCCAGAGAACCTGTAGTGCAATATATCCCAGGAGACAGACATGACAGTAACTGTATTTTGGTATTTGAGTTCTGTAAGGTGGTGTTAGGAATCGTATGCCACTGCTACTTACAAACCTTAAAATGTATATATATTTTGCACTGTATAGATCTGACAGTGCTATATAGCAATGTTATTCAGACATCTGTATGAAGGTGTTAATTTGCATCACATTTTTGCCCTATAGAACAGAGCATGTTCCCTGGTAATCTGTAAGGGATGATTTCAGCTCTTTAAAATGTTTTGGGAGCTGCGTCATGAGGAGCAGGGTTTGTATTGTGGAACATTACTGGAGAAAGCTGCATTAGTCTGCGGCAGAACTGCTGCCTGGTGGAGTCAGTGACAGCAGTGTGGGCTGGATAGAACATCTGGAGGCTGCCTTTTACCTGGAGCCAGGAGAAGAGGGAAAGTAAGTCAGCGTTGCACCCATCAGGACAACCAGACAGCAATGTGAATTTCTGGAAATCATTTTCAAGGAGCACTCCTGATCCTCAATTAGCTTCGGCTGGTTGAAGTAAATACTCCAATGCAACGCAACACATCGTAAGTGAGGCCGGCCTTAAATTGACTGTAGGTGTGCACACCATTAGAAAAAAACAACTTATTAGTAGGACTGCTGTGCAGAATTGGAACTGCTCAAATACTGATGTCTATGAACTGTGATAGGGTCAAAAGTACATGAGCCGCTACAATAGTGATACATTGACTTGTGTTTAGATAATGTGGACTGAGTGACAAGAATTATAATGTCAGCCCCTTAGGCCTCATGTTCACGGGGAAAATCAGGCCCGCTACGGATTCTCCATGGAGAATCCGTAGCGGGTCCCTCCTGCCCCGTGGACATGAGCGCTTAAAATAAGAATTAACTCACCTCTCGCCCGCTCCGGATCTTCCCTTCGCCACGGCTTCATCTTCTCTCTGTCGCGGCCGGATCTTCTTTATTCGGCCCGGCGGATGCGCATGGCATGTCGGTTGCATGCCGCGCGCATACGCCGGCCCGAAGAAAAAAGATCCGGCCGCGACGGAGAGAAGATGAAGCCGCGAAGAAGGGAAGATCCGGAGCAGGTGAGTATATTCCGATTTTGGTCTCCCGCGGGGACGGCTTCCATAGGCTTCAATAGAAGCCTGCGGGAGCCATCCCCGCGGCAGACCCGCACGAAAATGGAGCATGGTCCATTTTTTTTCATGCTCCATTTAAAAAAAAATCACTTTTATTGACCATCCGCGGGTATTTATCTACCCGCAGGTGGTCAATGCATCCCTATGGGGTGCGGATCCGCGGGCGGGAGAAGAGTTAAAATCCGCTGCGGATTTTAATTCTTCTTTTGCCCGTGGACATGAGGCCTTAAAGTCTGGACTGTTTGTGAGATTTGTGTTATTGATTAGTAGGACTGATTTATTTTCAGCACTACTGATAGTGTTCTACATTATTGTTATTTGTGTTATGTAAAAAGGATTAATTTAGTTAGCTGTAGCTAGTGACAGGTGAACCCACCTGCTTACATGTTATCATAATATTACCCATTTGTGTTACTCTGTTCTCAAATAAACATCATGCATTTTTGTAACTTGGTCTGCTGCATCATATCCTGAATCTGCATCACTACACCACCCACCTGAAACAATACAACTCTAGAGAGTAGAATTTAAAGCACTACAGTAGAACAAATAAGACAAATCATATCCTCAATATGTTATGTGCAAGAGTGGGAGATGTCACAGTGGCAATGATGGTATCTGGCTGCACTACAATGAAAAATTGGGCAATTGATGTTTCAAGCTGGCCCCTGCTCCCTGGTATGATGTTCTGGTGTAGTGCAATGTCCCTCAGGAGAGGAGAGGCAGGGTAACAGATAACTCACATTCATTTAGCATTCGGATGTTTAAGGGTTAACGTTAGAGATGAGCGAACGTGTTCGTCCGAACTTGATATCCGTGCGGATATTAGGGTGTTCGGGATGTTCGTTATTCGTAACGAACACCATGCGGTGTTCGGGTTACTTTCACTTCCTTCTCTGAGACGTTAGCGCGCTTTTCTGGCCAATTGAAAGACAGGGAAGGCATTACAACTTCCTCCTGTGTTGTTCCAGCCCTATACCACCCCCCTGCTGTGAGTGGCTGGCGAGATCAGGTGTCACCCGAATATAAAAGTCGGCCCCTCCCGTGGCTCGCCTCAGATGCCTTGTGAGTTAGATGAGGGACAGTGCTGTTTGTACCGGAGCTGCTGTAGGGAAAGAATTGGTAGTTAGTGTAGGCTTCAAGACCCCCAAAGGTCCTTATTAGGGCCACTGATAGCTGTGTGTTGGCTGCTGTTAGCAGTGGCAATTTTTTTTTCTTCTCAAAATCGGCTCTGCAGAGCGTTGCACCCGGCATTAGGGACAGAAGTGTTGCATAGGCAGGGAGAGTGTTAGGAGTGAGTGTAGCCTTCAAGAACCTCAACGGTCCTTTCTAGGGCCATATTTAACCGTGTGCAGTACTGTGCTGGCTGCTGTTAGCTGTGCTGCATATTTTTTTTTTTCTCAAAATCGCCTCTGCAGAGCATTGCACCCTCCATTGATACTACAGGGAAAGAATTGTATAGGCAGGGCCACAACACAGTTATTATTCATTGAATATATGCAGTGCGGCCTTTTGCTTGTAAAACAAGTGAAAAAAATTCTATTTGACCTGCCTCTGTCCGTCCTGTGGAGTGTGGACACGTGTGAGCTGCGTTAAAAAATCAGACGCACCCAGCTACGGTTTACTGCTGGCTTCGCCATTTGCTTTCCTTAATTGAGAAAAAAATACCTGCTCTGCCAGAGTTATAATAACTCTGCTACCCTCACGTTCTGTGACACATTAGCAGGGCCACAGCACAGTTATTAAACTTCTCATGTTTATTGAATATACGCAGTGCTGCCTTTTGGTGGAAAAAAACTGAAAAAAAATCTATTTGTCCTGCCTCTGTCCGTCCTAAGGGCTGTGTGTACGTGTCGGCTGCGTGTGCAACGTTTAAAAATCAGACGCACCCAGCTACGTTTTACTGCTGGCTTCGCCATTTGCTTTCCTTAATTGGGAAAAAATACCTGCTCTGCCAGAGTTATAATAACTCTCCTACCCTCACGTTCTGTGACACATTAGCAGGGCCACAGCACAGTTATTAAACTTAGATTATTCATTCACTAGAGGCAGTGGGGCCTTTCGTTTTCAAAAAAGGGAAAAAATTATATTTGGCCTGCAGTCTTGCGCCAATTTATTTCCTGCCTGTGAAATCAAATCACTGGTAATACAGCATGCTGAGGGGTAGGGGTAGGCCTAGAGGACGTGGACGCGGCCGAGGACGCGGAGGGCCAAGTGAGGGTGTGGGCACAGGCCGAGCTCCTGATCCAGGTGTGTCGCAGCCGACTGCTGCGCGATTAGGGGAGAGGCACGTTTCTGGCGTCCCCACATTCATCGCCCAATTAATGGGTCCACGTGGGAGACGGTTATTAGAAAATGAGCAGTGTGAGCAGGTCCTGTCCTGGATGGCAGAAAGTGCTTCGAGCAACCTATCGTCTACCCGCAGTTCTGCGCCGTCCACTGCTGCAAATCCGAATCCTCTGTCTGCTGCTCCTCCTTCCTCCCAGCCTCCTCACTCCACTACAATGACACCTGCTCAGGAGCGGGAACACTCCCAGGAACTGTTCTTGGGCCCCTGCTTAGATTGGGCAGCAGCGGTTCCTCTCCCACCAGAGGAGTTTATCATCACTGATGCCCAACCATTCGAAAGTTTCCGGGGTCCGGGGGAAGAGGCTGGGGACTTCCGCCAACTGTCTCAACAACTTTCTGTGGGTGAGGAGGACGATGACGATCAGACACAGTTGTCTTGCAGTGAGGTAGTAGTAAGGGCAGTAAGTCCGAGGGAGCAGTGCACAGAGGATTCGGAGGAAGAGCAGCAGGACGATGAGGTGACTGACCCCACCTGGTGTGCAACGCTTACTCAGGAGGACAGGTCTTCAGACGGGGAGTCAAGGGCATCAGCAGGGCAGGTTGCAAGAGGCAGTGCGGTGGCCAGGGGTAGAGGCAGGGCCAGACCGAATAATCCACCAACTGTTTCCCAAAGCGCCCCCTCGCGCCATGCCACCCTGCAGAGGCCGAGGTGCTCTAAGGTCTGGCAGTTTTTCACAGAGACGCCTGACGACCGACGAACAGTGGTGTGCAACCTTTGTCGCGCAAAGCTCAGCCGGGGAGCCAACACCAACAGCCTCACCACCACCACCATGCGCAGACATATGATGGCCAAGCACCCCACAAGGTGGGACGAAGGCCGTTCAGCGCCTCCGGTTTGCACCCCTGCCTCTCCCCCTGTGCCCCAACCTGCCACTGAGATGCAACCCCCCTCTCAGGACACAGGCACTACCGCCTCATGGCCTGCACCCACACCCTCATCTCCGCTGTCCTCGGCCCCATCCAGCAGTGTAGTTCAGCGCACCGTCCAGCCGTCGCTTGCACAATGGTTGGAGCGCAAGCGCAAGTACGCCGCCACGCACCCGCACGCTCAAACGTTAACCGTCCGCATAGCAAAATTCATCAGCCTTGAGATGCTGCCGTATAGGGTTGTGGAAACTGAGTCCTTCAAAAGTATCATGGAGGCGGCGGCCCCGCGCTACTCAGTTCCCAGTCGCCACTACTTTTCCCGATGTCCCGTCCCAGCCCTGCACGACCACGTCTCCCGCAACATTGTACGCGCCCTCACCAACGCGGTTACTGCCACGGTCCACTTAACAACGGACACGTGGACAAGCACAGGCGGGCAGGACCACTACATCTCCCTGACGGCACATTGGGTGAATTTAGTGGAGGCTGGGACAGAGTCAGAGCCTGGGACCGCTCACGTCCTACCCACCCCCAGAATTGTGGGCCCCAGCTCGGTGGTGGTATCTGCGGAGGTGTATGCTTCCTCCACTAAAGCACCCTCCTCCTCCTCCTCCTCCTCCTCCTCTGTCTCGCAATCAAGATGTGTTAGCAGCAGCATGTCGCCAGCAGTCGGTGTCGCGCGGTGTGGCAGCACAGCGGTGGGCAAGCGTCAGCAGGCCGTGCTGAAACTACTCAGCTTAGGCGATAAGAGGCACACGGCCCACGAACTGCTGCAGGGTCTGACACAGCAGACCGACCGCTGGCTTGCGCCGCTGAGCCTCCAACCGGGCATGGTCGTGTGTGACAACGGCCGTAACCTGGTGGTGGCTCTGCAGCTCGGCAGCCTCACGCACGTGCCATGCCTGGCCCACGTCTTTAATTTGGTGGTTCAGCGCTTTCTGAAAAGCTACCCACGCTTGTCAGACCTGCTCGTAAAGGCGCGCCGGCTCTGCGCACATTTCCGCAAGTCCCACACGGACGCTGCCACCCTGCGCACCCTGCAACATCACTTTAAGCTGCCAGTGCACCGACTGCTGTGCGACGTGCCCACACGGTGGAACTCTGCGCTCCACATGTTGGCCAGGCTCTATGAACAGCGTAGAGCTATAGTCGAATACCAACTCCAACATGGGCGGCGCAGTGGGAGTCAGCCTCCTCAATTCCTTTCAGAAGAGTGGGCCTGGTTGGCAGACATCTGCCATGTCCTTGGTAATTTTGAGGAGTCTACCCAGGTGGTGAGCGGCGATGCTGCAATCATTAGCGTCACCATTCCTCTGCTATGCATCTTGAGAAATTCCCTGCAAACCATAAAGGCAGCTGCTTTGCGCTCGGGAACGGGGGCGGTGGAAGACAGTATGCCGCTGGATAGTCAGGGCACCCTCCTGTCTATTTCTCAGCGCGTACAGGAGGAGGAGGAGGAGCATGAGGAGGATGAGGAGGAGGGGGAAGAGACAGCTTGGCCCGCTGCTGACGGTACACCGGCTGATTGCCTGTCATCCTTTCAGCGTGTATGGCCTGAGGAGGAGGAGGAGGAGGAGGAGGAGGAGGATCCTGGCAGTGATCTTCCTAGTGAAGACAGCCATGTGTTGCGTACAGGTACCTGGCACACATGGCTGACTTCATGTTAGGATGCCTTTCTCGTGACCCTCGCGTTGCACGCATTCTGGCCACAACGGATTACTGGGTGTACACACTGCTCGACCCACGCTATAAGGAGAACCTGCCCACTCTCATTCCCGAAGAGGAAAGGGGTTCGAGAGTGTTGCTATACCACAGGACCCTTGCGGACAAGCTGATGGTAAAATTCCCAGCCGACAGCGCTAGTGGCAGAAGGCGCAGTACCGAGGGCAAGGTAGCAGGGGAGGTGCGGAGATCGAGCAGCATGTACATCCCAGGCAGTGCAACAGTCTTTAAGGGCCTGGACAGCTTTATGGCTCCCCACCAAGACTGTGTCACCGCTCCCCAGTCAAGGCTGAGTCGGCGGGAGCACTGTAAAAGGATGGTGAGGGAGTACGTAGCCGATCGCACGACCGTCCTCCGTGACGCCTCTGCCACCTACAACTACTGGGTGTCGAAGCTGGACACGTGGCCTGAACTAGCGCTGTATGCCCTGGAGGTGCTTGCTTGTCCTGCGGCTAGCGTCTTGTCGGAGAGGGTGTTTAGTGCGGCTGGGGGAATCATCACAGATAAGCGTACCCGCCTGTCAACCGACAGTGCCGACAGGCTAACACTCATCAAGATGAACAAAGCCTGGATTTCCCCAGACTTCTCTTCTCCACCAGCGGACAGCAGCGATACGTAAGCAATACGTAGGCTGCACCCGCGGATGGAAGCTACGTTCTCTCTCACCATCCAAAACGGGGACATTTCTGCTTCATCAATCTGTGTCTAATATTCCTCCTCCTCCTCCTGCTCCTCCTCCTGAAACCTCACGTAATCACGCTGAACGGGCAATTTTTCTTAGGGCCACAAGGCTCACTCATCTAATATTTTTCTAAACAATTTTTATATGTTTCAATGCTCTTAAAAGCGTTGAAACTTTAACTTGAACCAATTTTTCGTTAAACTGGGCTGCCTCCAGGCCTAGTTACCACTTAAGCCACATTAACCAAAGTGATTAATGGGTTTCACCTGCCATCTTGGTTGGGCATGGCCAATGTTTACTGAGGTACATTAGTACTGTTGGTACACCAATTTTTTGGGGCCCTCACCTACAGTGTAATCATAGCAATTTGTATATTCTTCGCCTGCACTCATGGTACAGAAGTGTGTGTGGGGTTGGCCTACACTTTAGCTACATAAATGTAACTTGGGCCTTGGCTATACTAAGGCTACTGAAATGGAACTAAGACTGCGCTCCCACTATACTGCTGCTTCAGAATTGTTACTGGGGCCTCTCTTGAGTGCTACTATTGCTGACATGGAACGAAGACTACGCTCCCGCTATACTGCTGCTTCGGAATTGTTACTGGGGCCTGTCTTGAGTGCTACTATTGCTGACATGGAATGAAGACTGCGCTCCCGCTATACTGCTGCTTCGGAATTGTTACTGGGGCCTGTCTTGAGTGCTACTATTGCTGACATGGAACGAAGACTGCGCTCCTCCTATAATGCTGCTAGTGATATGTTAGTGGGGCCTGTCCTAATGCTACGGCTGAAATGTTACGAATTATGGGCTCTGCCTATACCGCTGCTAATAGTATGTCTCTGGGGTGTGGAAACAGAGGCTTCCCAAAGACATGATGGCGGCGAGGCCATTTCCCACCAACGCGGTTACTGTTAAGGTGCATATAACCACGGACACGTGGAGAGGACACGTAGTGCCTCAAAAACATCCCCCTCCTCCTCCAACAGGGAAAACATTCTTGGCAAATGCCTTTGCATTGGTTCGTCTGGTGGCAGTCCAAGAATTTCACCTTTACCGACACTACAAGAGAGACCCCCCACCATCCCCCCGCCACGGCCCACTTAATCCTGGCCACATTCCGAAAACCAACAAAATAAAACCGCGCTACTAGGTCCGCAGTCACCACCACATTACCACCAACGCGGTTACTGTTAAGGTGCATATAACCACGGACACGTGGAGAGGACACGTAGTGCCTCAAAAACATCCCCCTCCTCCTCCTCCAACAGGGAAAACATTCTTGGCAAATGCCTTTGCATTGGTTCGTCTGGTGGCAGTCCAAGAATTTCACCTTTACCGACACTACAAGAGAGCCCCCCCACCATCCCCCCGCCACGGCCCACTTAATCCTGGCCACATTCCGAAAACCAACAAAATAAAACCGCGCTACTAGGTCCGCTGTCACCACCACATTACCACCAACGCGGTTACTGTTAAGGTGCATATAACCACGGACACGTGGAGAGGACACGTAGTGCCTCAAAAACATCCCCCTCCTCCTCCAACAGGGAAAACATTCTTGGCAAATGCCTTTGCATTGGTTCGTCTGGTGGCAGTCCAAGAATTTCACCTTTACCGACACTACAAGAGAGCCCCCCCACCATCCCCCCGCCATGGCCCACTTAATCCTGGCCACATTCTGAAAACCAACAAAATAAAACCACGCTACTAGGTCCGCAGTCACCACCACATTACCACCAACGCGGTTACTGTTAAGGTACATATTACCAGTCTGACTGGGGCATGCAGACACCTTGACAGAATGAATAGTGTGTGGCACATAGGTTCCCCATTGCTATGCCCACGTGTGCAGCTCCTGATGGCGGTGGCACAGGATTCTATTTCTCATTGCTTCTGTACAGCATTGTGGGCTATCGCCCCGCCCCTTTTAAAGAGGGTCGCTGCCTAGCCGTGCCAACCCTCTGCAGTGTGTGCCTGCGGTTCCTCCTCATGGCAGACGCACTTCTAAATAGACATGAGCGTGGCGTGGCATGAGGGCAGCTGAAGGCTGCGCAGGGACACTTTGGTGTGCGCTGTGGGGGGGAGGGGGGGCGGTTGGTCAGCATGTAACCCAGGAGAAGTGGCAGTGGAGTGTCATCCAGGCAGTGATTGTGCTTTGTTGTAGCTAGTGTGGTGCTTAGCAAAGGTATGCCATGCTAATGAGGGCTTTTCAGAAGTAAAAGTTTTTGGGAGGGGGGGGGCCCCACTCTTGCCGCTATTGTGGCTTAATAGTGGGACCTGTGAACTTGAGATGCAGCCCAACACGTAGCCCCTCGCCTGCCCTATCCGTTGCTGTGTCGTTCCCATCACTTTGTTGAATTGCCCAGATTTTCACACATGAAAACCTTAGCGAGCATCGGCGAAATACAAAAATGCTTTGGTCGCCCATTGACTTCAATGGGGTTCGTTATTCGAAACGAACCCTCGAACATCGCGGGAAGTTCGTTTCGAATAACGAACACGCGAACATTTTGGTGTTCGCTCATCTCTAGTTAACGTCTATTACAGTCCAGTCTCTCACATCCATGTTTAAAGGTGGTGACTAGAAGTACTGCTGCCCTACTATCAGTGGCTGTACTGTTTATCTGGGTTTTTCACTAGGGCCCCGGGATACTCGCAACCCACACTTGACACCCTTTGTCATCCAGCCATCAGAAAAATGGCTGCACAGAAACCATGCAGACGTGTTTCCTGTACCAGCTATCTGCTCACTTGATACTACACCTGCTGTTTTCTTCTGAAACTTCTAGGACATTACAGCAACTTATATAACTTTGATCCCTCGGCTCAAGAGTGATTAGCTGAGGGCAGTGAGCCTAGAAAACTATTGAATCACTGGAGCTGTTCTAACTCCCTCTAACCTCTATCATGTTCAGACCACCAGCTTTAAAGGGGTTCTGTCATTAAAAAGAAAAACAATACTTACCTATTCCTCTCCCGTCAGCCTTCTTACTGCATCTTCTCCTCCCCGATCTGCTCCTGGCTCCTGCAGTCTACCAGGTCACCTTACCTCCTGCCAGCTGATTCTTCTTCTTCCAGTTACGAAGCACCCATTCTCGGCAGTCCCCTTCCTACAGGTAAATGTAGGCTATGTCACTAGTAATGGAGTGCTCACTGCCTAGCAGGAAATGCCGAGCTATTGCCGAGATAGGCAGTGAACGCTATATGACTAGTAACGTAGTGCACATTGACCTAAAGGAAGGAGACTGCCAAAAATGGATGCTCCAAAACAGGAGGAAGAGGATTTGGGAGGATGGAGGTGAGGTCACCCGGGGGGCTGCAGGAGCCAGGAGAAGGTCGGGGAGGAGAAAATGCTGTAAGACAGTTGCCTGGGGAGAAATGGGTAAGTATTAGTTTTTTTTCTAATGACAAAAGTCCCTTAAGTCTGGGCATGAACACATGAAGAAAGTGAAACCATTACAGTATATAGCACAAGTACAGTAATATCCCTATAATACAGAACACAGTTAAAGGCACATATCTAAAGAGATATACTCACCCAGAACCTTATATTTGAAAAGCATCAGCAATTGCTTTCAAATAGCTGAACATATATATGTTTATAATGACATTCTAGAAATAAAGTGATCTGTCCTTGTATTAGCAGAACCTTTATTGCCGTTTTGCACAAATGTCAAAGAAAGGTTGCTGCAATATTCCGTATTTTTTCGCTCTATATGACACACTGGATGATAAGACACATCTAGATTTTAGA
This sequence comes from Eleutherodactylus coqui, assembly GCF_035609145.1. Lineage (NCBI taxonomy): Eukaryota > Metazoa > Chordata > Amphibia > Anura > Eleutherodactylidae > Eleutherodactylus > Eleutherodactylus coqui. The sequence goes on along the minus strand of NC_089841.1, from coordinate 126,518,619 downwards.
GGAGGAAAATTTAAAAAAAAACATATTTTGAACTCACCCAGGGACTTTAGATAACAGTGCAGGGGATAGTACCGGGCGACGGAGGGTCAATATAACTCCTTCCCTTTCTCTTCCAGAGCAGGAGCAGTAGAGCTCTGTAACAGCGGCACTTGTGTACAGCAGGAGAAAGGGAGTAACCTGATTGGTGGAGGCGAGTGAGGAGCAGCAGTTTCCGCCGGCGCTCACCACCAATCAGAGGTGGTGAGAGAGGAGAGGAGAAAGAGATCTGCTCTCCTTCCCTGCTGTTGAGCAGGATCGGCCGGACAGACAGTCGTGTGGACACGCGGTTGAGCGAGCGTGTCGGCTGTATGAACATGCCGGTCATCTTGAATTTTGGCACATTCGCTTTATAGGACACACTGACTTTTTGTCCCCACTGTGCATCTTATAAAGCGAAAAATATGGTATATATGATATATATAGTAATGATGATGGAGAGGAATTCACCTTCATTCTTGTGCTGGGGATTTGGGAGATATGAGATGCTATATTACTCTTATTTTGAGAAGTCTAATCATTAGTTTTCCACAGCATGGTAATCATAACAGATGGAAATGGAAATGTTCTCTTTGTTGTTTTTTTCCTTCAGCTCTTAAAGACCATGATAACTTTATTATCATTATGTCAAATCAATAAGCACTTAATATTGCACCAGAAGCACATAATTTAATCATCGAGAAGGTAATAATGATCCTGATGTGCATGATCTCACATGCTGTTGAAAGCCTAAAGTCTATCAAAAACAAAGATGGCAATCTGTCACAAAAACATAACTACTACAGGCATCCATTAGGAAATGGGAAACTTCAGGTCAATAACTGTGTTGTGTTTTAAGGCACCATTCATTACTGACAGCTCTGTGAAAACATTACTGATATAATGATATCTCTAGTGAAACAAGAGTAATCAGCAATGCTTAATATATATATATATTTTTTTATTTCCCTTTTTTTGCATTGGAAAAAACATGTAAAACTTAATGCAAATTGCATTTTCACATAGTCTTGAAATAGAATGAATTACAGAATTTGGTGTTAATGGGCTTGCCTTACAACAGACGTTTATGGCATATAGCTAGGCTATGCATTCAATGTCTCACCAGTGCGGTTCAAGTGTGATCACTGGTGTTCATCACAATGAAGTGGCAGCATCAATAGGAAGGATTAATCTACTACTGACATAGGTAAGCAGCAGTTCAACATCTCTTCCAATAACAGTGTGATTTAGGCCTCTTTCACACGAGCAATGCACCTTCACGCTGGTCACATTGTGGCCGAAAATTGCGTCTTCTAGTCCATTCACGCAGGCGGCTGCGATGTATTAGCAAAAATATATGCTGCAGCGCAGAAATACCTTGGTTGGCATAATAGTTAAATAGAACCAGCTGTAATCTTTACCCAGTGTTGGACGCAGCTAAACTCCCTCCCCCTTCCTTTTTTAAAATCTTTCATAGAAGTCTATGGGAGCCTCTAGTGTATCTCAGCAAAAGATAGGACAAGACCTATCTTTTCCGGTTTCTCCTAAAGTTGGATGCCAATGTCCTATCATTCCTGTTGCAATGTTTTTACGCAGCTAAAAATCGCTTATCTAAGTACATTGGAAACCAATGCTTCAGATGGGCGCAATTTTTATCGCAACTAAATTAGCTGCATAAAAACACTTATGTGAATAAGGCCTTAGACATGGTATACAGAGATTGGCAATTTGGAATATTTGGTCACTCCCTTCTGACATAAATATGCTATGTTTCACTATGGGACATGCAGAGCACAATGCCATAAGCTGTGGCAGTGTGCTCTGCCTGCACAGTCCCTCATAGAACAGTTCAGGACTAGCAGGGAGATATTACCGATCTGCTGACAATCGCATGCTTCTATTTTTAAAGTCGGCACTGCTTTGTTAACCGGTTGCCATGGAGATCATCAGCTTGTCAGAAGCCAGCCTATGGTCTCTATGGCAGGGAGAGCTGGTGCTTGGCTGTCAGAGGACAGCCAGGCACCACCTCTTACCCAGCGCACAATGGAGAAAACCTCGATTTCTGCCATGTTAACCCTTTACATGCCGCAGTCTATGCGAATGTAGCATGTAAAAGGCTGTCACCATCGGACCCCCGGAATGTGATCAGGGGGTCGTGATGGGTCTTTGTGGAAGTCCCTCAAAGTAACAAAAAATTTTTAAAGTTTTTTTTAAAAAAAGGAAAAAAAATTATTAAAAAGATAAAAATAAAAACACTTTTCTCCATTTACTTTGTAAAAAATAAAAAACAAAATTACACATGCGGTATCCCTGCGTCATAATGACCCAGAGAAGGATGTACATTATTTAACTCTTTAATGACCCGGCCCCCTTTTTTTCTCTTTTCTTTTTTCCTGTTAAAAAAATCGTAACTCCTTCATTTATCCATCGACGTAGCTGTATGAAGGCTTGTTTTTTTTGCGTAACGAGTTGTATTTTTCAATGGTGCCATTTAAAGTACCAAATAATGTACTGAAAAACTTTTATAAATTCTAAGTAGAGTAAAATGAAAAAAAAAAAAAGGCATTCCACCATCTTTCAGTGCGGCTTGCTTTTACGGCGCGCAAACTGCAACAAAAATGACATGGTAACTTTATTCTATGGGTCAGTACGATTACTATGATATCAAACATGTATAGTTTTTTTGGCTGTAATACTTGTATTTTTTTCAGACATTTAATTTTTTCAATTATTTTCTGCTGCATCTTATGCGTGCAATAACTTTTTAATTTTTCCGTCCACATAGTTGAGCAAGGGCTCATTTTTTGCGGGATGTCCTGTAGTTTACGTTAGTGCTAATTCGGAATACATATGACTTTTTGTTCGCTTTTTATTGCATTTTTCTGGGAGACAGGGTGACTGAAAAAGTGCATTTCTGGCGTTCTTTTTTTTTTTCTTGGACTACGTTCACCTTGTGGGATAAATAATGCACTACTTTGATAGATCGGACTTTTACGGACGCGGCGATACCAAATATGTATTTTTCTTTTATGATTTAGATTTTTTTATTATAGATATGGCAAAAGGAGGGTGATTTAAACTTTTATTACTTTTTTTTAAAACTGTGAAAAAGTCGCTAAAAAGAAAAAACTATTACAATTTGGTATTGGCATAATCGTACTGGCCTGTTGAATGACTTTAATACATTATTTATACTGCTCAGAGAATGCAGTGAAAAATAAAAATAAAAAACATGCCAGAATTACAGATTTTGTTAATCTTGCCACTAGAAAAATGAAATAAAAAGCAGCAATCAGCAGAAGAGCAGTATATGGGGTGCAAAAAACATAGTCCGCACATATATGTAGATGCGATCCTTATTAAATCCACAAAGTAGCAACAATTGCTATTGATTGATCTAGCGAGTGTGGAGTCACTATACTACAGGTGGATTTGTAACAAGCTTTCACGGGGTTCTGCCACATGCAGATCGAAAGTACAAATCACCCCCTGATCCAGCCTCATGCACTCCAGCACAGTACAATACCGCTCACATACACATTCTCCCCTCACCGGCTGTTAAGGGAAGCTGGGACCCAGACTATAAATTATGAACACAATCTTCAGAGATTACGGTTCATTTTGAAATGGACAAGGCTTGACTAATAAATTGCAAATTTCTTCTAAAAGACTGGCAGTGCATATATACATAAATACAAAGGATATACAAAAATGTTGTTACATGGGAGTATAAGGAAATACAGGTATACACAACAAGACCGTATTTTAACCCCTTCCCGCTCCATGACGTACCAGTACGTCATGGAGTGGCGGGGTATGTATGAAGAGAGGTTACGGGGCAACCTCTCTTCATACAGTGTGGGCATCAGCTGTTTATAATAGTTGACACCCGTGGGCAATAGCCGTCATCGGCCGTTCGGCCGATCGCGGCTATTAACCATTTAAATGCCACTGTCAATTCTGACAGCAGCATTTAAATCCCCCGAACAATGTTAAGGGGTCCAGCACGGCCCCTCCACGGTGAGATCGGGGAGCTGTGCAGGTGTCATGGCAGCCGGGGGCCTAATGAAAGGCCCCAGGGCTGCCTCACCAGAGTGCCTATCAAATTACAGTATGACGTAATGCTATAGCATTACGTCATACAGCAGGAGTGATCAAAGCATCGCATATTGTAGTCCCCCAGGGGGACTTCAAAGTAAGGTAAAAAAAAAATCAATAACGTTTTTTAATTGTAAAAAAAAGGTTATAAATAGAGATGAGCGAACACGTTCGGCCCCGCCCCTTTTTCGCCCGAACACCGAACTTTGCGAACACTTCAGTGTTCGGGCGAAAAAGTTCGGGGGCCGCCGTGGCAGCGCGGGGGGGTGCGGCGGGGAGTGGGGGGGAGAGGGAGAGAGAGAGGGCTCCCCCCTGTTCCCCGCTACTGCCGCCCGCGCCGCCGCGCATCTCCCCGCCCCCCGGCGGCACCCGGACCTTTACGCGCGAACACTGCAGTGTTCGGCAAAGCCGGTGTCCGGGTGCGGATGTGTCCGTAACGGACATGTTCGCTCATCTCTAGTTATAAAAGTTTAAATCACCCCCCTTTTGCCATATCTATTATTAAAAAATCTAAATTATAAAATAAAATTATGTATTTAGTATCGCCACATCCGTAAAAATCCGATCTATCAAAGTAGCACATTATTTTTCCCGCACGGTGAACGTCGTCCGAAAAAAGAAATAAAGAACGCCAGAAATGCACTTTTTTAGTTACCCTGTCTTCCAGAAAAAACGCAATAAAAAGTGATCAAAAAGTCGTATGTACTCCAAATTGATACTATCGGTAACTATAGGACATCCCGCAAAAAATGAGCCCTTGCTCAACTACGTCGACGGAAAAATAAAAAACCTTTTGTGCGCAAAAATGACCGCAGAAAATAATTGAAAAAAATTAAATGTCTTTGAAAAAAAAAGAGTAGTATAGTAAGAAAAAACCTATACAAGTTTGGTATCGTAGTAATCGTACTGACCCATAGAATAAAGTTAACATGTCGCTTTTGTTGCCGTTTGTGCGCCGTAGAAACAAGATGCACTAAAAGATGGCGAAATGTCGTTTTTTTTTTCATTTTACTCCACTTAGAATTTTTTAAAAGTTTTTCAGTACATTATATGGTACTTTAAATAGCACCATTAAAAAATACAACTCGTCCTGCAAAAAACAAGTTCTCATACAGCAACGTCGATGGATAAATAAAGGGGGGAGAAAAAAACGAAAATGGAGAAAGAAAAAGTGGCCGCGTCATTAAGGGGTTAAAATAAAACAAGGAGAAAAGTAAATGAAAGATACCAGATTTGTGATGTCCGGCCAAAGATTCTGATCTGTACAGAGTCACTGAAGCAATAGGAGCAGCCTTACACCAAGGCGTATCTCTGAAGTCTGACCACGGGGGTCTGCAAAACCCTGAATATTAAAGGATCCCTCAGAACTCCCCGCCCCCTCTAATGCCATTCAGGAGGTTGGAATGGGGGCATGCATCCCTTGTGGAAAAATCATAATTCCCAATTTTTCACATTACTTCACAGAAGATCCTCTGATTGGGAATTTGTGCCTGGCATATTTCCAGTCATAATTGTGTCTATTCAGCGATACTAAGCATGACACGTAAATTATGCCCAGGGGCGCGGATATGCCATTCAGGGGAAGGGGGGTTCTGGGCTTCGGACCTCAATGTGTCTAGGTTGCCTGGGTAAGCTATACTGCGTTTTGTTCAGCTGGCCCGCCCGATTCTGAAAATTTCATCTATATCGGGCTGGAACATTCACGTGACCAAAAACCTTTATTAACAATTTTTGCTTTCATTTGCCTGTTGGTGCATAAATGTATGGAAGAACTTAGCTCCTAAATGAATGCGCTTCCTGAGACTTCATTACCAGGTAAGGGATCAAACAATCCTGTGTCCTTATGCTAATTCTAACCAAGGAGACATTTGGAGCCAGGAGGCTTAAGGAGAATGGAGGGGCTTAATTACATCACAACTAAGGTGAGGTAATACAATTACCTTTCTAAATGCAAACATCCAGTAGGCAGTTGGGTGAAATAGGTGAGGGGCCTGAAAATACCAATGCTATCTAACTACACACAAAAAGGATGCCATACAGCCAGGCCTGAATGGGCTGATATAAAATGGACGCCGAGACAGGCCTACCAGTCTCTATACCACACCCTCTTTTCGCAGCTTCTCTTTAGGCTACCAGGCTCAACTCATTCACAACTTTCGGCTGCATTGCTGGCCCTCTGCAGTGACCCATCCATGCTGCACTAGCAGCTGAAGGTATATTCCACATACATCAAAGGCAGCATAAGACAACCGTTATAACACAGCAGGCTTAGATACAGGTACTAAGGAATGCAGTCGCCAAATAATAGTCAGATACCACCTTTATACAATGATAGTGATTACAGTGCAATTACCTCCAGTGACCACAGGTGATATCTCTTCTGATTGGTGCTGTCTGGTTTAATTTAACATCTCTAGGTCAAAGCTACCAGGAAGTATTTTTCTAGCCATGACTCCACATTGAATAAGATGATGTCACACAGTGACTTAACCCTTTCCAATCCACTGTCAGACGTCTGAAGACATTATGATTTAAGGCTGTACAGCTCCAATGTTGGAAGACGGCCGTCGGGGTTCTCTTACTGTATATTGCCAGCCTTTCTGCTGTTGGAGCCTATCCAACGTATCACCTCATGCAGTACTGGCTTTAGCCAGCATATAGCGCCGTTGTATAATGGCAGAAAAAGAGTAAGCCCCCTAGGAAAACCAGGATAGAAATTGGATTGGAAAGGGTTAACACATGCAGCAACTTCAAATAATCTTTTACATGGGGGAAGAATTGTACAAACAATCATTTCCCTGTGTAAACATGTCCAGCGATTTAAGCACCAATTTGTCCATTCGTTGCTGATCACATCTTTTTTTTTTAAATCATCGTTAGTTGGCAACACATTTCATCTGGTAAGCGGGCATCTGCCTATCTGTTGTGATGGAAACTGCATAAGAGGGGAAATGAACAAGTGTGCAACCAATTGAAAACCTCATAATTATTGAAACATCTAAATAAACAATGCCTGATTGACTTGCCATATTGTCTACTGGCACATGGTACGGGCAATTTATCTGCTCTTCTACGAGAACCCTAAGGTACTAAGGAAAAAGCAAGCTGCACAGACATGAGGTTACGTCTATAGATTGGTTCTGATTTTTTTCCTTTTCAGACATCTCTGTTTACAGCCGTAAACCAGCCAGGCGTTTATGTCTCTCAGTTCATTTTTTGGTCACTGATATTTGGTTTTATATTTCCAAGAAGTAAATATATTATATTTAGTAAGAACATCTTCATATTTCACTAAATTGCAAGACAGTCTTGTTATTGCAAATCCCTTCTGACTACCCTTAGTCCATTGCTTGCCGTATAATTTAGTGTCTCGGAAGTGCCAGACCTCACACACTGATTGTCATTAGACGAAAACCTGTCCCCCCAGATCAGACTCCACATCTAATAATTCAGGCGTGCACCGTACGTGGAGACAAAAGGAAAAACCTGCTGTGAAAACTATTTTCCTTTTAGAGAATTTTTAACAATTTGTAGAAGTAAATGACATGTATTGTGACTTTATGTTTCCTGTGGGGAGCTTTAATAAAGGCTGTGTAATAAAAAGATGGAGAGAGAACACTAGTTCACATATTTAAATGGTATTTACTTTCTTTTAAAGAGTACTTGTCACACCAGCAAACATGTTAACAATACAATAAGTCACCTCTCTGCGCCCGCTCACCCCGGCTGCTATAGCTTTCAATACTTGAGATCGCTTTAATTTACTGCTTTGCAGTTAGTGATTATAGGGGGATTTGAAAAGGTCTTTGCACAAGCAGCAAGCTCTCTACTGGATTTGTTATTGGAGCATGTTCATCTATTGGATCAATACCGTGCGACAGCATTGGCCTGTCAACTTGGTCTCTTGAGGATGTGCTTTTCTGCTGGGAACTCTCTCTCTTTCCTCTAAATATGGTTCACATAGTTCATCTTCCTTAGTGCCAGATTTAAGATCTACGTTCGGAGAAAACGAACAGAACCTTTTAGGAGAGGATGGATATCCTGTCACAAAATTGCCTGGCTAAGCTACACTGCAAACAACACTCACTAAACCTCTGGATATATTTCACATTTTCATTTAGACACAAATCGGACTAGGCTAACCATGGCCTGCCAAGAATAAGTCATACAGGCCAAAGTGGGAACAATACCTTTCTGTTATAAAAAAGCGTCTATAATATTTGTGACAAAAGCTATATATTAAAAAAGGTGTTTAAATAGGAGTTGTTGTAACCTATAGAAACCAGCTGCCGTAGACAATAGCAGTGTTTTCACCATAAATGCCAATATTGAAGTTTAAAGAAGTTGTTTTTAACCCATATTTTGTCTTAAAGTAAACCAAAAGCAAAAAAATGATAAAAGCATTCCAAGAGTGGTTTCACATACATTGTTTTTGGAAAAAACGCCACTGTAGTTTTTCATGCAATTTTTTGAGCCAAACCCAGAAGTGTGTCCAACAGGAAGTAGAACTTTTTTCTTTTGTATTTTGCATTCTTTTTGAACCCCCTTTTAGCTTTGGTTAAAAAAAACTGCCACAGACACTAAAACTTTTTCCAAAAAAATGGGGAAACCAGTAATACTACCTATATTTTCAGGTTTTAATTGTATTTGCGCTGCTAATGTATGCTAGTACATACTGTATTTATCTAATTTTGATGTATTTTTTAGGATAGTGCTCATGGTGTGCCTGCTAGCAGAAGTTATTGCACATATTATAGGTATTCAGAATGTTCTACAATAATATAATTCTGCTCTGTTATCAGTTGTGTTGAGATGTGACAATGATAACAGTGTACCATATAGCATGTCTCTCCAAAAGACCACCTCTTTGAAAAGACTAACCATGAACTAGACCATGATCTATTCTCAATTGTTTTGTATCCAATATATATATATTGGTCATCATAAAATAGTATTGGCATTATATCATTAATGGGCAAAATGGCAAAATAGCTTATAGCCAGGGATAGGGAGATTTGACATAGGTAAAAAGACTGTGGGAGTTACATATGTTCTGCACAGAAGCATAGCAATATGGCTTGTGCTACTAATACTTTCATTTTTGTCTTTTCTAAGATAACATAATATAACAAACATTTTTGAAATTGGAATTAAAGCAGTTTTATTGTAGTTTAGGTATATCAGTGAGGAGGCTACATTCACATTTGTATTGGAGGCTCAGAAGGATAGAATGTAGTCTATTTGAATACTTCATATCAAGGATCCAATACGGTGTTGTGTCTTCTGTTCTGAATAGAAGCTACAATGCATATATCAACAGAACCAAAAGGTGGCAATAGACTATAGATAACTCTTTTTTTTTCTCCTGACCCGCTATATATATGCATGGTCGACTTGGTTGAGAGTGTTTGTGTTTTAAATGGGGAAATAGGCATAAGTCACCTCCAGACAACTCTGAAGGCAGCCTGTATTCTATGAGAACAAGGGATCAGACATGTTGAAATCCAACATCTGCCACTGAGAACAGCGTCACACACACTAGGTGGTGGTCTAGCATGGACAGATTGGGAACCCAAAGTGGTCCTAGAAAAAAATGACAAACTGGCCTTATGTTTTAGCTGAGGCAAACACAAGTAGACAGGGGTCAGCAAATCACAGCCAAATAGAAGCCTATGCCCTATGCATAGCTCGCTTTTGCAAATTTGCTACGCAGCACAGAACATGTTATGACTGGAAGTACACATTTAGGTACCATTTGTTTTTAACCTATTAAGCCACCATACTGTTACTAAATAAAAAATGAGTACAATAAGTGGGAGAGATAATACCCTCAGGGTGTATGCGTACATAATACCACTATATTGTTGCAGAAAACAAACACTATAAAGACCAATACTATCTCTGCATAGTGGTAGACCCCCAGGCACTTTACAGAGCATATAAGTGATTACAGTACCATTATATCCAATAATCACAGGTGACATCCTCTCTGACTGTAGTTGTTCACTTTCCCTTTTCTTCTGTATCTGGCCCAGACTGCTATGACCATTTCTCCTGCCATACCTTGTTTTTGCAGAATTTGATACACAGACATCTTTGGCTCCTCACTTTTCCAGCACCCTCCCTATGTTAACCACACCTCTGCACAATTCTCCCTTCTTTAGTGCCCCAGATAGTAATAATGCCACCCGTAGTGCCCTACACAGTAGTAGTATCTCTATTTTTGTTTCTTTAGAAGCCCCACACAGTAAGTGCTGCTTGTAGTGATCCTCACACACTAAAAGTGCTCCCAGCTAGCAATAATACCCCATTTTACCTCCACTTAGTAATAATGCCACTTTTGTTCCCATTCATTAATAATACTACCTTTTGCTTCCAGTCAGTAATAACGTCCCCATTCAGTAATAATGCCTCCTTTAGCCCATTTCAGAAATAATGCCCCCTTTTAGAAATAATTCCTCATTTATTTAATAAATTAAAAAAGTGAGTAGAGTAACCTGCTTCTACAAACTCATTGATCATCCTCACTGTCACAAAGTTTTTTCTAATATCTAATCTGTGTCAGTTTCATCTCCGAAAGACTAGAAGCAATTGGATGAAACTGAAAGGGAGGAGACACAGATTAGATATTAGAAAAAACTTTCTGACAGTGAGGGTGATCAATGAGTGGAACAGGTTGTCACGGGAAGTGGTGAGTTCTCCTTCAGTGGAAGTGTTCAAACAAAGGCTGGACAAATATCTGTCTGGGATAATTTAGTGATCCTGCACTGAGCAGGGGGTTGGACCCAATGACCTTTGAGGTCCCTTCCATCTCTACCATTCTAGGATGCTGTCACTCCCCCGCCACTGCAGTCAGTGCCATTTCTTTTGGGTCCCCTGCTGCCTTCCCATTTATGGAGTCTTGTGACAAAACAACATATTCACTGCATTTAACCCTCAACCTCAATGTTACTAAGACCAGGGAATGTCAGCAGTAATCATGTGTGCTGATATAGACTGTACATGTCTTGTCGTTAGGTTATTCAACAGGCATTGGTTTATAAGTTTTAATTACATACAAATGACATCTGAAAGGGCACTCAGAAATCTATAGCAAATTGAACCAAGACTAATGAATGTTATAACAAAACATTTTTTTACTCTTTTGATTATTACAGCTTCTGACTGTTGAGTCTAGTGTTCCAATTTATGGAGTTGCTTTGTTGCTCTTTGTACATTGTGCTGCGGCACATCATGGCACTTCTGTGGGACTCAAATTGCAGTACTGGGCACTGTGCAATGTATGGAGCTGTTTGCCCCCAGGAACAAAGCGGCTCTGTACATTAGAACACCAGACCTGGCGATTAGATTATCAGCAAGGATCCTGGGAGGTGGAGCCCGGCAATCAGCTATTGGAGAACCATCCTTGATATGTCATTAGTCTTAGTAGTGAGACAACCCATTTAAGAGATTATACACAGGAAAGACACCATTATGATGAAAATTAGTGGACTAGTAACTGGACTAGACTGCAAATTCTATGTTTGACATTGGAGTGATATTTTTCTTCTTTTTATTTGAGAATGTCATCAACTCATTTTTTTCCTGATTATTGTCAGTCTCAATTATGATCATATGTCAGAAGTGAATACTGATCGCTATTGTATAAAGCGGCGCTTGAGTGAAGTGAGAAGTGTCCAGAATTGGAAAAAACGAATGATAAATGATGAGTGACAAGGGATGAGTTTTGATTGACTGACAATGAAAACAATGAAGGATGACTGATGATCCTGAAGTTATGAATGAAAACAAGTTGACAAACAAAAGGAGTTTATTCAGTGCTGATGTTTCCATTATGTCAAACGCATTTTATTAATGTATATTATCACCTACCGATATACTGTACATACTCTATAGTGGGTGTATTGCTAATGCAATATATAATGACATAATACGGCATTTATATTATTTGGTGAAAAGACTTAGTTTCTAAACACTTTTATATGACATCACAGACTACCATGTACATAATATGAATGCAAATACAATCGTTGAAAGACTTTCTTGAAATATTGACATCTACTAATCATTTACATAGCTTCAATATCTTTTAAAGACTTGGTATATATTTTTTGGCAGTTTAATGTAACGTGTCATGCGAGACAGATGTGATCATTAAATGCATTCACTCCGGTTATACATACATAATAAATGTAATTATACCCTGTATTCAGAACAAGACACTTTGTGGCTGAAGACCTCATCCTGCACAGAGAAAGGACGGTTTATCACCCAGAATTCCATTTTATAACATCAATTAACTTTATTGTACAGTTTGTGAGATCTTTGTTTTGATGGATGGTGGTCGTATGTGAATTGTTAATATCTAAGCGAAATGATGCATATGTATCATAATAATCTTTAGAGATGAAATATGTCTATACTCAAAAAACCTTAGTATATAATGATGAGTAATGCTATGAAAAAGATGTGAAGGTATCACAGTAATGTAAAGGGATAAAAAGGTTGACCGTCTTTGACAGTAAAGTAACAACATTACTAAAATATACGTGAATGCCTTAAAATAACTATTAATAAGCATCATTATCAGTATCCTTTCCCCATATGTACTAGCATACATAAAATATGTATACAGTATACTGTATCTAACCTATTTCAGCACCACAGAAAATGCTGTAACACAAAAAGTGAGAAAATAATTAAAGACTTAAAAAAAAGTTTTTTTAATGCAAATGTAAATGGGACTTTCTTTTTTTTTTTTTTTTGTAAATCAAATTTTATTGCGTTTTAATTATAACAACAATTCCGCAACAGATATTGAGATAGGTTACAATTTGCATTTTAAGTACAATCTTAACTGCTTTAACATAGCCCTCGCGCATTGGGAAGTCCATTCAGGGGCTCCTGAAAGTTAGCTTGTAGCAGGTTGAGGTAATACTCCTTCCTATCGCGAAGCCTGCTCCAAACCCCCCTTGCAACAAGCAAGGGTGGTTCTACTATATCGAATAAGCTAAAAAAACTCATCCCATCTCATCACTAGCAGAGTCTTGAAACCATTAAACATAGAGGGGAGGGGGAAAGGGTGGGGAGCAGGGGGGGGGGGTAAGGGGAGGGAGAAACTGGGTACCCTTCAGTGAGCTTAAATCAGAATGAACCGGAGTAAGAGTCAAAGGCTGGTGAGGAGTCCCGATATAAGCGGCTCACCCCCCGGGGGTTAGCACAGAGGGGGGGGGGGGGGGGTTCTTATAGAGCATCAACTATGCTAATATTTGCAGAATAACCATTGTATATGGACCTTAGGTCTGTTGCGATTGGCATCACCTAATCGTTCGGAGGATTCGCTACCAAACAATCGCTCTCCAGTGAGACCAAGTATATATAAATTTGTCATGTGTCCCTCTGGACCAGGCCGACAGTTCCTCTAAATTCGCGAGAGTATCTACCTTATCTCTCCATTGAGTTAGTGTAGGTGGGTCTCTCTGTTTCCACTTTAATGGTATAAGGGCTTTTGCAGAGTCCATCAGCAGGGCAGTCAATTTATTTCGTAGTGGATGGAAAACCGGAGTCGGTCTCCACAGGAGAACCACCTCAGGGGAGAGAACCAATCCGGAGAGATTTGTCTCAATGGGACTTTCTAATGTTAAAATCGCATCGCACAAAAATCGCAGAAGCACAAAAGTCCCATTGACATTTGCATTAAAAAACGCAGCGATATTGCAGCGTTTAAATAAAAAAAAGAATTGCTAGTGGGTAGAAGCCCTGAGGGTGAAAACATTTAATCTCCATTTTTTCCATTTTGGTTTATTGGCTCTCTATTTTGTTTTTGGAGCAGAGAGACTAAATTAAAACAGAAAAAAATGTTCCGATTTTTTCCCCCTATTGCTCCCTTTTGTTTTTTTTGAAAACCAAATAAAAACAGAAAGTTTTCAGCTTGCTTCCGTTCTGTTTTTTTTAAAAACAGAACAAATAGCGCGGTCTGCAGTGGTATTTGTTCGGTTAAAAAATACGGAACCAAATCGAACAGAAGCAAACTTGAAAGCTTTCCGTTTGCGTTCCTTTTTTTTTTTGAAAACCCAATGAAATCGATGGGGAAAAAATAGAAATGTTTATTTATATTTTATTCCTGTTTCTCTGCTCCAAAAGCGGAACAAAGTGATGGAGACCCTAACAGTGGTGTAAATGGGCCCTAAGCAGTTCTCATCCGTTAGATGCCCCACCAGTCTAGTGAAGCCTCTCCAAATCCTGATACTTTAGTCTCAGAAGCTTCTTCAGTGGTCACGTGCCATTCATTGTTGATGCGACTGCTGTTGCCAATCACTGGCCTCAGCAGCCACGCACTGTTCATGGCAGTATCACTCCTGAAGGCAGTACTGTGATGCAGCAATCACAAGAACAATGAACATCATGTGACTGCTGCAGGAACTTTCCGGACCACAGCGGTGTGGAGCAGAGTGGTTGTGCTAGATCAAAATGGGTGATGGTGATGGTGGTGGTTGGGAAGGGGGGGGGGGGGTTCTAACCAGTGAGTACTGATCTCTTTGTTATTTTGTCCCATTTACTGACTATACTTCTTCCTAGTAGATGAATGGGACTGAACTGCAGTACCAGACACAGGTTATGGGGAGCCATGGCACAGTTTCTGTGAAAAAAAAATATTTTTTTCTAACTACTGTATATAAAAAATATATTCATCACAGTCATGAAAAGGTAACATGACTGAATATATTTGGGGTCCACAGGGTTAATTTGGTTTCATTCTGTAAGCTCTCTGAAGTAGCCAAGAACTTTCATTGCTGGAGATAATTTGGGGGTGGAAGGGACTATCATCCCTTGGAAAGGAATGTTAAATTTGTCACCTAAGTCTGACTTGTACAAGCTTAAAGGGGTTGTCCCGCGCCGAAACGGTTTTTTTTTTTTTTCAACAGCCCCCCCGTTCGGCGCGAGACAACCCCCATGCAGGGGTTAAACAAGAACACCGGACAGCGCTTACCTGAATCCCCGCGCTCCGGTGACTTCTTACTTACCTGCTGAAGATGGCCGCCGGGATCTTCTCCCTCGGTGGACCGCAGGGCTTCTGTGCGGTCCATTGCCGATTCCAGCCTCCTGATTGGCTGGAATCAGCACGTGACGGGGCGGAGCTACAAGCAGTCGCTCTCCGGCACGAGCGGCCCCATTCAGAAAAGAAGAAGACCCGGACTGCGCAAGCGCGTCTAATCTGGCAATTAGACGCTGAAAATTAGACGGCTCCATGGAAACGCGGACGCTAGCAACGGAACAGGTAAGTGAAAAATTTCTGATAACTTCTGTATGGCTCATAATTGATGCACAATGTACATTACAAAGTGCATTAATATGGCCATACAGAAGTGTATAGACCCACTTTGTTTCGCGGGACAACCCCTTTAAAAAAGAAAGGTAGATGCACATCTGTCTATCCAAATCAAATATCCCACATTCCCAGTGAGATTACATGAAAATTGACTGTTGAATATTAATAGTGTTATTCACTTACTGCCCAGTCCTAAACAAGAGATTTGCCTAATGAAATGATGAGGAGTTCTGAAACCTGGACCGTGTTGGGGTGTGATTTATGCTCCCTTTGCAGCCTGAGTGGTAGGTGAGTGCAAAATTCAATGAGTGAAAATAGTTTACCCCTTGCAGTTACACCCATGTCACATGCTTGGAAAGTGCGTATATGACAAGCACTGTTATCTGCACTGTTCTATCCAATGTTTGACATTCGAAGGTCAAACTTCCAGATATCTTCTTTTATCCATTGTGTGACGTCCAATATTTTAGATACAATGTTATTTTATTTTTTGAACCAACCTCTTAATTTTCAAAGGTCAAAATCACAATCACAATAATTTGATCATCTGTTTATAATGGACTTATTTTCATCTAAGATCAACATGTTATATGTTGACATTCATTTTCAGCGGGACGTTTTAAAATATAAATTTCAAAAATCCTTGTATCCTTGTGCGCAGTTCTAAAGTATAAATAAAGCTCTTTTCACATTTCCATTTTTTCTATTCCATCATAGGAACAAAACAGAAAAACAAGCAAAAAAATGGCATGGTGGATCCATCAAATGACAGACACTTATGGCACCTAATAGAACCCATTAACAATAATGGCTTTCTTTCTGTTTTCATCATGGTCATTCCACCAGAATAAAATAGCACAGCATTCAGCACTATTTTTCCAGCATTTCTGATGGATACAATGAGGGAAACCTCTGAATAGAGCCTAAGTGGTACAAACTCACTAGTTGCATGAAATATAGTTGAGGGCAGATATACAGATACAGAAATTTAGTTGCACATAAAAAACACTGGAAATATTTATAAAGACTTGGCTACAGGCGAGTCATAACTGTACATAAATTGGTAGCAACTAATGACATGCTTTCTCTCAAGTGTCCTAAAGGCACCTAGATATAACAGAGTTAAGGACCATTTACACGCAATGATTATTTCTTAAAATTCGTTAAAACGATGGCATATGAGCAATAATCGTTGTATGTAAATGCTACCATCGTGCACTTTTCGTCTGAATGATTATTTTTAGGTGAGTTTAAAAACCATTGTTCAGACCGCATGCTGTGTTCTCTATGGGAGCAGAAGATAACATTGTATACAGACCTGCAGGCTGTGTTCTGCATGGGAGCGGCTGATTACATTGTATTTATGTCAGAAGCCCCTGACAGCCCATGTGAGAACAAAGGAGCTGATTGTAGAACTCAGACCACCTGCTGAGTTATGCAAGCAGCTCTTGGAGGCTCATTTGCATTCAAATGAAGCTGA
The DNA here is from genome assembly GCF_035609145.1 of Eleutherodactylus coqui. Lineage (NCBI taxonomy): Eukaryota > Metazoa > Chordata > Amphibia > Anura > Eleutherodactylidae > Eleutherodactylus > Eleutherodactylus coqui. The sequence goes on along the minus strand of NC_089841.1, from coordinate 126,501,697 downwards.
TAAAGCACTAATGGGCATTAGTACCCATTAGTACTTTATGCAAAATGATCGCTAAAACTGTCAATCTTTCAATCGTTTGAAAGACTGTCTTTGCAGGTTAATGAGCCTTAACATAGATTTTCATCGCAATTTGAAGTAACATATGTACTGCAACAAGAATTGAGCCAGTTTAGCAAACATAAGGCTATTAAACTAAATGGATGAAAAAATTGTAACAATTTAATGATGATACTACTACTAATAATTTTTATAATTGTCGGTACTATTATCACTATGTAAAAACATTAGTGTTTTCTGAAAACAAAAAATGTACAATTGACCCACAGATATCCCCACAGTCACATCCCATTAGAATAAACTCAATAAAGTATGAGCTTCTAATAGTCATTCACAATGAACCTTGATACATCAATAGCCAACTGCTATCAATCCTCACTAAAACATTTCTTGAAGTCTGAAATGATGAATGAACAATTTATGTTCATGTGTTGTCTATTTGAAGGACAGCATGATAGCTAAAGTAAAAAGAGGACCTAGTCAAATCTCGGCAAAAAAATCTTTACAGTTGAGATTCTGATTTTATCAAGAAGCAATACTTGTACTGATGTTAGACAGGCGGCTGAAAGGTCAACGATTTCCCCTGGTTGCCTTTTGTCAAGGGTTTTTGACTTGTGTGTGAATAAAGATCTCCCATGGGGAAGGCAAACTTAGATTCACTGTCATGTGGAAGACAGCCAAGAATCTGAAAATGTTACAAAAAGCATGAGGGACTTGAAGCACACCTTCAGATACACTGCTGATGCCAATCGCTTCCCATGTAAACATGTACACATGGATGTTTCGGATTTGTTCTGTCAGCTTTTGGTTGTGAAACAAATTGTTGAACAGCTTTGCAGCTTGAATACAAACACATTTGAAGGTCTAAGTAGCAGTTCAGAATATAACAGAGCACTCACACTGATCAAAGGAAACCATTAGCAACTTCATACAAATAGTGCAATGAGTAGGCTCACTTACAGAACAGCGTAGGATTATATAATCACGGCATGTTATTCTGAATAGATGTTAACTACAGATGTCTTACAAATGGGTTATTTGCATTGCAGAAAGAACTGAAATAAATCCCTCATTAGAAACCTTTTTTGCAGCATGGCAAACAGTCGAGAGTCATAGCTGTGGAGGTCTGGCAGGAAGGGCTCCCCTAGTGTCAAGAGCAGATAGGTTTCATTCAGTATTCTCAAATGTTGATCACAGTATCATCCCATCTTACTAGACATTTTTTACCATGAGTTCCATCTTCATTCCACTAAAATGCTGCTAATGGATTAGCGTTAACTTGCTGGTGTGAAGAAAGATGATTGGTGGTTACGTACAAGAAAACCCAACCCCTCCAATGCTATTGCTCTGGTGCTCCCGACAATTTTTTTTGCTTGGCGGCACTGATGACATTTTGTCTGCAACATGAAGTATAATTGATGGCATCATTAATACTAAGTTGACTGAATTTTTGATTGTAAAACACCCAGTTTGTTATTACTTTGTAACTGTTGCTTTAACCTCTGATTTACTAATTACTGAGCATTTTTAAGTTTTGCTGACTAAGGAACTGCTTAGTAAGCAACTGTTTGCAACAAGAAAGCAAAGGTGAGGTTAAGTGTACCATGATATAAATATGTAAATGATTTAATTGATGAATTCTCACCTTGTCATAAAGGGATACTTGTGCTGATTAATTCATAACTAAAGGTCCTTTTACATGGGCAGATCATCAGTAAAGGTGCATTTACACACAAAGATGATCGCTCAAAAAGATGGATTTTGAGCGATCATTTTGCATAAACTAAACTACTACTTGGTACTAATGCCTATTAGTACCAATTAGCAGCATGTGAGCGTCCAGGAGCTGTATTCAGACAACAGACCACCCGTTGTTCTCTGAATAAATTCCTTTTGTTCTGCCAGGGGGCTGACAGCTGAGACAATGTAATTAGCACTCCCCAAGCAGAACACAGTGTGCGGTCCTTCTTATCAGCTGTTCTGCCGAATGATGGATTTCATGCCAAACTGAAATGCATTGATCGGCAGAAAAGTGACAGATGGGCACAATTACACACAATGATTATCGCTCAAAAGCGAATTTTGAGCAATTATCGTTGTGTCTAAATGGGCCTTTAGTGTTCGGTTGTTCATGGGCTGATCATTAGCAGATTTATGCAGTCTTATGATCACGTAATATACATACAAGGCAACATTCATGCTAAGACTTCTGGCTGTGTAAAAGGTCCTTAACTCTACTTAAGAGATATAGGACAACATCTGTATGGAGTTTCTATGCTCTCCCTATACTTGTGTGGTTTTCATCCGGGTACTCCAGTTTCTTCCCACACTCCAAAAACTCTAAAAACATGATAATTGGGGAATTTAAAATTTATGAACCTGAATAGGGACATAACCCTTAATGTCAAATGATATAAAGTGCTTTGTAATATGTATATGCTATATAAATATAGGTGATTGTTTATTTAGTGTGTATCATTGATTCAACTAATTATGTAATAGCTTGCTTTAAAGTTCTTCTTGTAGTTCTTTTAGGAAACAAGTGTAGACTTTCCAGTACTGGATAACAAAGATTTCTTGTCTAGTAGCATTGGTATCTTATGTGTTCCTGCTGATATGAAGCAGAGGGAACATTTGTAATCAGCTTGTCAGTCCACTGTATAAGTATATGCTGATCTTATCACCAGTGTAAGTGCATTAGTTCAGGTAGCTAGATTTATGACATTAATACCTTATACCCACTACTCAGACTTAAAAAATGTGACTGCTTGTAATCTGATTGTATCTTTTCTAGTGAACAGTGTTACATTTCTTTGAAAAATGTTCCTTCTTTACAACAACATTCATAAAAGGTGATGTTATCCTAAGCCAAGAAACACTAGTTACCTTTTATGGCAAATAATAAATTATATCAAAATCACTGATTCTTTAGGCGCTCTCCACACTATTGCTAGGTTCCATACTGTTGACTTTTGGCTGCTCCACTTGTGCCACTTTTGAAACAAAATTCTAAATCTGATGGCCCTGGTGTAAGTCCACGGTGAACCCACCAAGTCAAAATGGATCCATCATAACTATCCAGCCTCTGTTAATTGCAGAAGCCAGGTTGCTAGTTTGAACATAGCATTACCCTACAGAAAGAATATATTGCAATTTGGGTAAGTATAACCATAAATATGTTGCACGGCTTTCTGAACCGGTTGGTTTTCAGGTTGTTTTCAAGGTTTAGAAAGTTTAGCATAGTTTGAGATAGTGAACTCTAAAGTTTGGGGAGCACACGGGAAAAATCTTGGAGATGGTTATGTGAGAAACAGTCAAGAGGGGAGCAAAAAAAAAGACATTTTGTGATTAACAGAGATTATGTGTGGGGAGGTGTCAACAGATAATGCTTAGTTTTTATTTATTTCATGATTGCTGTTGATGCTAATTTATGGGGGCACTGACAGCAACTTTAAATATGGTGAATGAGCTCACCATACTAATCCATTCACTAGTTTCGCAGAGATACAGCACATAACATTGCAATGGGTCCTAGTATTAACCAGTAGAACAAAGGTAGATCTTGGCACTCCAAGTACTGTATAAAGCTAACAGCAAAAAAGAATGATTAAAAACAGCAAGTGCACAAGCTGGATGCTTTGAAGACAGGTAGATGGTCGTTAATCATGTGGGGAGGTATCAACAGATAATGCTTAGTTGCTATTTATTTTATTTAATTATTGGTTTTATTGACTCTACTTTATTGGTAATACAGCTATGATTTCAGCTTACTGCGGTTATAGAGTCTACTGGAAGCAGAGGCGTAACTTTAAGCTCCTGGGCCCCAATGCAAAACCTGGAACGAGGCCCCCAACTATAATGCTTTATTCATAGTACTGGGCTCCCTATATGGAGAAGAGAGGCCTTATGGGCCCCCTAAGGCTCCTGGGCCCGGGTGCAACCGCATCCCCTGCATCCTCTATAATTACACCCCTGACTGGAAGACTGAGGTAGTCTGAAACCCACCCCTTGTCTTATCACAGGCTCAGACTACTGCTTTGCCCTCCTTGCTACATGCTTGCCTCTTCAGGTAAATCATTGTGTAGACACACATTGCCACCAGAAGTTCACCAGGAAGTCAAGGCTTAGAGAGCTTTTTTCCATTATGATAATATAATAGTAATTGTAGACTACAAGCAACAATTAGCAGGAAAAGTAACATTACCAGGAAGCTGGTGTATATGTAATAAAACAAATGTCTCAATAAGGGGGTCCCTGGGATTGACATTAATTAGTAGAGAAGGGACACTTTTTTGTTGTTCATTAAATCACTGAACTAAGTGGAAAAAGGAACAAGAAAACTTGGTAAACACAAACTACAATCTGCAAATTAAAAAAACAAAACGTACCTCCACCTTATTTCAATTCCACTTTTATTCAAATGTTTTGCACAAGTTATTGTTCCAGATTTCAAAATACTTTTTCTTATTCTTGTCATTGTTACTAAGACAGTAATTTTTGGACAATTACAAAACAAATACCATTTTCAGTGCACTGCACATTTAAGTTGTTTATTTTGTACTGCGGTTTTCTATCTGATATAATGAGAACATTTTACCTCTCTAGCTTTGACTTTTTAACATCACTCAGCATTAAAATGCCTCTTTAGAAAAGGTCACACTTCTCCCTATCAAAACATTTCTTTGCAGTTTCTGCACCCATGGGACCTAGAGAAACAACAATCAATACAAGAACATCAAACAACTCTTTGAGTTACCTGTAGATGAATATCTGTAACATCAATGATCTACCGGGAAAGCTTCTGCAACAAAACATTTTTCTCATTAGAAGACAAAATACCTTTATGAATTGTAATCACAATATAAAAAAGGCTGTTATTCTGAAGGCAAAGCAAGTCATTTTATCTGATGCACAATTACTTTTTTTTAAAAGAAAATGTTATTTGAAGACTTAATTCATCAAATGATAAGAGACAAGTTATAGGAAATATATATAGTATTATTTATGTGTATCACTCTACATTAAAGCTGTAGCACACCAATACATTTGTATATTATCATACTGGGCATTTCTAATGGCATTTTTATTAACATTTACCAAAGTGAAAATCTGAAAACATCTGATTTAAATTTCTAATTCATATTTAAGGGTAAAGATGATTTGGACGATTTGTTTCAAGGCAAACAATATAATTACACTTTGCTATATGTATATGCCATTGCCTTAAAATATCATACATAGATAAGAATTGAAATATTTTTGTATTAAGATGTCAACTAGGAAAGGTAAGATTCATAGCAGCTGGAGGTAATGTTAGCTAAAAAGGTGCCAGAAAGTAAGTAAAATGTTTTTTGGAAAAAAAAAAAAAATATTGTCAACCCTATGGCACACACACAGAATGTTTTCCGTCCAGATCACTTGACTTGCACTTTAATGCCTTTGCAAGTCCTATGTATTTTAAATGGTGATTGCAATGGCATGACGGTTAGCTAAAGGTCCCTTTACATTGGACCATTGCTGGGTGTATTAGTGCTTTACACAGGAGCGATAGTCATCCTGGGAAGGCAAGTCTTTTTTAAACTGCGTGATGGTCTGTTGGTTTTTAGCTCATCTAAGACTCCTAGAAATCAGTGATTTGTCGCTCACTGCCATGTTGGCAGCTGCTTCTACATAAGATGACTATTCCCGGAATTCACCATTTCTAGCAATGAATCAGGTGATATTTGCCTGGTGTAAAGGTACCTTAAAGTTCTAAATAGTGTTGAGTGATTAATGAAATGGATTTTAGAAATTATTGTGAATAGGGATGGCTAATTCCGACTCCCATTGAAATGAACTAGAGTAAAAATATGCTTCAATAATGTGTGTGAGAAGAGGACATAAATACTCCATGTAGATATTGTCCATTCTTCTTCCATCTCTACTCCTTCATATTCTTTTTTTCATTCACTCTCTTCTTATTCTCCTTCTCTACTAGAGAAGGAAAAAGAAAGAAGAAGAAGAAAATACAAGCATGGTGACTCAGACATTAGCAATGTTGCCCTGGAGTTCTAGGTTCAAATCTGTCCAATGGCAACATTTGGATGGTGTTTTTATGTTCTCTTTGTGTTTATTCTTCCTGTTCTTCTCCTCTGCAACGCAAAACACAGGTAACATAGTATGTAAGGCCGAAAAAAGATATATCTCTGTCCAGTTCAGCCTATTACCCCTATAATTAGGTATGGTGACTCAGTTGTTAGCACTGCTGCCTTTCAGAGCTGGAACTGTATGTTCAACTCTGATAAAGAACAACATCTGGATGAGTTTTTATGTTCTATTTGCGTTTATTTTGGTTTTTCTTCTCAGCTCCATTGGATTGGACAATTGTGGTGGTTTAGTTGATAGTACTGCCGCTTTGCAGCACTGGAGTTGTGGGTTCAAATCTGGCCAACGGCAAAATCTGGATGAGGTTTTTCAAAGTCCTGAAGATGTTGACCTTCATAGTATTTGAAGCTAGGATCCCAGCTCTTGATGCCAAGAGTGCTAGCAACTGAGCTACATTCATACAAAGAAGACGGGGATGGGCACACAATTTCTGCTAAAAATTCTGATAGAGACAGGAAACAAAGAATATGGCATGTTGAAAAGTTACTGCAAAGTTTAGCAGGAAGTAACTTGTATTAATTTAAACATGCAGATTCAACTGATCCAAGCTTGCTTGTTCATTAGGCTAATAGGGAATATATGAAGTATCAACAATCCACCAATGTTTATCCTGTCATATTACACAATAAAAAATATATAAAACCACTACTAATGCTGTTATTTCTCTTTAAAAAATGTTATCATGATGCAGACTACTTTTTTAACGTTCCAATCAATGGGCATCTTACCATATGTTCCCCAAAATAAGCCCTACCCCCAAAACAAGGCCCTAGCTTCACTACATAAAAAAGGGAATACATTACCTAGCAGGTGCAGTCCTGGTCCCTATTGCTGCTCTCCAGAGCTGGCAAAGTTCCCGCAGCCCTCGAAGCTCGTACAACATCCATCGCTTTCTGGTTATGAGATTCATAAATCCCACCTCCAGGAAGTGATGGCTGTGATTGGTTCTTCAACTGCTGCTCAGCCAATCAGTACAGAGCTGGATGAACCAATGCGATTGCTGTGATTGGTTCATCCAGCACTACATTGATTGGTTCTTCGACCACTGCTCAGCCAATCAATAGCCATTGTGTTGTGGAGGAGGGATTTATGAAATGGCTGGTCATGGCTCAGCTAATTCATAAATCTCGCCTCCACAAGCGATGGCTTCTTCAACCACTGCTGAGACAATTAGTGCAGTGCTGGATGAACCAATGCGATGGCTGTGATTGGTTCATCCAGCGCTGCATTGAATGGCTGAGCAGCAGTCGAGAAACCAATCACAGCTAGCGCTTCTTGGAGGTAGGATTTATGAATCCCATAACCAGGAATTGATGTTGTACGATCAGCCGAGGACTGTGGGAAGCACTGGACCTGCAGCGAGAAGGACCTAGACCGAGCCTGCTAAGTAAAATAAGACATCCCCTGAAAATAAGACACTGTGCCTCTTTTGGGGCAAAAATTAATATAAGACAGGGTCTTATTTTCAGGGAAATGTGGTATGCATTGGTGTAGCACACATCGATAAAACAACAACCGATGACAAATTATAATGTGTACGGGAGTCCATATCCACCCAATCCACCAACCAACTTTAAAAACTTCATGTCATCTTTGTGCAGAAACAACTTCTGGCTGCCATGCCCCTATTGTGGCAGGCTATAATTACAATTCGCAGCAGGGCAGGAAGGTGTTCACATAAGGTTGAAGAGCTGGCACCAATCCCACCTGTTTGCTGTATGCCCTGGCTGAGCCACCTCTCTCTTTTCCAGCTCCTCTGACTGCCTGCTGCAACCTTGAGCACTTCTGTTTTTGTATACCTGTGTGTGCACATGTGTATGTGCCTGTGTATGCCTCTATGTACAGTATGTTTGCATATATATTGAAAAAGTAACATGACTGTAAATATTTGGCATCCACAGTGTTAAAGGGGTATTCTGGGACTTAATCTATTGATGACCCATCCTCAGGATAAGTCACCAGTAATTGCTTGGTGGGAGTCTGCCGTTTGGGATTTACGATCATCAGCTGATCGTTCGGCCCACTAGCAGTCTGAGAGGTGCCTGTCCCACCTCTAGGACCTGCACCTATCTTGAGTTAAGGCCTCCATGTCACCAGCCGAGAAGAGGGAAATAGTTGCGCACTCTGTGTTATACTGTTTGTGGGACTTCAATTAACTTCTATAGATGTTACGGAAATAGAGTAGCACAGCTGAGCTTGGCTGTTTCCATCATCCCAGCAACTTCTTAATCAGTGGTGTTCCCATCTCAGTAATGTTTGACCAAGATAAAATTCTTAATTGTAAAAAAGGAGAAAATCATGGAGCGTGGGCACAACCCTAGAAATGTAAAGCACATATAAGCAAGGGGATTAACCCAATTTCTTCTTTATTAATTAAAGGGGTTGTCCCGCGCCGAAACGTTTTTTTTTTTATTCAATAGGCCCCCCGTTCGGCGCGAGACAAACCCAAGGGAAGGGTTAAAAAAAAAAAAAGGTTTAGTACTTACCCGAATCCCCGCGCTGCGGCGACTTCTTACTTACCTTACCAAGATGGCCGCCGGGATCTTCACCCACGATGCACCGCGGGTCTTCTCCCATGGTGCACCGTGGGCTCTGTGCGGTCCATTGCCGATTCCAGCCTCCTGATTGGCTGGAATCGGCACACGTGACGGGGCGGAGCTACGAGGACCAGCTCTCCAGCACGAGCGGCCCCATTCACCAGGGAGAAGACCGGACTGCGCAAGCGCATCTAATCAGGCGATTAGACGCTGAAATTAGACGGCACCATGGCGACGGGGACGCTAGCAACGGAACAGGTAAGTGAATAACTTCTGCATGGCTCATAATTAATGCACAATGTACATTACAAAGTGCATTAATATGGCCATACAGAAGTGTATAACCCCACTTGCTATCGCGGGACAACCCCTTTAAATGATTGAACTGGTAAACAGCATTTTTGTTACACAGAATGTGAATGGTGTTCTTAGCTAAGTCATGGGTGCTAAATTCGAAAATGAAATCAGTTTTTTCCTATCGGGCTCATTTTTCTTGTGACACGCTACCCTTTTTATAGAAATCCTTGAAAACGCTGCATTTTGCTATTTTACTGTGGCTTAATTTAATTCAGCAGTTGTGATTGTTGAAAAGCAATTGAAATATGCTAGGAATTACAATACAAAACCCTTAGTTTAAAAAGCCACCACCAGGAAATAAGGGAGGTTTGGGAACATTGCCCATGAGTCATGCTCGAATATGTACAAACATGTTTTGTTGCGTCAGTTGCCACCTGAATCTCAGCATTGAGAGTTCAGTCAACAATTGCTGTTGGCAGTGACTGCTTGTAGTTCTACGTTTCTGAAGGTTTGTGTTTTGTGTCAATTCAGAAGCAATGCCTCATATCTGTGCAAATAGCCCAAATTCTTTTTGTTATATCTATGGAGAGTTTACTCTGAAATCACAAATACGAAAATTTAATCTTCTTGTAACAAAGTGCTACGAATAGAGATGAGCGAACCTACTCGTTTCGAGTAATTACTCGATCGAGCACCGCGATTTTCGAGTACTTCAGTACTCGGGTGAAAAGATTCGGGGGGGTGCCGGGGGGCAGGGGGAGGCGTGGCGGCGCGGGGGCTGGCAGCGGGGAACAGGGGGGAGCCCTCTCTCTCTCCCTCTCCCCCCCACTCCCCGCTGCAACCCCCCACTCACCCACGGCGCCCCCCGAATCTTTTTGCCCGAGTACGGAAGTACTCGAAAATCGCAGTACTCGGGTGAAAAAGGGGCGTGGCCGAGTACGCTTGCTCATCTCTAGCTACAAACTATATTTTGGCTGTAAGGTTTGTGAACAGGACCGCAAATGGGCTCCCCACATTTGCTGTTTGATATGTGTTACACTCCTGACAGGCTGGTTAAAAGGAACACGTCACATGCCCTTTACGGTTCCCATGATTTGGAGGGAACCAACGGATCTCACAACAGACTGTTATTTCTGCCTGACAACAATAGCAGAAATCACCTCGAAAACAAGGAAAACTGTGCAATATCCTAACTTACCATCTGCTAGAAGACCTGTATGTCACAGTGAAGAATTGCCAGTACCAGCGCCTCCTGAGAATGTGATAGTGAGTGAAGATGAATACAGTGACGGACATGCAGAAGACAGAGAAGGGGATACCGACCCAACATTTCAGGACCTCTGTGAATCAAATGAGCCCCACTTTTTGACTCAAGGGGATCTCAACGATCTTGTTTGTGATTTAAATTTGTTGACGCAACAGGCTGAGCTTTTAGGTTCGAGATTAAAAAATAGCATGTCGGTCCCGAAGAACACTTCTTTCTTGCGATACGAAAGTGAGTGTTTTTCGGGATCGACATGCTATTTTTTCTGAATATTTTTCCAAGGAAGGTGACATGGTCTTTTGTAATGATATCGAATCCGTTATGGAGACTCTTGCCGATGATTTCAATGTAAATGAGTGACGCTTGTTCATAGAATCTAGCAAAGTTAGTCTGAAAGCAGTACTTCTTCACAATGGGAACAAATTTCCTTCAGTTCCGATTGCTCATGCAGTTAACCTGAAGGAGATATATATTGAAGGAGAACTTCAAACAGCTATTCATACTTGTCCAATATGAGAAATACTAATGGCATATATGTGGAGATCTCAAGGTTATTGCAATTCTGCTCGGTATGCAGCCCGGGTACATGAAGCACTGCTGCTTTCTATGCGAGAAGGACAGCAGAAACAGGAAAAAAACACTATTGTGGGAAAAAATGGCCGGCTCGGAATGAACTACTGCCTGGACAGAAGAATGTGGTGAACATCCCTCTTGTTTACCCCAAAAATGTGTATCAACCTCCGCTGTACATTAAATTGGGTCTCATCAAAAAATTTGTAAAAGCCATGGACAAAACATCTCCTTGATTCATGTACTTGCGAGAGAAGTTCCCAAGGATCTGTGAAGAAAAAATTAAGGAACTAATATTTGTAGGACCGCAAATTAGGGAAGTAATGGCTGATGAAAATTTCCTTGATATGTTGAATGACGTAGAAAAAAAGGCATGGCCATCTTTTACAAGTGTCTGTAAGAACTTTTTAGGCTACAATAAGGCAGAGTCCTATCGTGATATTGTACATGAGCTGCTGAGATCATACAATCGTATGGGATGTAACATGTCACTAAAAATACATTTCTTGAACGATCATTTGAATTTCTTCCAGGATAACCTTGGCGCTGTTAGTGATGAACATGGAGAACAGTTCCACCAGGACATTTATTAAATGGAAAAGCGCTATCAAGGCAACTGAAAAGCCGCAATGTTGTCCGACTACTGCTGGACCTTACGGAGAGGTGGTCCCGAGGCAAAGTACCGCAGGAAATCATGAAGGAAATCTTTTTTGGTATGTTTCTTCACTTCTCTTTAGTCTTATGTTGCTTATATCTTTGATTTCTTTGTGAACTGAGACAGTTTTTTTTGGAACTCTTATAGCAGAAGCAGGTCGTTTTGCCAAATACATATGATAGCTACATACGCCGACGCAAGCATTTACAAAAACCATTATCATATGAAAACTGAGGCTGATACAGAAATTCTGAAATAAGATCTGGATTCAGGTAAGAATTATCTTCCAGAAACAGTGTGTTATGTTCTTGTAACAGAAAATTTGTTTTTTTTTGTAGACCAGTGTAGCCAGCAAATGTACGGAAAGAGTACTAATAAAACAAATGGAAAGTAGAAGGTAGGAAGAACAAGAGACAAAAAAAAATAAAAAATCAATAATTAAGAGCAATAATAAACGGAATAGATTTTAACCCTTTGAATAATGTTACTAGATACAGTAAATTCATGAAATACTATCGGTAATAAATAAGATATATGAATAAAAAAATATACATATTTCTTTATATTAATTAAATAAAATATCATAGTGATGAAAACAAAAAATATCGGGTCTGCTATTGGATTATCTATAAACTTCAGCGCCCATTTAGGGAACAATATCTATGTAAAATAAAGCATAAATACTACGGTAGTGTTAAAAGCAAATGATTTACAAGATTTATATATAATATAACAATAAATAAAGTACAATAAATAAGTTTCCTTCTGTACTGTGAATGGTAACAAAACAGAAAAATAGTTTTGGAACTTCCAAATATTAAGATACTCTGCTCCATTGCCTTCCATTTATACCATGCATTTTATGCTGTCACTCCATTACAATTTTATATGGGCATTATCTTATTAGATTATTTTAATAACTAGCCCTGATTATATCCTGTTCCCTTTGCATATATGCGCTTTACATTTCTAGGGTTGCGCCTATGATGCATAATTTTCTCCTTTTTACAATTTAGCATTTCTATGCCCTGTTACCTTTGGTGACGGTAATTGGACTGGCAGCACCCTACTAACTATTCTACAGAAAACTATTCTGAATATTAGGATCACATCTTTCATAGGAGTCGCTCTATCCTTCTTTTTGACCAAGATGAAAACACTCCTTCAAAGTTTTTTCTTCCAAATTATACAAAAAAATGTCCAGAAGGCCTGAAAGGGTTAAAAATTACAAACTAAGGTTTGCTTATCGCTCTGATCCTGTGACATATATACATGTGACTGCTGCAGCCAATCACTGACCTCAGAGCTATATGGCTCAAGACCGGTGAGGCCAGTGATTAGCTACAGTGATCATAGAACGTCACCACTGCAGTCAATGTAAACAAAACCGATGGAGAGGGCAGAAACTGAGTGATGACTATACCTTAGTTTCTTATTCTTAACCCTTTTGGGCTTTTGAGATATTCTTCTATTACTTGAAAAAAACACCTCTAAGTCTATGTGCCCTATAATATACTCCATACTAACTGGCAGCTTATAGTAGGTCTGTAGGGAGGCTTTTCCAGAACATGTACAAGGACATTTTTATGGGGTGGCAAATCCTTAATGCCCTATTTCCTGGAGCATGGGTTGCACCTATACATGTACGTACTATGAGCCTGTTAGTTCATAGACCAGATCTTTGTATGGATTTTTACAAGTTCATGAGTCAATCTCTAAGGTTTCAGTTTTCCCAAGCTTTCATTGTAAGAGATGTTTCATCCCATTTGTTAATCTAGTTGCCCACGTTGACCCCACTCTTTATTTTCATTCAAGGCCAAGCTGTGGTTAAGAACAAAAAGTGTTACTGAACTAGCACTGTAAAATAGTATAAGGCCGGCTGCACATGAGCGTGACGGGCTCCGCCGCGGAATATTCCGCGGCGAAGCCCGTCACGGCGCCCCCCAGAGACCCCATACTTACCAGCGGATCCGGCGTTTTCGCTCCCGCATGACGCTTCCCCGCCCACCGCCGCCGCGTCACATGACACGCCCACCACGTCACATGACGCGGCCGGCAGTGTCATGTGATGCGCCGGCCGCGTCATATGACACGGCGGCGGTAGGCGGGAAAGCGGTTTCACGCTATCTTCCGCTGTGTTACAGCGGGAGATAGCGTGAACGGACGGCTTCCATTGACTGCAATGGAAGCCGTCAGCGCGTACACCTGCGGCAAATAGAGCATGCCGTGGGTGAGGACGGGAGATTTCATGGTGCGGAGTTCCGCACTGTGTGCCCTGAGCTATTAGGTTCAATAGAACCTAATAGCTGCGGGCAACGCAGCGGATTGTCGCCGCGAATTGCGCGGCGGAAATCCGTTCGTGGGAAGGAGGCCTAAAGGGGAGTTTTTAAGATTTGTGATCCTGTCTTCAATTTCAATCCATCTTTGTCATGACTGAAGCATTGACTAACGCCCATGATTAGATGGGTGTTATACTGTATGCAATATTCTTAAATTAAAAATAGACAGAGTCCATATAAGACTTTGTCTATAACATAACAAATATTTGATTTATTTACCACAGTTGCAAAAGCCCATATTAGAAATGGGACAACAAACAGTCCCAACTGATCCAACCAAGATACTCCGAATATATGGCAGCCAGCATGTGACCAATTGCCGCAAACAAGTGGTTCACATTGCTGAGCGGTGATCCCAGTAGAACAGCTTGTAACTGCTGAGGGCACTGATTTGTAAGCAAAGATTGGGAAAACCATCAGAGCTCTGTGCTGATCCCACATGAAAGCAACACCACCAGCTAATGTCTTAATGATCTAAAGCCTGGTTGACTCTGCGGCTTTTATAAGGCAGGTGGAGGTAACAGAATTAAGGAAGAGTTGCTACTAATGAGCCAGTGCTGTGTGCTCCACCCAGCTACAATTTGGCAGCTAGCCCCTGCCTGTAGCCCCAACAGTGTTAAATACTTGACTGCTAGAGAGTAGTGTATGATTGTATATGGGGCTGCTTGCCCGTTTTACAAGAAGTGGTGGCAGCATGCAACCTGAGTGGAAGATTGCATATGAACACTCACAGTGAGACACGGTGCATGTGCACTTGCGCCGATATTACGCACCTGCGAGCGCAAACTGGCTGCTAAGACTTCTGCATTTCCTGGTAGGTAGTGAATGTTACATCACTGATGATGTAGCGTACGCTGCACTGCAGGATTTGAAAGGCAGCGAATGGACGGTACATTAGCATAAAGAGAAGATTCGACCAGCTTGAGGTGACGTGACCCGGGGGACTGGAGGAGCTGGGGGAGAAGATTGGTGAGGAGAAGATCTGGTAAGAAGGCTGTCTGGGGAGGAATAGGTAAGTATAGATTTTTTTCATCTAATGACAGGAATCAAATAAAACAAAACAAATTATAAAGAGTTCTATTTGCTAAGCAGAGTACATTTCTGAAACAAAGTCCATATTGAGTTAGCTGTCTGGCCACACATTTGTGTGAGCGAAGGTCAATCGCAGCTTTTCTTTTTTTTAGGCCTTGTAATCCGAATACATGTCAAATAAGTTACAGAAATTGGAGAGAAGAACATGATGGCGTTCAAAAACTATGGTTTCTCTCACACTGTGATGGTTGGGGGGTAAAGTGATCCAGGGATTAAGGGACTCGAGTGCAAGTTGTTCTCTGGTCTTTTCTGAGTCTGTTTTAATGACATTATATCAGGAAAGACTGCGTGTGAAGAGGGTGGCCAGATGCCATTCAGGAGTGCCAGTCGCAGAATTTTTTCTGGACTTGGGTGCTGGTTAAGGTATCAGAGAAATGGGAGTATTCAGTGAAATACCTGTTGAAGTCTTGTTGCAAAATGATTTTGAAAAATTATTTCTGTATATGCGCCAAATGTACCCTCTGGTTCTGTTGTAGAACAAGAACAATCACATGTGATGGGCATCAGCATGAAAGGATAATGTGATTGGGAGGAAGGACTTTGTAGCAGAAGCAGAGCTAATGCTATTACAGATCCTGTAGTGTTCTAGAGTGTGTGGAAGCTAAGTGGCAGGGGAGGTAAGCAATCCCCTGGACATCTCCCAGCCATTAGCCAGTGGAGAGTGAAAGACTTCCAGGATGGAGTCCTTGGACGTTTGCGTCAAAGTTCTGTTGTTCTGAGTGTAGCTCTAGAGCATTCCAGAGTAAAATGAAAGGATCTAGAGCAGATGGAAGGTGTTCAGGATCTAAGACTCAGAGGTTGAGCCATAATAGCATCTTTACTCAGACTGTGGAGAGTGAGGTTATCTATGAGTCAGTGAAAGCTCACGTACTAGAACCATGCCTGAGGGAGGAGAACGGGATTTATGGTAAAGTGGAGTTCCCAGAGAGGCCCATACCTATTATTGCACGTGTGGTTACCCAATTAACCTCTCAGGACAATGTTTAGGTGGATGTGCTGCAGCTTTCTGCTTCACCTAACTTTAGCATTAAGCAGGAAAGTAGGAGCAAGAAGGGAATTGTTGGCAGCTGTTAGGGCCTCCAGCATGGATCCAGAACAAAATCACAAACAAAATTGTGCATATGGTATGCTGCGCTATTTTATCCAATAAAATGGTGATGAAATGAAAGCCAGATGAACTCTATCATAGGCCAATGGGTGCCTTCCATACCATGCAGTATCTCTTCAATAAGCTTGGGATTGTTCCGTATCCATATGTATAGTTGGTTATGGTACCGAATATATGTAGTAAGCTTGTCACTCTGGTACCATTTCAATGTAGTAAACTTAGTTCTATTATTATATCTATGTACTAAGCTTGAGTCTGGTATCATATCTATGCTGGATGTGCGGTTTTATTACCCTATCTATATACTAAGCTTGGTTCAGGTACCGTATCTACATATAAATTTTGTTCTACTACCAAAAATGTCAGATCATTTTAAAACATGAAATGGGAAGGAGGGCCACATACAACATATAGCCCAGGAATCATGAGTAGCTTTAATACATCCCTGACAGCAACTATAGCCTGCTATGGGCTATCCAGATTTATAAGGAGGCAAATATTGATTTTTTTTTATCAATTATTTCTAAATCCATGAGAAAATAAATAGAAGTGTGTTTCAACATATGCCGCATTATGCTTTGTTCTCCACAAGGCATCATTTGGTGGCTGGAGTGCCTATAGAATGCAATACTGAATAATAGGGGTTCTGTGCATGACTTACTGGATACCTGGACACAGCAGTGTTGAGTGCATGGACCCTTAGAACTGAAAATTGTAGACTCAAGTGTAACTAGAAATATCAGCACTCAATTGTGAAAATTAGATGTAAGCATTTCCCATCCAAACTTCAGTATCCAGTATAAAGATACAGCCAACATGACGTCCGTTTCTTGATAATCATTTCATTAGCAACATTTGTACCCTCTTCTGTTTTTACAAGCCATGGATGTTTTTAGTCTTAATTTTCTTTTTTGCCAAAACATAATAATTAGAGATGAGTGAGTATACTCGCTAAAGGCAATTGCTCGAGCGAGCATTGCCTTTAGCGAGTACCTGCCCGCTCGAGATGAAAGGTTCGGGAGCCGGCGGCGGGCAGGGAGCTGCGGGGGAGAGCGGAATGGAGGGGAGATCTCTCTCTATCTCTCTCCCCCCCCTGCTGACAGCCGCTACTCACCGCTCCCCCACGCCAGCACCCGAACCTTTCATCTCGAGTGGGCAGGTACTCGATAAAGGCAATGCTCGCTCGAGCAATTGCCTTTACCGAGTATACTCGCTCATCTCTAATAATGATCTAATTCAGTAAGTCGCCACATCATTTTTCTGTTAGTCTTTTTCTTCTGTGTTGTGTTGCAGTTGCAAATACTCCATTTAGAGATGAGCGAGCGTACTCGCTAAGGCAAACTACTCGAGTGAGTAGTGCCTTATGCGAGTACCTGCCAGCTCGTCTTAAAAGACTCGAGTGCCGGCGGGGAGCGGCAGGTGAGATCGTGGAGGAACAGGTGGTGGGGGGGGGGGGGAAGATCTCGCTCTCACTCTCTCCCCCTGGCTCCCCCCTGCTCACTCCCACAACTCACCGCTCTTCCCCGCCGGCACCCGAATTTTTTGAGACGAGCGGGCAGGTACTTGCATAAGGCACTACTCGCTCAAGTAGTTTGCCTTAGCGAGTATGCTCGCTCATCTCAAACTCCATTGTGTATATTTTCACCCCACTGAAACGAACCTTGAATGTGCTTGATACAGAATAGTTAGCATGAAAACATTGTCAAATAAGTACATGCAAAAACAAGGCATTATACAGTTAACTCCAACTTTACTATTAACATCAAAGCAGTTTTGCTGTCTGTCTATGAAATAATGTCATAAATTAGCCTGATAATATTACAGGTAAGGAGGTACTGTAGATGGTTATGCTACAAAGATTACAATACAATATAATCAGTCTAACAGCTGTGAACTCAAGATTGCATAAAACACAAGATACTAACCAGGGTCGTGTTTTGTAAAACTAGTGACAGATGACAGCAGCCCACTTCATTGGAAAAATTATCTGAGAACGAGCAATTGACAACTTCAATCAGACTCAGGTAAAAAGTATAAAAAGGTTTGTTCCGCATAGTATTGACTTTTCTAAATTGAACCTTGTGGAATTCTTTGAAACTGTTGGAATACAAACCATCATCAAAGGCTGCCTGCAACAACGCAAGGCAGAGACCTTGTTGGGATGATAAAAAAGCAATGCTGGTAACATTGACAGTTCAAGAACTTGACAGTTGCATGTATTGCCCATGGAGGCTTCTGGCCATGTTTGGAAGGGTAGTTGCGAGTACTGAACCATGACGACACAAGGCATGCCTGACCTGACATAATGGGCAGATATTTATTGCAAACTAGTTTGACGAAAGAACACATACTGAAATGATGCTCTTGTCTAAGCGAATCCCTGCTGAGGCCTAAGGTAAAATGGTCAATCTTTACAGGTTTTCTTATGGGGGCTACGCGCTCCTATTGATCACAAACAAATATAGGAAAGTTTTAGAAGTAAACTTTAGCTTGTTAAAGCTAGTACTGCAATCTTTAAAAAAGCCTCTTACTTGAAAAGGTATTCCTATTTTAGACTTTTATAGCAGGTCCACGGTATTACTGTAGGACTGGCTGACCATCGATTGTGTATGGGGGTAATCCCACTCTTCCCAGGTGGCAGATGTCAGGTGAAAGAAAGATTAGGTATGTTGGGTTTCACCATGCCTCATTCTTTGTTCTCATGGGAGTTGTGACATCACTATATCAGATGGAAACTCCCCTTTAATCCACCCCCCCCCATTTCTCTTGTTCTCCTTTCATTTCTTTTAGATTTTCTATTTTCATAGTTGATGATTAGAGATGAGCGAGCACCAAATTGCTCGGGTGCTCGTTACTCGGGACGAAATTATCGCGATGCTCGAGGGTTTGTTTCGAGTAACGAACCCCATTGAAGTCAATGGGCGACCCGAGCATTTTTGTATATCGCCGATGCTCGCTAAGGTTTTCATTTGTGAAAATCTGGGCAATTTGAGAAAGTGATGGGAACGACACAGCAACGGATAGGGCAGGCGAGGGGCTACATGTTGGGCTGCATCTCAAGTTCCCAGGTCCCACTATTAAGCCACAATAGCGGCAAGAGTGCCCCCCCCCCTCCCAACAACTTTTACTTCTGAAAATCCCTCATTAGCAATGCATACCTTAGCTAAGCACCACACTACCTTCAACAAAGCACAATCACTGCCTGCATGACACTCCGCTGCCACTTCTCCTGGGTTACATGCTGACCAACCCCCCCGCATGACCCAGTGTCCACAGTGCACACCAAAGTGTCCCTGCGCAGCCTTCAGCTGCACTCATGCCACACCACCCTCGTCTATTTATAAGTGCGTTTGCCATGAGGAGGAACCGCAGGCACACACTGCAGAGGATTGGCATGGCTAGGCAACGACCCTCTTTAAAAGGGGCGGGGCGATAGCCCACAATGCTGTACAGAAGCAATGAGAAATATAATCCTGTGCCACCGCCATCAGGAGCTGCACACGTGGGCATAGCAATGGGGAACCTATGTGCCACACACTATTCATTCTGTTAAGGTGTCTGCATGCCCCAGTCAGAGTGCGGTTTTTTATAAATAGTCACAGGCAGGTACAACTCCGCAATGGGAATTCCGTGTGCACCCACAGCATGGGTGGCTCCCTGGAACCCACCGGCTGTACATAAATGTATCCCATTGCAGTGCCCATCACAGCTGAGGTCACTTCCGATTAAATGCAGGTGGCCTTCGGCCCACACTGCATGCCCCAGTCAGACTGGGGTTCTTTAGAAGTGGACACATGCAGTTACAACTCCCTGTGGACCCACAGCATGGGTGGGTGCCAGGAAGCCACCGGCGGTACATAAATATATCCCATTACATTGCCCATCACAGCTGATGTAACGTCAGCTTTAATGCAGGTGGGCAAAAAATTAATTGGATTACACTGTAGGCGAGGGCCCCAAAAAATTGGTGTACCAACAGTACTAATGTACCTCAGAAAAATTGCCCATGCCCAACCAAGAGGGCAGGTGAAACCCATTAATCGCTTTGGTTAATGTGGCTTAATTGGTAACTAGGCCTGGAGGCAGCCTAGTTGAAATAAAAATTGGTTCAGGTGAAAGTTTCAACGCTTTAATGAGCATTGAAACGTATAAAAATTGTTTACAAAAATTATATGACTGAGCCTTGTGGGCCTAAGAAAAATTGCCCGTTCAGCGTGATTACGTGAGGTTTCAGGAGGAGGAGCAGGAGGAGGAGGATGAATAGAATACACAGATTGATGAAGCAAAAAGGTCCCCGTTTTTGATGGTGATAGAGAACGATGCTTCCATCCGCGGGTGCAGCCTACGTATTGCTTATGTATCGCTGCTGTCCGCTGGTGGAGAAGAGAAGTCTGGGGAAATCCAGGCTTTGTTCATCTTGATGAGTGTAAGCCTGTCGGCACTGTCGGTTGACAGGCGGGTACGCTTATCCGTGATGATTCCCCCAGCCACACTAAACACCCTCTCTGACAAGACGCTAGCCGCAGGACAAGCAAGCACCTCCAGGGCATACAGCGCGAGTTCAGGCCACGTGTCCAGCTTCGACACCCAGTAGTTGTAGGGGGCAGAGGCGTCACCGAGGACGGTCATGCGATCGGCTACGTACTCCCTCACCATCCTTTTACAGTGCTCCCGCCAACTCAGCCTTGACTGGGGAGCGGTGACACAGTCTTGCTGGGGAGCCATAAAGCTGGCAAAGGCCTTGGAGAATGTTCCCCTGCCTGCGCTGTACATGCTGCCTGATCTCTGCGCCTCCCCTGCTACCTGGCCCTCGGAACTGCACCTTCTGCCACTAGCGCTGTCGGATGGGAATGTTACCATCAGTTTGTCCGCCAGGGTCCTGTGGTATAGCTTCACTCTCGAACCTCTTTCCTCTTCAGGTATGAGAGTGGAAAGGTTCTCCTTATACCGTGGGTCGAGCAGTGTGTACACCCAGTAATCCGTCGTGGCCAGAATGCGTGTAACGCGAGGGTCTCGAGAAAGGCATCCTAACATAAAGTCAGCCATGTGTGCCAGGGTACCTGTACGCAACACATGGCTGTCCTCACTAGGAAGATCACTTTCAGGATCCTCCTCCTCCTCCGGCCATACACGCTGAAAGGATGACAGGCAAGCAGCATGGGTACCCTCAGCAGTGGGCCAAGCTGTCTCTTCCCCCTCCTCCTCATGCTCCTCCCCCTCCTCCTCAACGCGCTGAGATATAGACATGAGGGTGCTCTGACTATCCAGCGACATACTGTCTTCCCCGCCTCCGTTTCCAAGCGCAAAGCGTCTGCCTTTATGCTTTGCAGGGAACTTCTCAAGAGGCATAGCAGAGGAATGGTGACGCTAATGATTGCAGCATCCCCGCTCACCATCTGGGTAGACTCCTCAAAGTTTCCAAGGACCTGGCAGATGGCTGCCAACCAGGCCCACTCTTCTGTAAAGAATTGAGGAGGCTGACTCCCACTACGCCGCCCATGTTGGAGTTGGTATTCCACTATAGCTCTACGCGGCTCATAGAGTCTGGCCAACATGTGGAGCGTAGAGTTCCCCCGTGTGGGCACGTCGCACAGCAGTCGGTGCACTGGCAGATTAAACCAATGTTGCAGGGTCCGCAGGGTGGCAGCGTCCGTCTTGGACTTGCGGAAATGTGCGCTGACCCGGCGCACCTTTCCGAGCAGGTATGACAAGTGTGGGTAGCTTTTCAAAAAGTGCTGAACCACCAAATTAAAGACATGGGCCAGGCATGGCACGTGCGTGAGGCTGCCGAGCTGCCGAGCCGCCACCAGGTTACGGCCGTTGTCACACACGACCATGCCTGGTTGGAGGCTCAGCGGCGCAAGCCAGCGGTCGGTCTGCTCTGTCAGACCCTGCAGCAGTTCGTGGGCCGTGTGCCTCTTCTTTCCTAAGCTGTGTAGTTTCAGCACGGCCTGCTGATGTTTGCCCACCGCTGTGCTGCCACGCCGCGCGACACCGACTGCTGGCGACGTGCTGCTGCTGACACATCTTGATTGCGAGACAGAGGTTGCGTTGGAGGAGGAGGAGGGTGGTTTAGTGGAGGAAGCATACACCGCCGCAGATACCAGCACCGAGTTGGGGCCCGCAATTCTGGGGGTGGGTAGGACGTGAGCGGTCCCAGGCTGTGACTCTGTCCAAGCCTCCACTAAATTCACCCAATGTGCCGTCAGGGAAATATAGTGGCCCTGCCCGCCTGTGCTTGTCCACGTGTCCGTTGTTAAGTGGACCTTGGCAGTAACCGCGTTGGTGAGGGCGCGTACAATGTTGCGGGAGACGTGGTCGTGCAGGGCTAGGACGGCACATCGGGAAAAGTAGTGGCGACTGGGAACTGAGTAGCGCGGGGCCGCCGCCGCCATCATGCTTTTGAAAGCCTCCGTTTCCACAAGCCTATACGTCAGCATCTCCAGGCTGATCAATTTGGCTATGTGCACGTTTAACGCTTGAGCGTGCGGGTGCGTGGCGGCGTACTTGCGCTCAAACAGTTGCGCTAGCGACGTCTGGACGCTGCGCTGAGAGACATTGCTGGATGGGGCCGAGGACAGCAGAGGTGAGGGTGTGGGTGCACTCGTGCCTGTGTCCTCAGAGGGGGGTTGGATCTCAGTGGCAGGTTGGGGCACAGGGGGAGAGGCAGTGGTGCAAACCGGAGGCGGTGAACGGCCTTCGTCCCACCTTGTGGGGTGCTTGGCCATCATATGCCTGCGCATGCTGGTGGTGGTGGCTCCCCAGCTGATCTTGGCGCGACAAAGGTTGCACACCACTGTTCGTCGGTTGTCAGGCGTCTCTGTGAAAAACTGCCACACCTTAGAGCACCTTGACCTCTGCAGGGTGGCATGGCACGAGGGGGCGCTTTGGGAAACAGTTGGTGGATTATTCGGTCTGGCCCTGCCTCTACCCCTGGCCACCGCACTGGCTCGGCCTGTGCCCACACCCTGACTTGGGCCTCCGCGTCCTCGCCCGCGTCCACGTCCTCTAGGCCTACCCCTACCCCACAGCATGGTGTATTACCAGTAGTGCAGAAACAGAACGCTGTAATTAAATGTACTGCTTATTGGCCTGTGGTTGGAGGCTGACTTCGCTTACGGAACGCACAGCAGAGGCAGGAAAGAATTTTGCGCTAGCCTGCTGTAACACTTAGCTGGCTGCGTATGAATTAGGACAACTACCCCCAGCAGAGACCCAGTACACTTGTGGACAGGAATACAGCGGTGATGTAAGAGGCAACACAGAGGCAGGAAAGAATTTTGCACAAGCCTGCTGTAACACTTAGCTGGCTGCGAATGAATTAGGACAACTACCCCCAGCAGAGACCCAGTACACTTGTGGACAGGAATACAGCGGTGATTTAAGAGGCAACACAGAGGCAGGAAAGAATTTTGCGCAAGACTGCTGTAACACTTAGCTGGCTGCGTATGAATTAGGACAACTACCCCCAGCAGAGACCCAGTACACTTGTGGACAGAAATACAGCGGTGATGTAAGAGGCAACACAGAGGCAGGAAAGAATTTTGCGCAAGCCTGCTGTAACACTTAGCTGGCTGCGTATGAATTAGGACAACTACCCCCAGCAGAGACCCAGTACACTGAGGACGGTCACAGGCAGCCCAAATAGATTTTTTTTCCCAAATGTTTTTGGAAAGGCCCACTGCCTATATACACTAAATATGTCTTCTGTCCCTGCCTCCCCCCTACTGGCCCTGGACAATGTAAAATTACTGCAGGACGCAATGCTCTGCACGGCCGATATACAAAAAAAAAAAAAAGTGCAACACTGCAAAAAGCAGCCTCCACAGTACTGCACACGGTTAGATGTGGCCCTAAGAAGGACCGTTGGGGTTCTTGAAGCCTAAAATAACTCCTAACGCTCTCCCTATAGCAGCTCCGGCACCAGCAGCACTTTTCCTGAACTATGTCAGAATGCATCTGTGGCGAGCCGCGGGAGGGGCCGATTTTTATACTCGGGTGACACCTGATCTCGCCAGCCACTCACTGCAGGTGGGTGGTATAGGGCTTGAACATCACAGGGGGAAGTTGTAATGCCTTCCCTGTCTTTCTATTGGCCAGAAAAGCGCGCTAACGTCTCAGAGATGAAAGTGAAAGTAACTCGAACATCGCGTGGTACTCGTCTCGAGTAACGAGCATCTCGAACACGCTAATACTTGAACGAGTATCAAGCTCGGACGAGTACGTTAGCTCATCTCTATTGATGATCTTTACTACATACAGTACAGCTTATATTTTGTTGCATACATTATAGTACTACTCTGTGGTTCCTATCCTTTGGAGCATTCATTAATGTTTAGGATAGGGTTTTGTTATGTGTTGACATATGTGGCAATGTCTGCATGGGGGCGTAGGGGTTGGCAACAACACAGTGGCACTCTCAATCCATGTAAAAGTCTGAATAACTTTATTTTTCTTGGATATTCACAGATAACAGAAAACTCAGTGGAAAACAATCACCAGGAGCAGCACATACAGTTTGTGCAATCAACAAAATAAACACTTACTCGTGAAGGTGCTAACTAAACAGCAGTACTCTCACTTACTACTAACGTGTAGCAATGGTCAGCAAACAGCAGCCGTCCACCAGATAAATGTGCTCACTCCCAGCTCTTACACTGACTGCCTGAACTTGTAGCCTTTTATGTCCCAGTGATTACCTCAGTGGGTCCAACTGAGCTCACTGGGATCCAGAAGGAAAATGTACCGGAGCTTTATCTCACCCAGGCTAAGGATTTAGGTGAAATGTACACTCCCTCGAGTACTTTTCCTTGCACATACATTATGTCTATTACTATGATATAAAACAAGACACATTTCTAATAAATAATGTGAATGTTCCTAAACATATGGTTTATCACGCAATAACAGGATACACTACACACATGCTAAAATGTACATTAAATGCCACACAAAGAGAAAATCAAGTGTTTATTGCATGTGATAACTGAATACTGCAGAGTGCCTGAAGAAAAAATGAAAGCAACTCTCCACTTATGAACTAACAAAGATGGGACTGTCCACATGAGCAGCACTGGCCAGTCATAGCAGCATGTAGTGTCTTAGACTACTGATGCATACGAATACACAGTGTGAATCAAGTAGTCAGAGAAGCGTTGTAGCCCTCTTTGTTTGCTCAAGACTGGAGGGTCACTTTAAGATTTGGTGTCTTAGGCAGCCTTCAATTTACTAAGCAGTAGTACAGTAAATTCAAATAATGGTGCAGTAAATATTATTTGAACGGGATGATGGGGAAAATCTGAAATGTTTTCCCCACATTTGAGCTTTGAAGGTTGCTGTTTTAGATGACAAAGAGTTAAATAGCTGGTAAATTAAATAGCTTAAATAGTTAAGTTTCATAGCAGGTAAATCAAGTGTCTACTTAGCTAGCTTGTCAAATTGTATCACTACCTGCTACTGCTACCATTACCGTCACTTTATGATGGAGACCCCAAGTCCTGCTGAGGATTTTTGAACCAGTGCCAGATTCATTTTGAACTTCAACCTGCACAGTACCATACTGATCACTGTAAGATTGCATTTACTATGTCTTTATTGTCTGGTGATGCCCTAGCCTGGGCTACACTATCAAGGGAGCGCAGGGGTTCTACGACTTATGATCTTTAGACCTTCCTAGACAAATTCCACACTGTATTTGAGGAGTCTGGCCAAGTTTTTGCTGTAGACGCTCTCCTGCCAAGGGTCCATGACCATCCGGTCAGAATGCCATACAATTTCACACTCTGGTCGCAGAACTAGGATAGAATACCCAGGCACTCCAGGCAGCTTTTTGGGAGGGACTTTCTGGCAGAATAAAATATGAATTGGCTAGCATAGATTTCCCTGCATCCTTGAAGAACCTCATCTCTTTGGCCTCACAAATTGATATTCGTATAGATATCTCCTACATGAAGTTTCTCATGAGAAAAAGAAAATTTGTCTGACTCTCTAGATTTGTCAGTTTCTCTAGATTACTTCTGCCTCCTGCTCATTCTTTTGAGAAACTTATGAAGGTAGAAAGAACAAAGCTTTCATCCGAGGAACACCTGAAAAGACAAACGCAAAATTTATGTCTGTATTCAGGTGGTGATGGACATATCCTGAGATCTTGCCCAGTAAAGCCAGGAAACCTCCACCACCTAGGACCAATAGAAGAGGCTGTCCTAGGGGACACTGAGTTCTTTCCAAAGTTTCTGCTTTTTGCTTTTCTGACCTGTGGCAACTCCCAGTTTCCCACAAAGGCATATCTGGACTCTGCCGAGAATTTCATCCACCAGGCTTTGGTGGTCAAGCACAGGATACCTACAATACCCTTTGAGAAGCCTATTTTTGTCACTTCTGTAGATGGGGAGCTCCTGTCTGATGTCATCAAGTGTGTTACCATTCCTCTGGATCTACAAGTTGAAGTTCTACATAGAGAGAAGATTTCTTTGTTGGTTTTACCCATAAACTCTGTGTTGTTGAGACCTCCCTGGCTTCGCCTGCATTCTCTAGTCATCAGCTGGCATTCTGGGCAAATCTCACGCTGGAGCACCTGCTGCTCTATCCATTGTCTGCATATTGTTTCTCCAGTCCTCAAGCCACAAGTTTCTCCTGATATTCCGGGTTTACCTCCACAATATGCTTTATATTCAGTAAAAAGGAGGCTGAGACCCTGCTGCCGCACAGACCCTATGATTGCCCTATAGACCTTCTACTAGGTGCATCACCTCCTAGAGGTCGAATATATCAATTATCCCTGCCTGAGCCCTAAGCCCTAAGCCAAAGAAGATTTTGAAAGTGAATTTATCCAGAAGTCTTTTTCTGCTGGCATAGGGTTCTTTTTCATACAAAAAGATGATTGCAGAGGTCTGAATGCGGTTACCATAAAAAATACTACCTCTAATTTCTGAACTGTTTGACAGGATGCAGAAGGTCTTTGTAATACTCCTGCTGTACTTCAAGAATTTGTGCATGATATGTTCTGAGACCTCCTGTATTCTATCTAGAAAATATATTTCCTCATTATCTTCCTTCTCATTGCAAACTAGTGAAGACAGTCTTACAGCATCTATCCAAAACTGTCTCTATGCCAAGCTTAAAAAAAGCCCATTTAAACAATCTAGTTTGCCCTTTCTGGGGTACATCATTTCAGCACAAGCCCTCAGTATGTAAAAAAAACCTGTCTGTTGTTCTCAATTGGCCTAAACTTCAGAGTCTGAAG
Source organism: Eleutherodactylus coqui (assembly GCF_035609145.1). Lineage (NCBI taxonomy): Eukaryota > Metazoa > Chordata > Amphibia > Anura > Eleutherodactylidae > Eleutherodactylus > Eleutherodactylus coqui. The sequence goes on along the minus strand of NC_089841.1, from coordinate 126,474,392 downwards.
GCTATGCAGTGTTGGGGTTTGCAAATTATTACCGTCAGTTCATACCACATTTTTCCTCTTTGACTGCATCACTATTTGCCATGACTTGTGGTGCGAATCCTAAGAAGTGGTCATCCAAGTCTGATGAGGGCTTTACCAAAAGCAGATGTTTTCCAGTGGTCCTATTCATCATCACCCAGACACCCCAAAAGCATTCTATCTGGAGGTTGGCCTTACTTCTCTTGGGGAAGAAGCTTTTTTTTTATATCAAAAGAATTTCAAAGAACACTACCTGCGATTTCTTCTCTAAATTGTTCAACTCTATTGAGAAAAACGTGTCTGTTGGTAATCATGAGTTATTGGCAATTATGGTTGAGAGATTTGCTTATCCCTTCGACATCTATACAGATCATAAGAATCTGACTTTTTTTCAATCTGCTCAGCGCCTAAATCCTTGTTAGGCCCTCTGGTCACTGATTTTCAACTTCCTTCTATATTTCCAACCGGCTGAGAACACTAAGGCAGTTGCCCTTTCCAGATCCTTTTATGCATCTGATGACAGTCCTGAGACTCAATTCATCATTGACCCTAAAAAAAATATTTCTATTGATGCCATGTGTCTATGTGACATACCACCAGAAAAAAATCTTTGTTCCTGCCTCCCAGAGTTCTTGCATTATTTCCTAGGGGCATGACATTAAACTGGCTGGAAATCCAGGTTATAAGCTAGACTCTTACACTCATTTATTGTTGTTACTGGTGTCCACCTATGGATAAAGACATAACAGAACTTGCCTCCACTTACCAAGTCAATACCAGAAACAAACCATCACTTGTATGTTCTGCTGGGCTACCCCAGCCTCTTCCCATTCTGCAGTCACCCTAGTCACACATTGCCACAGACTTTATTACCAATCTGCCAAAATCTTATATTAATTCAGTAATCTGGGTGGTTTTAGATATTCCCTAAAATAGCCCATTTCGTCCCTTTTTCTGGCCTGCCCTCTGTGTCCTGCCTGGCGCATTTGTTTGTAATCCACAGCTTCAGTTTCATGGACTGTCTCTCTACGCTGTCTCTGATTTTGGAGTACAGTTCACTTCCAAATTTTGTAGAGCGTTATGTCATCTAATGGATGTGAAGTTAGACATCTTTTTAACCTACGATCCTCAATCCAATGACTAGGTAGAGTGGACCAATCAATCTTTAGAACTGTCTCTTCGTCATTTTATGTCTTCCTAACAGGACGATTGGAATCTCTTCTGCCTTGAGTGGAGTTCTCTCATAAGAACCACGTTAATCAATCCTCAAAGTCTAATCCATTCTTCATAGTCTGTACTCAGCATCCTCGTGTGCCTTTGCCCATTTCTTCTTTCAAAGATGTGCTGCTGCAATCCACTGTCACTAGGAATTTTTGAAAATTTTTGAAAATTTGGGACCACACTTAGCACTCTTTGTCACATGTTGCTGTTGTCATGTAGAAGGCTGCTAATGAAGAAAATCTCCTCAAATACTCTTGGTTATCTTTGAGGAATATATCTCAAGATGCTTTCATTTTAATTTGTGCCCCACTTCCTAGGTTTCTTCCAAATTCTGGAACAAGTCAACCCAGTCACGTACAAGCTCTGTCTGCTATCCTGCTGGAGAATTCCAAGTTCTTTCCATGTATACCTGTTGAAGCATTGATTCTCAACAGATATTCACGATCTTCCACAACTCTTGAGTAGTTTCATGTTGCTGACGAAGAATACGAGGTCAAAGTGATATCAGATATCAAAAAGATAAGAGTTAAGCTCTTCGATTTAGTGGATTGGAAGGGATATCATCCAAAAGAGAGATCTTGGGAATCTCAAGAAAACATGCAGGTGCCAGATTTCATCAAGAAATTTTCCTCCGCAAGACGGAGGGGTCCTGGATGTGATGGGGGGGACAACATTACTATTAAAGCATGGCAGTGCCACTCACCTTCTTCTAGGCATTTACTCGGACAGTGCTGCTTGTGACATGATGCATGATCTTCCACAGCTTTTGCTTCCCCCTAGGCTTCTACCCATAGGGTGTGCACTCCTTCCCCCTTTTTTAAAGGGCCAGTGTGCGCTCCCTAATGCTGTCCCGACCAATCACCAGCAACCATCTGCTATTAAGTGTATCATGCCCCTATGGAGGATACCTAACCAGTTGGTTTCTTTACCATTGTGACAGCCCAGTTCATGTATTCCTGGCTCTGACCCAAGTTTGTTTGAACTATTCTGATTTCTGTGCTCTCTGACCTTCGCTCTGTATCTTGGACTCTGCCTTGTCTGCTAAATGCCCTGATCTACAGCCTGGACCTCTTTTATGCACCTATTCTACCAACCCTGACTGAAATCTGTCTTTGTACTATGTTAAGATCTTCAGGTACCGTGCCTTGCAGTGTCAGCAGCCACACAACTAAGACTGTGTATGTAACAGCTTGGGGACCCTGCAGTAAAAACAGTATCCTACTTGGAGAAGGTAAGCATGAAAACCAGGGTTCCCAAGGTGCTGCCACCTCAGTTAGCCCACAGCCAAACTGGTGTGTGGCAAGGCGAATCCACATCTGTCTGCCTAATATAAATCTTCACTTATGTGTTTGCAGGGATTTCAATGAGAATTCATGCAAGAAAGCAATTTATCATCATCTTTCCCTCATCTCACTCAACACCCCCACCAGACTTATTAATCACAATGAATTGCTTCATACTTTCACCAATTCCACAAGCCCGCTGTCTAGGTATAACCTTTGACTCCACCCTCTCCTGCAAACTGCATATGCAAGCAATCACCACCCCCTGTCACCTCCAGCTCAAAAACATCTTTTGGATACACTATATCCTCAATCCTGGGTCAACCAAAAGGCTAATGCTTGTCCTTATCTTCTCCCATCTCTACTACTGCATCCTCCTCTTTCGCCTCAAATCCAATGTTCTTGCACCCCTTGAATCTATCCTCAACTCTGCTGCCCGTCTAATCCAGTTCTGGCCCTCTTACTCTCCTGTCTTTCTCTTCTGCCATCCCTTCAGTGGCTGCCCATCATCTAGATAATCCAATTCAAGATATTATCAATGACATACAAGGCTGTCTACAACCTATCCAGTCGATCCTCTCTGGTCTGTTCCTCACACAATAGTCTCCAAGATTTCTCCTGTGCATTATCTATACTTATTTAGCAGATGCCCAATTGTTCGTGTCGTTCTATATATGTACTATATTTTAAACCCTTGTTCTCATATGTACAGTGCTCTAGAATTAAAGGGGTTGTCCAAGTTAAGAAAAACAACAGCTTTTTAAGCCTCTAATTGGTTGCAGCAGTCACCTGTCTTCCGTTGTTGGCAGACACCAGGAACGTCACAGGAGTCGGTTCACTTTTTTCACAGGGGAAAGAGAGGTGGGTATAGTTTCTTTTGTTGTTTTAACACATATCTAGCCATTTAAAAAGAAAATAGTTTTTTAAACTCAGACAACCCTTTTTAACTGCACTTTAAAATAAAAAAAAATAACAATAGTAATAAGAATAATTTAATTAAATTGACATATTGTAAAAAATCCTGAAATATTAGGACTAATTGCATCTGGACTGCTCAGACGGAAGTAAACAATATATTTAACTACATTTTAATCATCTAAAATAATTCAGTTTGGCAAAAACGTTGCATAACTAGCAGATAACACATCTACAGCCTCTCAGTAAAAAGATATACTTGCACATTTTTTCATTTTCCTCTAAGTCCTGTCATGCACAAAACAACAGAACCCAGTGGTGTCAATTATATTTGATTGACTAGGTAAAGTGCACACGCAGTTACGTGAAAACAATAGACACAAAAATCTATATATGACTTCCCTTGTCAGATGGAGTACTTGTCTCCTCCATTCTCAAGCAGTATGGTGCCCTGCTGCTACAGACTTAAATGTTGCTTTCAGCCCCCAAACTAGCACCAATTAAGTTAGTGGGGTCTTCAAAGGAGTCAAATTACTCTCATGGCAATAGGCTCCAATTCCTGTTCAATACATGAGACCTAATTTATCAGTTTAACTTCAGTTGTACAAAAACTAATGCTTCTTTGTTCATATGTTTGGTTCTCCTACTCTTTAAGAAAGCCAACAATACAGCTATATGAAATATAGGACAAGTGAGTAAATACACTTTTAAAGTGGTTTCACTGGTTACACACACTGCCAAAACACAAACGTTCAAGTGTGATTTACTATGCCGCATCACATAAAGAACTGTTTTTGTCTCTGTGTAATCATGTCTGATGGAATGTGGCCACCCTTCTGAAAAATGCTTAGTATCAATGTTAGCAAATGGATAAAAATATAAAGTCCATTACATATGATACGGTGGCTAAAATAAAAAACTGGTGCCAAATAGTAAGTTTATAGGACTAGTTATGTCTATTCTTGAGGCATATCATCATCTTAAGAGACATTTAGACATTTTTTTTTTCAAATGGGTGTAAACCCACAAATTTTAGGATCTTTATAACCCCTGCATTTTAGGTTTAGTATTGCAGCCGCAACACCCATCCGCTGCTGTACTATGGAACTGAATTGAGACTATGACAGATTTCTCTTGTGATCTAAGTTCAGTTGAATATAACTGCAGGGAGCCAAGTGTTATAGCCGTAATATGAACCCTAAAATATAGCCTAAAACCAGACTTACACACAAGGACAAAATGGTTATGTGGTTTTAGAACGAATATGTGTATTTTCAGTACACCAATTACATTTGTCTTTAAAGTTTTCTTTAAATTGTGTCACCAATTATAAATTAGTAAAGAGTTGTATTAACAGAAACTCCCATTTCTTTTGTATTTAATATAATTTTTCTAGCTAATCTTAGGAGGCATCTGAAAGTAGGATTACCAAGGAATTACAAATGTTTCTACGTTGTTTTGGGATTAAGTCACCAGACCACAAACTGCTATTTAAAAGGGTTGTCCATATGCATATGACCATCATAGAGGGTAGTCACACTTTTGGACCACCTCTATGAGCCGGAACGGAGAGCTACTCTTCATGAGTTGCTCCCATTCTGGCAGACTCGTGTCATCCCCGCATTACATGGCCGACTATTCACTTGAACTGCAATACTACATTTCCCTTGTAATGGTGCTGCAGTGGAAATGCCTGGCTGGTAACAGCTTTCCCCGCCAAAATCAGCTGTTTGGCTTGAGGATTGAGAGCAGGCCATGAGTGATCTGCTGTGGGACCTCAGTGCCCACATTTTAAAAGGGATTGTTTCTGATGAATCAGCCCCTTTAAGGCAGTCTGTAGTCTATAAATGAGACATATCTCAGACTATTATAAATCAGACTATTATTTTATGAAGAATCGTCATTACGTGATGACTTAAGTGGGTTCTTTATAAAGTGATCCTCCTGGAGAAACATGAAAATGTGACTGAACAAGACCCCATAGATCTCTGAAACTGTGGCGGTGGGTGCCTTCGCTGTGGGATAAAGCTGTATTCTCCTTTTTTAGGAGCTGTGGCAGAGAATTTCTTCATCCCCGCGGGGAGTAAAAAATCCCGTGCCACAGCTGTCACTGCCGGCACCCCTGCAGTGATTTTCAGGAAAGAGGTTTAAATATAAGCCCTTCCCTGAAAAATCATTCCTATCTGGTGTAAAAAAAAAATACTCATGTCTCCGCCACTGCCGTTGCTCAGGCGCGTCTAGCAGCTTGGGTCCCGTTACTTCTCTGAGTCTCTTTCAGCAGAGGGGGAATTTAAATCCCTGCCTGCTGAAAGGGCTGTATCTGATTGTCTGAGCACCGAGCCAATCACAGGCAGCCCTCAGCCATTGCCTGTGATTGGTCACAGCGCTCAGTCAATCACAGGTAGCGCTTGGCCATTCATTGAATTCATTTTTCATTCATTGGCAGGGGATTCTTTACTCTCCATGGGGAATATTTACACGGTAGCGGCGGAGAGGTGAGTGTATATATATATATATATATATATATATATATATATATATATTGTAGTTGGGTGAGAGGTAAAGTGTGGGACGGAAGGTACATATCACGGAGACTGCTAGCATCCGTGATGTAAACACGGTCCGTCCCTCACTCCAGTACTGAGTTCCACCTGAGCCAGACAGGTGAGGTGCATAAATTGGTGCAGGTTGCAGTGTGAAGGGGGAGTTCAGAGCTGCATGGTGTGAGAGACACAAGCTGCAAGTGAGCGGAACTGCAGACTTCACCACACACTGCAACAAAGGTTTGCTGGGCCTTTGCCACGCTTATTTAAAAAGGACTTTTATGTTTTCACTCTGTTGGACTATTGGCTTAAGAAAATACTTTTTCTTCCTGTATATTCTGTTATCTGGAGGTTACCAGTACATTTATGTTATGTCCAGCAAGTAAATAAAGAGAAACTCTAGAATTCTGATTGTGGCCTGAAGTGTTTCCCCCTGCGCTGTTACTATATATATATATATATATATATATATATATATATATATATATATATGCATTCACGCGTCTTTGTACATGTATGCGGGTGCATAGTTTTGTGCGCACCTATGTATGCACACGCACACATTTGTGTGAATGCAGCCTTAAGCAGTTGCAAACATAGGGCAATCTTTTGAGCAAAGTGATCTAAAAGGGTTGAACCACCCCATTAAACAAAGGTGTGGCCTTCCCAAAAGTGTCAGGGCTCTAGAAGTAGAAGTCCTGCAGTGTCCTCAGCCATGGGCAGGGTCCGATTCCACTGCAGGTTCCCATATGCGGAATCCGATCCGCCTGTGGACATAAGGCCCTACTTTGTATACAGATAGATCTGCCAATCAGCAGCAAGCGGTGTAGGAAGGCGGGAGAGAGTAACCAATATATGAATAGTAATGAGCCGCATCAGGGACAATTACGGACCTCCCAGTTTCCCTTTACACCTTGTTGTACTACAGGTATTTTCTGTGAGGGTCTGAAAAGAAAGATAAAGCCACCCATACATTTGCTTTTCTCTTTTATCTGCAACCCAAAACATCCATAGCTTCACAGCACATTGGTATTTACAAGTATTCCACAAGATTCCTGCTTGCCTCAATGAAAATATGGTTTTGAAGAGATAAGAAAACTAATTATTGATCTCTTTGAAAAAAAATAAAGTTCAGCATGGCTTCTTCTTCCCCTGGGTCTTCAGAAAAAAATGAATTCTTCTTCTCCCAGACCACAATGTGATGAAATAAATTAGTCTAATGATTTATGCTTACTGTTTTAGTCAATTCTGATAGAGATTATAGAGACAAAATGACAAAGTACCTTAGCAGTAAACTTAAATCATGTCAGACAATCTTTACTTTTTCCTTACTCTAATTGCTGCCCCGGTTCATTTATCTTCTCTAGCAATCTTTGGAAGAAATACTAGTTTAATCAGTGTATGTGCAAAACCGCAGAGATAAAAAGTTTAGTCTAATTTGTCTCACTAAATTGTAATGCCTTTAGTGAATGCAGGTCAGTTTTGAAGGACATTTTAGAAGTCTAAGTGAATCAAAGGTTCCTTCTTAGAGGAAATATATAATTTTAATGATACTCTATGGCTCACTTCATTGAAATATATCAGACAGAAGAGAATCTGCAGTATTGATCATTCACAAGCCGATTGATCACTAATATTAAAGAGTAATGTTGCAATTACAGCCTTGTTTTCAAAGAAAAATCTGAAAAACCTAATAACCATAAAGGAGAACATTTATTAATATACACATTGTCTAACTGTCTCAGGATGCTGTAAAAAGAGGATGCGCTAATTGGGACAATTTGTATAATTCATAGCCAATAGCATTAAAAAGAACTATCGAACGGTATAGACTTGACTAATAGATTTTTTTTTATTTATAGCCAAACATAGATGTTTCATTCTTCTTATAATGGGAGGTGATTTATTACATGTTTTTGAAGATGGCTATACATATTCAGTTACTGTTGACTGAACTCCACCATAAATATACTCTCTCAGTTGATCCTGCATGTTTATTTTGAAGGGAACAAGAGAATAATCCTTATCTCCAGTGGGATTCCAGGGGGTAATGTTTCTCTTCATGGAGGGAACCACAAAGGTGTAGGTAGGGAATCGTATAGGCCATACAATGCTCCCTGGGAAAAGTTCTGCACATGAGTGATGGAATAACCCTTCGCAGAACCACCTATGGAAGTTGGCTATTCTATGAGTCAATAGCCAACCTTTTAGCAGGCCGGATATTGATTTGTAAGGTAGCTACTAGAGATGGGCGAGCATACTCGCTAAGGACTATTGCTCGATGGAGCATTGCCCTTAGCGAGTACGTGCCCGCTCGAAAGAAAAGGTTCGGCTGCCGGCGCGGGTGAGAGGTGAGTTGCGGCAGTGAGCAGGGGGGAGCGGGGGAGAGAGAGGGAGAGAGAGATCTCCCCTCCGTTCCTCCCCGCGCTCCCCGCCCACCGCCAGCAGCCGAATCTTTTCTTTCGAGCGGGCAGGTACTCGCTAAGGACAATGCTCGATCGAGCAATTGTCCTTAGCGAGTATGTTCACTCATCTCTAGTAGCTACCTTCCAATAGGCAGCATAATGGAGGGTTAATCGATCATTCATTTGCATAGCTCCAGTTGGAGTGAAATTCAACATGCCTGGTCCTTCTTTTTCCTTCATGTTTAACTGAGAAGTTAGACTAGATATCTGCTCTGCAGAGAGTGGATGTGGCAATAAAATGAGAGAGAACATCAAGGGGAGGGGAAATAAAGGAGTCAATTTTACTCACGAAGAGGTAATAGAAGCATGATGATTACAGTCTCTGATAGGCAAAATCTTTACAATTACATTGGAGGCACACAGCTTGGAGGTTACACAGCATAACTTTGTACAGTCTATGTGCATAGTAATGGGACATGGTGCAGGCGTCTGTGAGTCACATACCAGTTTATGGTATGAGAAAGAATTAATCCACCTATTATCGATACAGAGATTGTGATTCCCTACGTAGTCATTGTGTTCAGTTTCCCCTGGTGGTCTCTAGCACAGTCTCTGTTAAACAGTCAGCTATAACTTACTCTGAGGACACCCAGAGGGATGTAGACAGCCAATGTAATTTTTATAGAGAACTTGTTGTATATAGCAATTATATCACCATACCTTAACACTGACACATGGTTTTCATTCTGTTTTGACACACTCAACAATGACAAGATCTGAAGTAGGTCTGCTGACAGGGGTGTAGTTGAAGGATCATGGACCCGGGTGCAAAGGTTTATCCTGGGGCCCCCCAACTTTTCTTAACTCCTTAACACAGGGGCGTAACTTGAAGCTCCTGGGCCCCAATGCAAAACCTGTAACAGGACCCCCAAGGGGAATGTGTTTTGCGCTATAACCTGTAGGAAAGTGTATGGCCCTTTCTACGGTACTTCCATGGGGAAACAACAACAGGGATTTTGTACCTGGAGGCTACGGATATGGCTTCTGCCACAACTGGAAATCCTCAATTTTATCCTCCAGCAGGATGGGGCACCCCTCCCATTTTCAGAATGAAGTCAGAAGTAAGCTCAATAGATGACTACCAAACAGATGGATTGGCCGTGATATCATGCTGATAGTGAACTTCTTCCTTGGCTTCCACGTTCCTCGGACCTTACGTCTTGTGATTTTTTTTTTCTGGGGGAGTGTTAATGATACAGTCTACATGCCATCCTTATCCCCACCATGCATGATCTGTGAGTGCGCATCACAGAAGCCATTGCATCAGTCATTCGTGATACGCTACAACATGTATGGCAGGAATTTGATTAAAGGCTCGATGTGTGTCGGATGACTAGGGAAGCATCGCCTTTTGGGGAGAATAAAGTGGCTTACTAAGAAACGTACAGATGAACATAGAGTCCCTGTTCAGGACTTGGTGTGCTGTCATACAAAGCCAGTGCATGTGTGTTTGCCGTGTGCTGTGCCCCAACTCTGAAGTCATTTTGAATGTCTACTAAAAGAGAATATAAATAATCCTCAATTTCAAAAAATACAAGTAAACCTATATAGGACGTAATTATGGTTACTGAACTGTTTGGCAATGTTAGAGCTAATATTTAGAGACTTATTTTGCCTCTCTGAGCTGCATAGCATAAAAGGGCAAGTGTTTTACAATGGCATTATGATCTGACCTGCACAACTGTAAAGAATATTAAAAGAAAGCAGATGCCTTTATAGGTCCCTGTAGTCATCTTCTGTATCCCTAATATTTCTTTGTCCTCCTAATGGATTGTCAAAAATGGCTATTATGTTCAATGGTGGCAATTAATTTTGGCAAGTTTTAATGGCAATATTCTGTGTAAATACCTTGGACATTGCTCTAAGTGCGTGATTGATGTTGGCACACATTTGATTTGTACAGGATTGTTTATTTTGTTTTTACTATTTTTAAAGGGTCCCACTGCATCCAATCAAGCAATCAACATCAAACGCTCACATTCCCTACTGCAAAATAAAACTGGTAACAAAAAGACAATTCAACCATTTGCAGCATTCTGGGATGCAGTTTTCCTGGTGATGGATTAAGCACATTTTTCCTGGCAGAGAAAATTGTTGAAAATTACTTTTTGGGATTTGGCAACTACTATATTAATTTGGGCAATAAAAACTCACAAGGAAAGGTCAGCCTTGTGGCTGCAATTTATGTCATACAGTCTTATTTTATTTAGCCTAATATGGCATCTCACGGAGAAACGGCAGAGCACTTTAAATTCTCACTAGTCTCTTCAAAAGTAATAGGACATTTTTCATGAATGCCTGTGTTTTAATATTAGTTGCCACGGATCATCAACACATTATTATGCATTTCTGAAAATAAGAGTGGTCAGTAATATTACTTAAAGGGTTTAATATAGGCAGACCCAAAGGAAACTGTACCTAATAATCCATGAGCCAGGCAATAGTCAGCATCTGTGTATGTACTGATATAAAGTACATTTATGTACATGGAGTGTGGGGTATATAGTGGGATGAAGGCGGTCATGCTCTGTGAGCAAATAAAGAAGAGGAGGAAACAAAGAAGAGTTAGATTAGGAAATTTAATATGCTATCTTAACCCCTTAGTGACCAAGCCTGTTTGCGCCTTAATGACCAGGCCAAATTTTGGAAATCTGACCTGTGTCACTTTAACATAGAATAACTCCATAAGTTTTGCATAGCCAAGTGATTCTGATATTGTTTTTTCACCACATATTGGACTTCATTTAGGTGGTAAACACAGACCGATAGAATTTGTGTATATTTATTAAAAGCGCCAAAACTGAGAAAATGTTGAATAAAAATGTTAGTTTTTGACATTTTTAATTGCAATATCTCAAATTGCCCATTTGAAAATTTTTTGTTTTTTTAACCATTAAGGAGGCGTACAAATTTAACATTGATTATTAACATTTTGAGGAACATTTGGTTTTTCTGCACCAAGCCAAGATTGCAAAGGCTCATAGGTGTCAGAATGATAGATACCCCACAAATGACCCCATTTAAAAAACTACACCCCTTATTGTATTCACTGAGGGGTGTCAGGAGTATTTTGAAACCACAGTATTTTTTCAAGAGTTAATGCAATTTAGAGGAGAAAAAATTAAATTTCATATTTTTGCAAATATGTCATTTTAATGGCAATTTTTATTCTATAGTGCACATAAAAATGGGGATTTACACCTCAAATGGATACCCCTGTTTGTCCTGTATTCAGAAACATTCCCAGTGTGGCCCTAATCTTATGTCTCTATGCATAAGGGGGCCCAAAATGAAAGGAGCAGCCAGTGGCTTTCAGAATAGATATTTTGCTTGAAGGTGTTTTAGGCCCCATTGCCCACTTGTAGAGCCCTTGAGCGGGCAAAACGACGGAGAACACCCACAAATGACCCCATTTTGAAAACTAGACCCTTTAATGCATTCAACTAGGGGTGCATATTTTAACTCCACAGTTTTTGAATGACTCTAGGCAAAGCAGAAAGGAAACAATTACGATTTTCCTTTTAATAGCAATTATGTCAATTTAAAAACAGTTTTTTTTGTACAGCACACATATGAATAAAGACTTTTACCCCACCGGTCATTGCTCCGGGCTCTCGGCAACCTTTAAGTGCCGGGACTAATGTGATCCTAAATTTCCCGGGCCCTCCCTGGCTCATGCGCATGCGTCCAGCATTTTGCCGGCAGGCGCATGTGCAGAAGCCGGGGAAGGTCTGTGGAGGAGGACCGCATTGGGGTTCGGATGCAGAGGCCTCCGGTAAGAAGTTTCATCTCTCACGGAGTGCATCAACTTTAAGGTGATCATCATTATCCATTGGATAACGCCGATCACGTGACCAGGGACTGCTCACCATGGCCCCCCGAGAAATCTACAGGTTCTCAGCTGCCTTTGGTAGGCAGGAACAGGGAGATTTAAAATTTCCTGGACAATCCTCGACTTTTGCGCATGCATCCGCCATTTTTCTGACATACGCAGAAGCTGGACCTTAGTTATGTAATTTCCTCTCCCCGCACAGTTACGATCTGTAAGGGGAGATGAAACTAACTTTTTAAAAAACTTTTTTTAACTTTATATGATCGCTGTTATCCAATGGATAACAGTGATCATATGACCGGGAACCGCATACAGCGGTCCCCAGTTACATCTCCCTGCACTCGGCTATCTTTGACATGCCGGCACAGGGAGATTTTAAATTTGTTGGGCCCTCCGGCCTTCTGCGCATGCGCACCACATCGGCTCATGAGCAGAAGCCCGCGGCAGGTCCAGATTGCCGTGGGACATCACGGAGGATGGAGGTGAGTATTTTCAGCTGCCCTCATGGATCAGATCCATGAGGGGAGCTGAAAGGCTACCTTTTTTTTTTTACTTTTCCGTTAATCCCCGGTGACATCTCCTGCCTCCTGGCTACCTTCAGTAGCTAGGAGATTTCAAATCTCCCGAGCCTTCTGCACATGATATTATACATCTGGTGCGCATGCACAGTAGGCGGCGTCAGGGCCTTTCTGGACCAGATCACCCCGGGACATTGCGAAGGGTGGAGGTGAGTATGCTCAGCTGCCCTCATGAATTGGAGGGTTAGCTAAATCGTTAATTTTTTTAAACTTTCTGTCACAGTGCTTTCACAGTGTTCAGTGATGAGGGTACCTTCGTGGACCAGCTGCACTTCTCCAAGGACAGTGAACGGGCACATGAAACTTCTGCGCACATAGGCGCTCAAAAAAGCACGCTCGTCTGAATGAGACCTTTTTGTTAGGTCTAGTCAGAGCAGTTCAAAGAAAGATCTTAGGTCATTCTTCCATTTATACCATTATCCATTATATTGTTTCCCTTCTCTAGCCCCTCCGTTATCCCCTGTGTTTTACACATCTGTCAATCTGTTCCTGCCCTCTGTTGTCTGTTTGCTGATTACACTGACAGGTCTGTTATTGGCATAACGAAGGGTCACCCACCAGAGACTGTCAGGTGACTCAGGAAGCATTGGAGTGGGAAAGGGGGTAGTGTTGAGGTAATTATCTTTTATTGTTATAAATCATGATGAGTATTTTTTCTTTTACATTTTTTAAGGGCCCAACAAGCTCTTGAAGTTGCCCATATTTATTAATAGTGTTGCTTGTCTTGATCGGCTGAGCAAAATTGAATCAGATAAGTCCGATTAAAAAAAAAAATTGCAGGAAAATCAAAGCTAATCAGCAGTCAGGGTGCCTAGATGATATCACCAAATATGTCTTCCATCTTGCATATGGGTAGCAGTTTCATTGGATGCCTGCATCACATGACCTAGCCATATATGACATCAGCAGCGTCTGAAGAGCGGGCCCACATCCAAGGAGATGGCAGGGTAGATAAAAGCCTTGTCATGGCGATATACCATCTCCTCCCCTGGGGGTAGCTCGGAATCTGACCAAGTTACTGATGGGGTGGTAACAGGGAAAAGTAACCAGAGTTTACCTGTAGTCTTCTTTGTCACTCGTGATGCTACCATTCTCCTTTGCGAAGAACCTTGACAGTAGAACACAGGGAAATGTTCGGGACAAACCAGGAATGGTGTGATCCCACTCCTAGCGACACTCTCTCTCTCCAACTCTCTACTGGTCAACACTCACGCTTCTGGTGCCTTTCTTCTAGACAAGCAATGGTCCTTCTCTCTCACTCAGTACTGGTGAGGGAGAAGGACTAATGGTGGCACTGGCATATCCTGGGTATACTGGTCCCAGGCCAAGCAGAAAGGAATCACTCAGCTTCCCCTATTCTTTCCAATCAATGTCTGCGTGGCTCACTGACAGACTTCTAAGCTGAACTTCTCGCACTGACTTGTATCCACAGACCAGACTAGACTGTACTCCCAGACTAGAAAAACCAACTCTCCTTGCATCCTTGCAAACACATATATAAGACATAGTCACATGACACACAATATGATACATTTTCCATACATAACCCAGACATTAACCCATTCTGTGTTGCAAAGGTACAATACACATAACTCTAATGCACTCCACAATTAATACACCGAGAGGACAATGGCACAAGACAGACATATAACATTATGGAGGGGTCCCAGTGACTCTGGCCCACTATATAGGCACAATGTGACAAGTAGCCATTTTACAGTTGAGCATAAAACTGAAAAGCTGCATCAAGTTTATATAACATGTTGTCTGTTGTTAGGGACAGATATTCTACAAAGAATATATTGCTGCTGGTCTCAAAGCTTGTACACTGAGGTTCTATTGGAGGGAGCAGAGAAAGAAGCTGCATCAGTTTTATATGCCCATATGAAACATGGTCTGTACATTGGGAGAGAATGTACTTCTGCTTCTCTCAACGTATATAGACAGACAAACTATGCTTGGGCATGGGGAATATTGCAGTCCTCTGTTTGTGGCCTTAGACGTTGTTCAGAGGAAGAAGTGGTCATTGCAGGGCAGCGCCCAAACAAGGCAGTGGGTAGGATGTTGCAGAAAAACAAAGGGGCAGTGCCACCACCCTCAGCTACTACTAGTCACAGCAGCAGCAACATCAGGACCACAGCTAGGTCTTCTCAAAGGACTTGTGCAACCCAGGCATTCCTTGAAACTGCATGTGATACCAGAAGAGCAGTCATCTGTAGGATGCGGTAAGTGCTTAAAACGTCGCAAGAACATAAACAAACTCAACAACGAGGGCAAAGAGGCAGACTCATTCTGCTCCCGCTTTCTCTTCCCCTAACTCCCTCCCTGTTCATGAGCAGACTTTGAGCACAGAGCGGATGTTTGTAGAGGATCAGTAGGCCTCTCTTCTGCAATTTACTATCCCACTACAGGCTTCAGAGCCAGGAATCACCACCACCTTCAACGACATTGACATCTACCCCATATTCCAGCATGTCCTAGGTCAGCGGACAGGTCTCTATCCTCTAGCTATTGAAAAAAATATACAATCCCAACCATCCATGAGCCTGAACAAAAGCATTGCACAGCTGCTTGCAATGGAAATGCTGTCCTTCAGACTACTTGACACAGATGTCTCCTACTACATGATGCACCATGCTTACCCACAACACCAGATGCCCAGCCACTATTTCTTTGCCCAAAAAGCTGTCCCTGCCATGCACTGCCATGTGAATGATAACATGACACTGGTGTTGAAGAACACTGTCAGTGACAGGGTGCTCCTGGCCTTGGACATGGGGTCCAGCAAGCATGGCCAGAAGCGTTACACATCTTTAAAAACACATTGTGTCAATGTTCTGCAGGTGGGGCTTGAAGCAGAAAGTGGTGGTCCCATTTCATGGTATCTCCAAGAGTTATGGGACATTGATCCATGTCTGTCTTCACCTCACCCCTCTCATCCTCTTCCTCCTCCGCCTTCTCCTTCTCCCAAAACAACAATTTTCTAAAGCACAAGAAACAGCTGTAGCTCAACATCTTTACCTTGAGGAAGTCAATGCTTGACTGCTCTGTTCATCTAGTAGAATTTGTCCTTTGCAAAGTTTATGACATTGCTTTTAAAATAAGCAACACACCTGCTGCCTCCCTTGGCGTAATTTTTGGTAACTCTACTGCTTTTTCTTTGAGTAGGCCCTTGATTAAGTGTTCACCTGGCAGAATTTGCCCTTGTAAAATGTATGACTTTGCTTTTAAAACAAGCAACACACCTGCTGTCTTCCTTGACATAATTTTGGGCCTTTTTGTGTGTTCAGTGACACCCGTCTGCTACAATTGACCTCTACATCACTGTACACTATTTTGACCAATTTTTGGGAGGCCACAGAGTTCCCGAATGTATGGCTGTATTCCCATACAATTTGGGGGTCTTTGCCTGCATTAGCCAAATTAGTGAACCCGATTTTTACTCCAAATGACTGTAATGGGAGCCAGAATCAGCCCTCCCAGTTACACTGATTTTCGTCATGTTGGCCCGATACCGACACAAACTGATTATTTCTCTAAACACTCATCACTGCTCATTACTGTTGTAAGATCATGCTGGAGATAGTGGGATAAGCTAAGCTTGCCTGTTATTGGTAGGTCAGCGGAGAGTTAGCCAACAACTATCTTATTTATACGTGCAGCTTTAGGTTGATAAACAGTCATAACAGCTACTCTTTTTTGGCAAAGAGGGCCACTAAACTATTACAGCTGATTGGGGAGTTCCTAGCGAAGATCCTGACCTCTTATTCAGCTTTTAGCAGTGAAAACCACAATATAATAGTTGTTGAAGTGCAAACTGAATAAAAAGTAAGGCTATTTATACCACAATAGCATCAGGCGGCAGTTATGTCAAATTTGTCAGCAAAACTAGCTCACTAGGCTGCACTGTGCAAGCAACGGAAACCATGTCAGGATCCATTAGGCAGTTCTGGCGTCTATTGTACGATGCTATCATGACTTACTTTATGAATGGAAGCCACAATGCAGAACATAGACTAAAGCTATTGAAGAAAGGTCTTTCCCATTGTAAATATTAGTAATGTGTCCTTAACTACCTAGGGCTATATATATATATATATATATATATATATATATATATATATATATGCCAATCACAAAATAAAATTGCAGCTTTATGAGTGCAATATTGGTCTGAGAAACTCTGACCGATATCATATTTGACCATGTAAATACAGTCTAAGGCCTCTTTAACACAGGCGTTGTTTTAGTGCAGTTTACGTGCATGAAAAGATCGCGGCTAAGCTGCACAAAAAATAGTGTGAATGGATGATTTATCACATGCAGAAGGCCCGAGCTTCATGTGTGTGAAAATCGCCCATTCATTGGAGCAGCGTGTTGCTTAAAAAAAGTGCAGCTGCTGCAGAAGGGCTTCGGGAATTACCCATAGCAGGGAAAGAGAGAGTGGGGCTATGGGGGGATTAAACCATAGCAGTGAGAGAGAGCGGGGCTATGGGGGATTAACCTGCTATGGATAAATTCCCCATAGCCTCACGCTCTCTCTCCCTGCTATGGGGATCCCCCATAGCCCCGCTCTCTTTTTCCCTGGTATGGGATTCCCCAAGGGATTTCCCCATACCAGGGAAAGAGAGAGGGCTGGGCTACAGGGGATCCCTGAGGGATATCCCTATAGTACAGAGAGAGGGGGAGCTATAGGGCTTTTCACAGGGATTTCCCATAGCAAGTAGAGAGGAGGTGAGACTAGAGGGTGGATTTCTCTAGCCCCACACTCTCTCACCCCACGCTCTCTAACCCTGCCCCACTCTCTTTCCCCACTATAGGGAAGTGCTTGGGGAGCCCCATGCTGAGGATCGAGGTGGAGGGATTCCCCTACTGCCCCCTGCTGCTGGGGTATTGCCCAGCAGTAGGATTGGAGGAATTCCCTGCTGCTTATAGCTGGACATTTAAATCTTGATGCCCAGAAGCACATTTTAAATGTCCTGCTGTAAAATCCTGTTAGTCCCCGCGGGGATTAAGGGAACCCCTGGGAAGATGAACTGAACCCTCGGGGCTTCCCCTCATCCCCACGGGGACTAACAGAAGTTTACAGCAGGACATTTAAAATGTGCTTCTACGTGTAGTGCTGCCGATGCTGTTTGGCAGAAATCCTCCAAATGACTTGTAATCTTCTTTTCAGGGAGTCGGACACTCCTAAACTCCAGCTCCCATAGGAGTCTATGGAGACTCCTGTGCATCATTCACCAAAGATAGGTCAGGTCCTATCTTTTCATGCAGCACGATCCTTAGATGCGTACATTGTAGCCACACATGTCCTATCATTTTAAGGTGCGAATTCATTGCGCATCTAAAATCCCTTCATCTGAACGTTTTTATAGGAAACCAATGGTTCTAAAAATGCAATTTTTTCACGTGCATATTCCGACGCTCGTGTGAATGAGGCTTAATGGATATGCTGTCTGCTACAAAAATGTTTTTTAATATGTTGGGCAGCAAAAGATGCAGCCTATTGATGGATCTATATGCTTCTGATGAAATGCTCAATATATATCTATAACTCATGTCACAAAAATTATAACGCAGTAACATTTATGCAGTAAAATCTCCAACAAAGCTGCTTTGCAATCTTCTAAATACCTGCTTTCACTTTTTATACCTGTACTATAAAATTGCAAGTTCTGCTATGTTTTCTTTCTTTTTGCCAGCGTGTCTTTGCAGTCCACTGCTCTGACATCTGCTTTGAGAATTAAAATAGATTGGCTATGAGCATGGTTGTGTCAGAGCTACCGAACCTGACTAGCATAATTAATATGTATAGATAGCCAATCTAATTTGTCAATAACACATTTCTCCCTGAAGTGATCTTATTTTTATTCATTACAGATCTGGAACCTTCTCAGCTACAAATCTTCTTTCCTGTACAGTGTGCAGGAGTAAACACATTCCAGCTCATCTGATATAAGTTCCCCTCTCCAAGCTTCTCTTGATGAAGACCATTAATCAGCTGTAAATGAAAATATACGATACGTGACACTTTTACTTACTGAGTAACGCCGTATTATGATTACATACTACATTTATTGGGAAGAAAGTAACAACTAATAAAGAGTAATAATGTAGCTCTGTGGTACCCGGACATTCATGGCAAAGGCCTGTGATCTCTTGACTGCTTCCTTATTGATCTATATAGTTCAAATAGAAATGGGAAATATGCATTAGTTAAAAGCCGTTTCTACAATGGTATGGAGGAAATTATGAAATATTCTTATATTTACTTTTCTATGTAGAAGCTAATGTAGCCAGTATAAAAATGTCATGTTCATTCTCCAATGTGTAACATTTAGTTCAAATTCATACTTTGATGTCATCAGTCACAAGGCCACAACTTTACTTTGTAATCAAGACTCCAGACCACACACATGAAGGAAGGGGAAGGGGCTTGTTATTTGTATAGCGCCAACTTATTCCGCAGCGCTTTCAGGTAATTTTTTTAAAATTTATTACCCCCAGCAAGCTGGGTACTCATTTTACAGACCTCAGAAGGATGGAAGGCTGAGTCAACCTTGAGCTGGATACCTGAACTTTGTAGGGATTGAACTCTTCAGGTTGTGAGTGAGAGCTTAGGACTGTATTCTGCTGCCTTAACACTCTGTGAATGCTAGAGCGAATGATCAAGGCCTTACCAAGGAGATATAAGATACTGGTCATTGCTGGAGAAGCATAAGCAATCTATACTAAACTCATATTTCTAACAACATCACAACCTGAAATGAAAAGAAGAACAAGAGCTCATGTGCAGATTCATCAGACAGAAAAGCCCCTCTGGTTGTTATCAGCCCTGCTCACCTGATATGGCTATATACCACAGACGGTATGTGCACTTCTCAACTGCCCTTGGTGCTGCTTTCTCCATCTCAGACAAGCTGCTGGGTGAATAAAATTCAGGCACAGGTATTAGAAAATACCGTGTTTCCCTGAAAATAAGACAGTGTCTTATATTACTTTTTGTTCAAAAAGGTTTAACTTTTTTTACATGTATAGCTGCCTGGACACTATTTAAATTGACTTTTTTAAATTAACTGTTAGCAGGACTTAATTTTAGAGTAGGGCTTATATTTCAAGCATCCTCAAAAAGCCTGAAAAATCATTTTGCATCCTCAAAAATTCTGGAAAATCATGCTATGTCTTATTTTCAGGGTATGTCTTATTTTCAGGGAAAGAGGGTATCAGCGCACTCCAAGATGAAAAGATAACCTCTTTATTGTAAACATAAGAGTACTCTGAAACGCGTTTGTGAGACTGAGAACCGATGAGAACTGCCTTACGAAGAAACCAGTTCAGTCTTCAAACACTTTGCCGATTGCTCCAATTTTTCCAATAAATAAGTTATCTTTTCATCCTGGAGTGCACTAATATTCTCTGACAACTGTGCCTGAAGCATGACAACCTTGGGCTGCTGTAGAGATATAGAGGGTTATACCAGCAGCACCGCAGACAACCCACACTGGGCAGGACAGAAGTAATATAAAAGCCAAGTACAGAATCCAAACCGTGATTCTTGTAGACAGTCCAGAAAAAAGTAACTTGGCAGCATAAACAGGTACAGGTATACGTTTATTCTCCCATAACGCACAAAGATAGCTGCGGTTTGACCTCCATGGTCTTTTTCAAGTTTAATAGATAACATACACGATGCAGTGTAAATAGCCAACAAAATAAACCCAAACACCAATCAGATTACAGGTTTACACCCAGTTCTTAATTAGGCCAGACTTAAGACAGGTGTTAGAAACATCAATACAAACACAATATAACAACATATACACATATAATATACACACATAAGCAGTACATCCAGGGCGGCTCCATCTGATTCCTCTGGCGTGTGTCGGGGTCTCACTCGTCAGCTGCGCATGCGCGATGAAAAACATCACATTCATTCTTGGGAAATCCATCAAATCCCACGATACTTGCTATGGAAGACACTAGGAGACAACTGCGCAGGCGCACAATCACCGGCGCAGCGACACAGACTTTGCCATATTATTATGCTGTATCTACTATCTATACAGCTGGACCACCGATATAACAGCCAATCATGTAGGATATCAAAGATCATAGGCCAATTAACTTGCTGAGGAGTAGGAATGATTGTAATCATGGTACCCAGTGATAGGGGAATACAAAAAAAGAGGGAGTCTGTGGAGCCATGAGGGGACACAGAGTCTATCCTAGATTACACTATACCCATAATTCTCCCATATCCTATAAAATCTATATCAGTTATATATGCATATATCTCTCCCTAGAGGTATATTATGTATATCCATCACAAAACTACATATATAGTTTCATACCAAGTAACCTTTCAATAGAGCATGCTTTCCATAGAAGCATATGTAAACACATCAGCTGTCACATAGAGTTTATACGAGAGGACATATTCATCTGCAATTATTAATCGGTATATACCATAGCAGTCAGACCCATTTTTGTCCATATTCTCTTACATATTTTTCTAGAACCATATATAATGCACCATGTGGCTCCATATACCTCAGGGCGACCACAGAGTCCCAGTGAGTGGGACAGCATCATCATGTCACCACTTAACCACTCCACTGTTGACATGAGACGTCATACCTTATTGTACCACAAAAAGCGCGGGGGGGGGGGGGCATTGGATTCCCATACATCCTTAATACATAAAATGAACTACTCATCAGAAAGTAAAGTCAAGTCAATGCATTTTTATTAGAACAATATTGATTTATCAATCATATTTGAACAGGAGGAGGTATATCCCCAAAATGAAGGCATGCTGGTTGAACAAAAAAAGTGGATGGAATTGCATCTGAAGCAGCACTGCTTGAACCTAATAAAAAAGCACAAAAACACATAAGACAGAATTTAAAATATAATGAAATGCACTATACTACTATGACATGTAATGCACAAAGAATCCAATAATCAAGTATGAGGCATATAATGGTACTCCAAATTCAAAGTTTTGGGTGACATTGTATCTAGCTCACATATCCAGCTCAGCTCTTTTTTCTTTAATTTTAGAACACGAACCCCACCTTTAGGTAACATCGGGACGTGGTCTATTATCATGAACTTGAACTGACTAATGGCAAACTTACACTCAATAAAGTGTCTTGATACGGGCAACTCCATGTTTCTAGTTCTAATCGTACTCTTGTGCTTCACCATCCACGACCTAGCCTCCATGGTGGTCTCATCTACATGGGCCAGACCACACAGGCATATGATAAGACAACTTTAGGCTGCTCTCACACAGGTGTTTAAAAATGCAACATTTTACAGAGATTTTGAATGGCATTTTCAAATGAGTTTGACAGCATTTTTTAATGCACTCTATCTGCAATGGGTTATGAGGTGCATTAAAAAAATTACCAAAACGCCCTAAAATAGAGCAGTGCTCAAAAATCACTGCGTTAGAAAAGCCATGCTCGAAAGCTCATATGGGGAGTCCCATTGAAATCAATGGAGGTGTTTTACAGCGTTTACCACAGTGTTTGAAATACCATGCTAAATGCTGAAAAAAATGCTAATGTGAGAGCAGCCTAAAGGTCTGTTTACACAGGACGAATGTTGGGCAAACAATGCCCGACACTCGTCCCTGTGTCTCCGCGCTTCCGGCTCCTACATGGGAGCTAGCAGAGCTGTCTTGCTCATGGAGCGGCCAGCAGGGGGCGGCGCAGTGCAGAAGATTTCTCTCCTCTCGCTCCCCCGCCCCACTCCATTGAGATAACACACTGGCCGTTTGCTACTGAAGAGCCACTGTTTAAACTAAACAATGATTAATGAGCTCATCACTGATCTTTTATGCTGCATAAATGATCAGCAATGAGCTTATCGCTCATCGTTCAGTTTAAACAGCATCCGTTCAGTAGTCATTGGCCGCTGTGTTATCTCTATGGAGAGGGGTGGGGGAGTGAGAGGAGAGAAATCTCCTGCACTGCTCCGCCCCCCTGCTGGCCGCTCTGTGAACCAGCCTGCTCTGTTAGCTCCCGTGCAGGAGCACGGGAGTGAGAAAACACAGGGACGAGTGTCTGGCATCGTTTGCCCGACATTTGTCCTGTGTAAATGGACCTTAAGTTAGTAGAACATTTTGCTAAACAGCTGTCCAAATCCAATGATGGAGTAGGCTACATGGAGACAACTTGCATAGTTTTATTATTTAGTAGGTCTTCCTAATAAATTTTTACAAGTAGTAAGATATCAGCTTTCCACTGTCACAGATCTCAGTAAGTGAAGCCAAGGAATCTTGTAGATATACTACCTTTTAATGGCTAACAAAAATACATGATGTTACAGCAAGCTTTTAAAACTAATAGTTTCAAAAGCTTGCTGTAACATTATTACTTTATGTTGGCCACTGAAAGTATCATATCTACAAGATTATTATATGCCTCTTACTGAGAAGCATCACATTTTTGTTTCACGCTAGCATGGAACCTTTTTCTTTTCAGTTTTTTTTCCATTTTGGACAGCCCATCTGCAGTGCAAGTCCAGTATTTACTAATTCTTGATGAAGTGTAGCTTGCCAAGTACCCCAAATGCAAATAGCAAGCTATCAGTTATTGCTTCAGCCCGAAAGATATTCTCCTGTGCAGATTTTAGCAAGAATATAAAATTGCACATGAGTTTTAACTTGCATCTTCTGGAGGAATAGACATGAGCATATAGGTGACTATTCTGCTGACAGGTGTACTATGCTTGATACTGGGGTATTAGTGGCTGTTTCTGAGGATTCTAGGGCAGACTCTGGGGGTACCATTGCTGCAATTATTGACATTGTGAATATCACAAGTAATACGTCAAGGCATGCCATGCAGATGTCCCTTCTTTGCCATGGTGGATAATCATTAGTACTGTTTAGGGATCACATTGTTTGGTGACGTTCTGATTTACTGCATTCTCTTTCACTTATGTGTTTCGACAATTATTCTATGTTGATACATCTCAAGCTGTATCTGAATTGATCATAATGCTCATACACATTTTCAATATTTGATTGTTCAACAATATTCATTGTACTTCTGAAGATTCTTTATCTCGTAAGAACAATAGAATTGGGCAGATTTAAATCCAACCAGTCAGATTGCTGTTCCCGAAACGAGAAATATTGGGTGACAGTCAGACTGTTCCAACACATTAAATAATCAAAGGACGTAACGTCTACTAGCCTGACTCAGAGGTAACTTAAATTCAATTTTTGGCTCTTTTAACAAAAAGGTGTATATCTAGCTATATGTATAAATTATGCAGGTACTGTCATTGAAAACTTAATTGTTGTTAAATTGTGTAGATTTGCTGGTATATTTTTTGTTTGGCACATTGCAGTTTACTGTCATTATCTGTCTGTCTCACATAAGAACTTTAATGATTTTTCTGTCAAATCCTTATTATATTATATCCAGTTTACTTACCTACAGCAATACATTGTGTGGGTGAGTATGAGTACATGCAATTCACTCCTTTACAGGTGCTGCAGTGCTTAGAGGAGTTCAGATGTATTGATGGTTTCCCAATACTTGTTAACGTGCATTTTACCCGCGGGTGCGAGGCGTTTTTTCATACAAAAATGCCTCACATCACTTCTGGGAAATTGTTTCACACTCATCAGAGGATTGGCAAGTTTTTCCCATTCATGTAAATTAGAAACAACACATTGCACTCGCATGCACATCGTATGTAGAGATGAGCGAGCTCCAAAATGCTCGGGTGCTCGTTACTCCAGTCGAACTTTCAGTGATGCTCGAGAGTTCGTTTCGAGTAATGAACCCCATTGAAGTCAATGGGCGACCCGAGCATTTTTGTATATCGCCGATGCTCGCTAAGGTTTTCATTTTTGAAAATCTGGGCAATTCAAGAAAGTGATGGGAACGACACAGCAACGGATAGGGCAGGCGAGGGGCTACATGTTGGGCTGCATCTCAAGTTCCCAGGTCCCACTATTAAGCCACAATAGTGGCAAGAGTGAGACCCCCCCCGCACCGTCAGCATAAAGATCGTTCTCCTCTGCCACAGCTGTAACAGCTGTGGCAGAGAAGAACGATGTTAGCCCATTGAATTCAATGGAGCCGGCAATACAGCCGACTCCATTGAGAGCAATGGGCTGCCGGCGAGCGCAGGATGAATTTTCGGGAAGGGCTTAAAACTATAAGCCCTTACCTGAAAATCATCCTAAAATGTGTAAAAATAATTTTAAAAAAATGTATACTCACCTTTCCGCTACAGACGGAGTTCAGCGCGGCCAGCCAGCAGTTCTCCTGAACTGCTCTGAGTAGTATTCAGCAGCCGGGGATTTAAAATGCCCACCCGCTGAATGAGCTGCCTCTGATTGGTCACAGCCTCACCAATCAGAGGCAGCTCTCACTCACACCCATTCATGAATTCATGAATGGGTGAGTGAGTGCTGCCTCTGATTGACTCAGTGCAGGGACCAATCAGGGGCAGCTCTCAGCTGAATGACAGCTGAGAGCTGCCCCTGATTAGTCCCTGCGCTGAGCCAATCAGAAGCAGCACTCACCCATTCATGAATGGGTGTGAGTGAGAGCTGCCTCTGATTGGTGAGGCTGTGACCAATCAGAGGCAGCTCATTCAGCGGGCGGGATTTTAAATCCCCGGCTGCTGAATACTACTCAGAGCAGTTCAGGAGAACTACCGGCCAGACGCGGCTGAACTCCGGCTGCAGCGGAAAGGTGAGTATACATTTTGTTTTTAATTTTTACACATTTTAGGATGATTTTCAGGTAAGGCTTATATTTTTAAGCCCTTCCCGAAAATTCATCCCGCGCTCGCCGGCAGCCCATTGCTTTCAATGGAACCGGCTGTATTGCCGGCTCCATTGAATTCAATGGTCAGTGCTCGTTTAATCAAGACGAGTACCGCGTGGTGCTCGTCTCGAGTAACGAGCATGTCGAGCACCCTAATACTCAAACGAGCATCAAGCTCGGACGAGTATGCTCGCTCATCTCTAATCGTATGGCATGCGATGTCTTTCACTGTCCCATTGAACATGACGGGCAATGCATTCCAATGGACAAATAGGACATGGAGCAATTTTTTACCTTGCAGCATCATGTGACTACATTCTAAAGAATGGAGTTCATATTCGCGTGAGTTTTGTGCGCGTGTGAATGTGGCCTTATGATTAGTAGATATTTTCCATCTATGTTTTTTTTTTTTTACTTTTCTCTATTTAACTTCTATGGTTTCATTGTTTAACACTTCAAAAGGATGTCAATAATCTTCATATCTTTCTTGCTCCATTCATTACAAAGTAAATTTAGTTTGGTACTTTGCACTCTTGGTAATATGCACAGTTTTGTGGACCCCTGTATGCATTTAATAGCATGATGTGACAAAATTGCTCTGTCCTGTTCATTTCAGCGGAGATCTTGTGGTACACGCCGAAACTGTCTTTTTCCAATTCCCTCTCTTTATCAGGATACATGTCTGTTGATTAGTGGGGAGCAGGCTGTTTTTTGTTCCTGACAAAGTCCAGTGATTAAAATGTAGTGGTTTGCTCTTATTCCCCTGATAAAGGTGACAGCTACAGAGTTCCCAGTGTTAGTGGATATGGTCCATGCAGATTGCTTTTTAATGAAAGCAATATATTATCTTACCTAGAGAGACCCTACAGCCCTACCTTGTTAATGCGTTCTAACTTGGCACCACATTCGTCTATAAATTAGTTTTTACAGTTCTCACTATTTATGTCATTACAGGGTCATTTTCTTTCGTACCCTAATAAAAGCATTAAAACATTAAAAATATTAGACTTTTAAATACAAATAAAACTATATTAAAAATACCTGAACTGAGAACCTAAAGAGCACAAAAAATCTCACGATATACTGTATATATTTTTGGTGTATTATTCAATGTATTCTCATGGATATTTATCAATAGTGTCAAAATCCGTCATTTCATAGGACAGCAAAGTTGGTCATTACATTGGACAGAGAACTTTTAGCAGCGGCTTATCTCTCATCAAAGCAAGACATTTGGCACAGGCTTGGATTGGCCCATTTGAAATGGTTTTGGAGACAACAACTTGTTTTGATGTGTTTTGATTGGTAACTAGTTAATGTAAACTGTTGCAAATATATCATGTTATATATCATATAACAAATGTATCTTGCTTTTTATAACCCCTATTCCAAAAAAGTTGGAACCCAGTGTAAAATGTAAAGAAAAAAATGCAATGATTTGGAAATCTTTTCTAACCATATTTTATTCACAGTAGATCATAGAACACACATCAGAAGGTGAGGGTGAGACATTTTTCAAGTTCATTTTAAAAAATGTGCTAATTTAAAAAATTGATGGCAGCAACACATCTCACAAAAGTTGGGACAGGGCCATGTTTACCATTGTGTAGCATCCCTTCTTTTTCAACAGTCTGTAAATGTCTAGGAAGTAATGAGACCCATTACTAGAGCTTTGGGAGAGGAAAGTTGTCCCATTCTTGTCTAATGTAGAATTCTAGTTGATCAACAGTCCTGGGTCTTCTTGGTTGGATTTTTGTTTCATATAGTGCCAAATATTTTCTATTGGTGAAAGCTGTGGAAACAAAACAGTTAATTTCCCAAATTCTTCTTCTGCATAGCCATGCTCTTGTGAAGGATGCTGTAAGTGGTTTAGCATTGTCTTGTTGAAATATGCTAGGCCATTCCTAAAAGAGATTGTCTGAATGGGAGTATATGTTGTTCTAAAACCTTTATATACTGCTCAGCATTGAAGATGCCTTTTTAAGATCTGTAAGCTGTCCAAGTCATAAGCACTAATGCAACCCCATACCATCAGAGTACCATCAGCTTTTGAATTGTGCACTAATAACAAGCTGGATGGTCCCTCTTCTCTTGAGTCCACATGATACTGCATCCATCATTTCCAAAAATTATTTCAAATTTTGATTCATCTGACCATGGAACAGTTATCCATTTTTCTTCAGTCCATTTTAAATGAGTTTTGGCCCAGAGAAGATGCTGGCATTTTGGATTGCATTGGTGTATGGCTTTTTCTTTACATGATACAATTTTAACTTTCATTAGTGGTTTGGACAGCAAACAGTGTTCACAGACAATGATTTCTGGAAGCATCCCTGAGCCCATGCAGTGATTTGCATTACAGAATTATGCCTGTTTTCAATACAGCACTGCCTGAAGGCCCGAAGATATCAAGCATCCAGTATTGACCGTCGGCCTTGTCCCACATCCTCAAAATCTTTTGATGATGATATGTTTTGTAGGCGGTGGAATATTGAAAGTCTTCACAATTTTATGTTGAGGAACATTTTTCTGAAATTACTAAACAATTTTTAGATACAGTTTTTTTGGTGAACCACTGACTATATTTGCTTCTGAGAGACCCTGCATCTCTAACATTCTCTTTTAATACACAGTCATGTGACTTAGTAGAAAAGTGACCCTCCAGTTGTTTTTCATTAGTACCACTTACTTTTTCAGCCTTTTGTTACCTCACTCCCAACTTTTATAAGATTTGTTGATGCCCTCAATTTCTCAATGAGTTAATTTTTTTTTAATGAAATGGAAAAATGTCTCACTTTCAACTTCT
Organism: Eleutherodactylus coqui; assembly: GCF_035609145.1. Classification (NCBI taxonomy): domain Eukaryota; kingdom Metazoa; phylum Chordata; class Amphibia; order Anura; family Eleutherodactylidae; genus Eleutherodactylus; species Eleutherodactylus coqui. The sequence goes on along the minus strand of NC_089841.1, from coordinate 126,445,925 downwards.
GATGTGTAAAAAAAAGGTAAAAAAAGATTACAGATAAATGTATTTTTCTAAGTCATGGGGAAATCTCTATATATAACACTTTGTGTCGTAAAGTAATGTGCTAGAAATGTTATTCTTATAGTAATTGGTAAAATTATTGGCCACCCTAGTGGTAAAGTCTTCTGCTGCCTATTTAGATACAATTCATATTTGAGTGGGTTTCCTTTCATAGTAGAAAACACCCTGGTAGTTTACTTACCAATAATGGTGACTCATGGGAAAATAAGGTTCCATTACAAATGTGGCTGAAATTACAAAAGCCAGCCAGCTGGGCAGAAAGTTGGTGGACCCTATTATAGTTAATGGGGTTCACTTGACACTGTTCAGGTCCATCCAGAGAACGGTTCGTTCTGCCACAGGGATTCCCCTTTCCTGCTCTCAGAATGGTGGAAGGTGTGAAATCACCCTTTATGATATGTTTCAGCTAGGAAATTTTCTGTACATTAAAAGGGGAAAACAGGATTAGAAAAGCATATCTGCTTATTTCCAGAAGTTGTATGTGATATTACAGCTCAATCCTATTCACTTCAATGTAGTTGGGCTGCAATACCAAACACAACCCATGGTGACAGGGGGCACTGTTTCAGTTATTTCTTTCTACTTCTATATAATACCTTTAATGTTTACCGTGTAACAGTTATGATGTTATCCCTTATATGATGTCATATTCTAATTTATGTAATTTGGGAGTTTAATACACTCAGTTTCAGTCTATAGATTTCGGTAGAATTAAAGCGAGAAGGTCAAATGTGCACTTACCTTTTTAATTATTTATGATGAAAGAAATACAGCTGTATACATGCATAGCTTTTAGGGGCTTTATCTACATAACTCACTGTTTCCCAACTCCAGTTCTCAGGGACCACCAACAGGTCATGTCTTCAGGATATCCTATGGTAAGAACACCTGTGGCAATGTCCGAGGCACTGACAATAATTATATCACCTCTGCAATACTGAGGAAATCCTGAAAACATGACCTGTTAGTGTGCCTTGAGGACTGGAGTTGGGAAACACTGACATAACTCATAACTATTTAAAAAAGAATGAGAATAACTAACTTTATACATAATGAAGAAATTCAGCTTTTAGTGTCTTTTTTATCTTATGTTACCATAGCTCTTTTAGCCATCCTTTACACTTTAATGACCCTCTTATAATGGCCCATTTCTTTATTTTGTGGGTCAACAATCTCACATTATTTCTTTGCTGTTTCTTGTAAATCCTTTTTCTGCAAGGTCACTTTGCCCCGGAGCCTTCCACCAATATATCCCTTCATTCATGATTTATAGTTACTCACTTTAGGTATCCACATTGGCATTTCGCACACCCCACACCATTCATTTCTTGATTATTTCTTAACCTGTTTTCCATCTCCTACATTTCAGCCATTAAGTACTAATTACTTACGTTAAACAGGAGAGAATACACTCATTTACAGAAATGATCCCTTTTGATGCATTGCGTTTCAGAGACTTATCTAAGACCTCAAATTCAGTACTCATTACTAGATAAAAGTAAAGCTTCACTACTCAGTCAATGCAGTTAGTGTGAGAGAATTAAAAATCTTTGTACTAGGCAAAGAAATGTGCAATCTGATAAAACAACTTTGGTTAAAATATTTTGCTAAAAGGAAAAGTCAACTATAATTCATTTATCTATGAACTTGGACTTCTAGCTTACAAATTTACTGTATACTTCTGAAAGGCATACTGCACTTTTCACAAATTTTGACATGTTGGAAAGACGTTCAAAAGTTTTGATCAGTGGGGGTCCCGCTGCTGAGACCTCCACTGATTGCAAGAACAAGAGGGCTGCAGTGCTCACCCAAGGGCTGTGCCCCTTTGGATATCTTCACTGCTTCTTGGCCCCTCTCAGCAGCTGAAGGTGGATCCCTAGAGGTCTAAATTGCTTGTAAAAAGATTCTGAAAAGTGCAGTTATTCTTTAATTGTTTCTAGAAATAGGTAGAATATGCAAAAACTGTTAACTAGCAAATATGCTATTAAGGTATATTGATACATAGTGTAAATGGCGTGTATTTTCTGCAGAGGGTTGCCCTATTTATATTTTTCGCTAAGGTGTACACTCTATGCATATTGTTTCTTAGGGGTAGATTTTGAGGCATATGGTGCAAAACCTGAAACATTCACAATAAATCCAACCTCCAAGAGCCTTACTGCCTGCCTTACAACGGGATTGTCTTTCCCTCACTAAACTGTCGCCTCTAATCTATCCTGAATACAGCAGTCAGATTAATCTTTCTGTCCAACCACTACACTAGTGCCTCCACCCTGTGCTAGTCACTGCACTTGTTGACCATTAACTTTAGTATACAGTTTAGGCGAGCTGCACATTTCCGGGTTGGATTCCGCAAATGTGCGGGCACCCGCAGCGGAGTCCGACCCTGTGTCCAGCCGGTCCCGCGCGAACTTGCTTTCTTCTTTTGCTGGCTGTACTATGGATGGTCCAAATGGCGAGCCGTCAAACATGAGCAGTATAGTTTTTTTAATTCCAGCTTTTCCCGCGTCATCGCTAGTTGATGATGCATAATCCATGACCTCTCCGCAATGTCACTGCATAAGGGCAGCGAAACAGACAGCTTCCATTGACTTCAATAGTAGCCGTCCGTGTGGAATCCGTACAGAAATGAAACATGCTACGATTTCTCCTCGCAATTAATTTCCGTTCATGTAGAGGAATCGTAATTGATTTCCGCTCATGTAGGGGTATTTGCTGCGGGATCCGGAGGCTGGTGCCCTCTCCAGATACTACAATGTAAATCCACCTGTGTGCAGGCAGCTTTAATCTTATTACTCTCGCCCACAAAGCTCTCTATAATGCTACAGCCCCCTCCCATGCTCTACATTCTGCTAACAATCGAAGGGTCTTTTTACATGGGACAATTGTTGAGCGCTTAAAGGGAATGTGTCATCAGAAAATGACCTATTATATAAATCACATTTTTGTGTTAAACATATTCTTAAAGAATTGTTGTTGATTTTTTTAACCTTTCAATCACAATCCATATTTTAGAAAAATCCTAAAATCCTGAATTTTTCACACTAATCACTAAGACTAATAATGGCCTGATACTTCCTGATCTGTAGAGAACACTTTGCAGCAGTGATGTCACTAAGATCACAGGCAGGATTACACTGACAGGTAGCACCTGTATGTAGATAACACAGGATTCACCATTCACTATTGATGATCTGCTGTGACTATCTGCTCCCCTTCCCCGTACAATTAATTACCTGTCACATAGCATGTCTAGAACAGTCTCCATTAAAAGTCAATGGGTCCCCTCTTGTCCATTATGTGAATGACCCACGAAGCTGCGGTAAAGTATATCTTCTAAATGCTGCTAAATGAAGCTCAGGCCTTACGGCAGCCCCATAGTTGTATGTAGACAAAATATTGAAATATACTACAATCAGAAAATAAAAACAGATTAGAAAAATGGAAAATGTTTCCCTATCTGGTTTTAATTAATAAAAAAAAGGGTGATATAGTCTCTTCAGATATAGTCACAATTGCGCACCTGCATTCATAGCCAAAAAAAATAAAAAATCAAACGCCTAGAATAAGTTGTCTACCGTAGCAGTCCAGTTTTGTGCTTCATGACACCATTACACACTGAGGGGATGGTGGGTGTCAAAAGCAGCACACATAAACAGTTTGAGCTGCTCATGCTCGTTGGATGATCAGACGATCCTCTCAACTGGCAGTCTGACGAGGGCGTCCTGAGTCTGGTCGCGTGTGCAATCACAGATCCACTGCTCCTAACAGGTGAGAACGGACCAGGTGGAGGCAATTCATCAATACGACAATCCAACTTTTCACATTCCAATAATGCCCTCCCATCTAAAACTAATTGGGAGAAATCTCTTTGATTGCATCATAGAGGCGTCTAGTGGTCAACAGGCTTTATATAAGTGGAAAAAGAGGTCACTACACACAAGTAACCTATGAGATATTTTTTTATAGGCCAAGGAAAGTGTTACGTATACGGATGCAAGATGGTGTCCTATTTAAAATTGCAACAACTTTCATAATGTTGCAAGGACCAATTGCACTTCTCCAGGCTAAGATGGAAGGACCCCTGTCCCTTACTATCAAGGAAAGTGAGGCACCCCTGCCTAAAAGCGAGGTGATTGTCCCGATAAGGACAGACCCACTGTCTTCAACTGGGACCTGGTTATCCCTGATTAGAAACCTTGGAGAGATGCACTAAACACACACGTAGGACATGACACTGTTCACACACGCTAAACACAGAGCAGGACTGCACATAAAGCACATGTCTGGCCACCTGCACAGACAAAACACACGTCACTGTTCACACCAACATACCAGGTTGTGCATACAACATAGAACAGGAACCCCACCCAGAGCTCACATGCATACAGATGGTAAACCATAGCCAGTCCAAGTGTCCTCACACAGGACTAGGCTCATGCACCACAGAAACCACAAGGAGTGAAGGGACAGCAGGTATCCAGACCGTCTTCAGGGAAGGAGAGAGACACTACAGACAAGCATGCAAACACCAGTTCTGAGTGTGATTAACACAGAGAGAAATAGTGTTACATAAAATGACCAGCAATCTCTCATAAGACTTGCTGGTATTTATCTGCCGCAGATGAAGGGGATTGGCTGGGGGAGAATACCACACCCAGCCAGCTCAATTAACCCCTACCTGTGAAGGTGTGCACAACTTGTAAAACCACAGGTCTTATATGCACAACCTTAACAGAAGGAACCACTTTCAGGGCCTCAGGTGACAAGACTGTTCATCTAATCACACCACAACTCTAATAATGCAATGTCCAGATAACTGCATGTCCAATTTTGCAGCAAAAATCACAACTTCTTCTAGGTGCTTTATTTTTATTTTTTTTACAAAGAGTGTACATTATATAGGCTCTTGTTGTGTTAAGATAAGCAAACAATAGCTTTTTAATGATTTAATAACTTAAGGTGGTTTCACACCTGCTCCCAGGGTTCTGCCTTCCTGCTCCATTTGGGAAGCAGGAAAGGGGAATCTCCCCACAGCTGAACGGCTTTGTTTCAGGGCGGAACTGAACAGTGCTGAACAAACCTCACTGACTACAATGGGGTCCGTTCAGTTTCCACTCTGGTGGCCGGCTTTTGGACAGAAGAAAAGGCGCTTTTTCCCCAGTATTTTGAGCCGAATCTGTGGCGGAACCTACAACTGGAGGTTTCAATACAGATGTGAAACCTGCCTTTCTCTGACAAGTAATCACAGACATGTTAAGCTCTGTTACATCTGTAAATTGTAAGCTCTTGCCCTCACTCTTGTTTGAATTATTAGTTTGTTACTATGTAATAACTGGTTTTGTTTGTACATGCATCCCCTGTATTATAAAGTGCTGCAAAATATATTGGTGCAATGTAATTATTATTTTTATTATTAGAATTATCTGCATGATGTTTATTGTGGGCATTCATTTTAGCTGTATCCTATTATAATATGAATGGTAGTTTGAAGTCAAAACTACATTTTAAAATGGAATTAAAAAAACAATTCAATTCAGTGCATTATTCTAAATACTTTTTTTGTGTTGTTTAGTGGTTAGTTTTGTGTGACAACAGCCCCACCTGGGGGAAGTTTCAAGACTTACAGGCAGTACTCTGCTTGTTTACTTCATTGTGCTTTACAAAAGCGTCTCATAAAAGTTCTATTTGTCTCTTGGGACTTGGTTAATTAAATTACAAGATGCTGCAGGGCCAGCGTGAGGTTTTATTGTTGAGAAGAAACACTGATAGTCTTGTCTCCAAATGTGAAAGAAAATCTGTATTCTTCAATTATTCAGGGTGAATCTGTCGGTACAACAATGCAGGAAGTGCTGAGAAGTCTTATCAATTAGATAAAACTGCACCTACCATATGGATTGCTCCCTGTTTTAATGTCATAAGGGATTTTTCATTGGCAGAATTACTTACTGCTAACATTTATAGTCCATTACACAATGTGGGCTCAGGGAAACAGTAAGAGCGAAAATATAGTAGTAGGGTGTTGTTTATCACTTGTGGAAGGTCAAGTTCACAACTTGTTTGTGTCTTTTGTGTCTGTGTTTTTTTTAACTCCTTAGCCCTTAGGGTGGCTTCACACAGGCGTAGTTGCGTGTGATCTAGTGTGCTCAAAATTTGCGCAAATGATATGCAAAGAATAGAACGCATTGATTTCAGTGGGTTTGTTCCCATTTCCTTTTTTTGCGCACACATTTTGCTCGCGCGAAAAAAAGAATGTAGTATGCTCTACTTTTGTGCACATTTGCACACCAAATAATGTTACTAACTAGGTTAAATGGCTATTTAAATTGGGAAGTGTTTGTCTGTTGCACGCAAAAGAACATGCTGCAGAAAAAGTACAGTAAAATACGCCGGTATGAGCGCAAAAATACTTGTGTACAGCGCAAATACGTTGTGCAGAGTCATGTGCAATTACACATACCCCCGAGCAGCCACCCCTAAAGGAGTTCTGTCATTAAAGAGAAAAATTCTATACTTACCTATTCCTCCCCTGTCAGTCTACTTACCAGATCTTCACCTCCCCCATGTTCTCCTGTCTCCTGCAGTCCGGGGGCTCACTTCAGCTCCAGCTGGTTAATTCTTCTCCTTCCTGTGAGGTAATGTACATTCACAGGTAGTCTTCTTCCTGCCAGCCAATGTATGTTATGTCACAGTTCACAGGCCAGCATGAGGAGTGCCGAACTACTTCAGAGACTGCTCATGCAAGCTGTCTCCTATCTGGGCAATAGATCAGAATTCCTTCCTAGCCAGTGAACGCTACAGCACAGGAACATGACTTTCACTGACCTGCAGGAAGGGAATGTGAGGAATGCCAGCTTCATAACAAGCTGGTCGGCATGCGGTGAGGTGACCCTAGGGCACTAGAGTAGCTCATCCAGGAGAATATGTGGTAAGGAGACTAACGAGGAAGAAATAGGTAAGTATAGAATTTTTATTTTTTTTTAAGACAAAACCCCTTTAAGGACAAGGCCTAGTCGCATAAGAACACGTCGACTTTCATCTCCATTTTTCAAAAGGCACTACCTTTCAATTTGTCCGTTGATATATGAGGATTGCTCGTTGAATGGTGAGATCTAGGCTTTTTTGGTATCATTTGGGTTAGAAAGACCTGTAACTTTTTATCTTTCCATGGATAGAGCTGTGCCAGGGCAGGTTGTTTGCGTGATGAGCTGTAGTTTTTATTTGTATCATTTTGGGGTACATATGACTTTTTTAAATCACTTTTAGGGCATTATTCGGGAGGTGAAATGAATAAAAAGCATTTTGGTCTTTTTTTTTTAAATAGCATTTACTGTGCGGGTAAAAAGTATGTTCAATTTATAATATGGGTTGTGATGATATGGCATGTGCTTTTTTAAAATCTTTTTTTAAAGAATAATTGTTTAGTGGAAGGCCGATGGTGTCACTAAAAGAGCTCATTCCCTTTGTTAACCACTTACATGCCTTGATCAACATTGATCATGGCATGTAAGGGTTTAATGGTGGGGGATCAGAATTATCAGTGATTCCCCCCTCCGTTGCATCGAGACCTTGGCTGTCACTTACTGCCAACTTTCACTGAGAATGACTGGGCTCAACCCGTGGCATCTACATGCCATACATGTATAGCATTTCATATGAACCCCTTCCTGCCCATGATGTACATCATGGGGCAGGAAGGGATTATTAAGCACATGGCCTAGTTTGGTGCTTAAGGTCATGGTGATTTTTTTTCTCTGTATTTCAAGAGGACTTGGTTTTTGCAGGAGTAGCACCCAGTGGAAATATTTTGGGGTACATCATTTATTGATGACCTTTTATGACTTCCTTATGTATTTAATAGGAATTCTGCCATTCATGTTTTTTGTTTTAAGTTTAGCTGTGTTTACTGTGTGGCATAAATACAGTACCATGTTACCTTTATGTTGTGGATCACTACGATTACAGTGATACAAAATTAAGGCTGTGGTCCCATTCATCATTTGTGTCTGGCCAGTATTTTGATGCTGGAGCTGGCCACAACTGATGACTTTTTGGTGTACTTTTCCATCCATAGCTGGATAGAAAAATACTGCATGCAGCATTTTTCTATCCAGCGCAGGGAGGCATCCGGCATCAAAGTTGATGTCAGATGCCTTGAACTGCCCCATAGAAAACATCACTTTTGTCAGCAGCTTCCCTTCATCATTTCAATGTAACCCCAGATTAAAAAAGCCAAATGGCCGAAGTATATATAATCTTTTTATGTTTTATTGCTATTTCATGATAAGTGGACTCTCTTAAAAAAATTGGTTTTTGTCTCCATATTTTAAGCGCAATTTTCATTGTTACCGTTTTGAGACACATATGACGTTTTACTGACTTTTTACCCCATATTTTGGAAGGAAGGTATATAACAGCAATTCTGTAATTTTTTTTAACAGTATTCACTAGAGATGAGCGAACGCGTTCGTCCGAGCTTGCTATTCGTGCGAATATTAGGGTGTTCGGGATGTTCGTTATTCGTAACGAACACCATGCGGTGTTCTGGTAAATTAAACTTTCTTCCCTGAGACGTTAGCGCTTTTTTTTGGCCAATATAAAGACAGGGAAGGCATTACAACTTCCCCCTGCAACGTTTAAGCCCTATACCACCCCCCTGCTGTGAGTGGCTGGGGAGATAAGGTGTCACCCGAGTATTGAAATCTGCCCCTCCCGCTGCTCGCTATGGATGCATTCTATATGCGCTCAATGGGGCCAGCGGCAGCAGCGCTGACCCCATTGAGAACATATAGAAGACAAATCCTTCTTCTCTGGCACAGCTGTAACAGCTGTAGCAGAGAAGAACGATGTTTGCCCATTGAATTCAATGGAACCGGCAATACAGCCGACTCCACTGAATGCAATGGGCTGCCGGCGATCGCAGGATGAATGGTCGGAAAGGGGTTAAATATATAACCCCTTTCCTGCAATTCATCCAGAAATGTGTTACACTAAAAATATATACCGGCGTATAAGGCGACGGGGCGTATAAGACGACCCCCCAACTGTCACCTTATACGCCGGTAATACAGTGGAGCAAAGAATAAAAAGCATTACTTACGTTTTTAGATGATCTGCGGCGCTCCTGCAGGCTGTCACTCCCTCCTGGTCCACGGCAGACAAGCTTTCTCCACGAAAGACTTTAAATCCCTGCCTCCAGAAGCACATGTGCCTTCAGCCAATCACAGCCAATGACAATGATGTCATTGAATGGCTGTGATTGGCTGTGTTTCTGGAGGCGGGGATTTCAAGGCTTGAAATCCCCGCCTCCAGAAACACAGCCAATCACAGCCATTCAATGACATCATTGTCATTGGCTGTGATTGGCTGAAGGCACATGTGCTTCTGGAGGCAGGGATTTAAAGTCTTTCGTGGAGAAAGCTTGTCTGCCGTGGACCAGGAGGGAGTGACAGCCTGCAGGAGCGCCGCAGATCATCTAAAAACGTAAGTAATGCTTTTTATTCTTTGCTCCACTGTATTACCGGCGTATAAGGTGACAGTTGGGGGGTCGTCTTATACGCCCGGTCGCCTTATACGCCGGTATATATTTTTAGTGTAACACATTTCTGGATGAATTGCAGGAAAGGGGTTATATATTTAACCCCTTTCCGACCATTCATCCTGCGATCGCCGGCAGCCCATTGCATTCAGTGGAGTCGGCTGTATTGCCGCTCCATTGAATTCAATGGGCAAACATCGTTCTTCTCTGCTACAGCTGTTACAGCTGTGCCAGAGGAGGACGATCTTTATGCTGACAGTGGGGGGGGGGGGGGGGGCACTCTTGCCGCTATTGTGGCTTAATAGTGGGACCTGTGAACTTGAGATGCAGCCCACCATGTAGCCCCTCGCCTGCCCTATCCGTCACTGTGTCATTCCCATCACTTTCCTGAATTGCCCAGATTTTCACACATGAAAACCTTAGCGAGCATCGGCGAAATACAAAAATGTTCCGGTCGCCCATTGACTTCAATGGGGTTCGTTGTTCGAAACGAACCCTCGAGCATCACGGGAAGTTCGTTACGAATAACGAACACCCGAACATTTTGGTGTTCGCTCATCTCTAGTATTCACCATGCATTGTACATTAACTGTAGATACAATTACAGATATATCCTAAATTTATATATTTTTTTATGTTTTACTGATGGTGAACAAAAACAGCGGTTCTAGCATTCTTTTTTTGGTACTTGTGGGTTATCTGTCACCACTTTTTAAATATAGAATAATATTATAAATATTTATGTTTTGGAAAAATAAAAAGAGTTTAAGTATGTATTGGTGAAACATTTGTGAAATTAATTAAAAAAGTGGTGACAGATAACCCACAAGTACCTTTTTTCCTTCTATGCCATTCACCATGCAGAATAAATAATGCTTTATTTGTATAGTATTGGTTATTATTTTTTACACTTTAAAATATTTAACAATATTTATTAGTTCCACAAAGAGATTGTCCCATTTCTAGGTATTGATGAGCTATCTTCAGGACAGGTTATCAACAACAGATCAGCCCGGGGAAGCAACTGATCCCTGGGGTTCTGCGTAACAGATCCCTGCTGTTAAGCCGGCTGCACACGGCCGTGACAGGCTCCGCCGCAGAATTCCGCAGCGGAGCCCGTCACGGTGCCCCCCAGAGACCCCAAAACTTACCTGCGTATCCAGCGTCCTACGTCCCGCATGACGCTTCGGTGATCCTTTGCTTGCTTACAAAACACAGTGCACAACTAATATAGTAACATAGTATGTAAGGCTGAATGAAGACAATGTCCATCTAGTTCAGCATGTTTATCTTCCTAGGTTGTTGATCCAGAGGAAGGCAAAAACCCCAAGAGGCAGGAGCCAATTAGCCCATTTGGGGGAAAATTCCTTCCCGACTCCCTAATGGCAATCAGACTAATCCCTGGATCAACCCCTAATAGTTCCTACCAGCCTATATACCCGGATTAACAATTGACCTAAGATTTATATCCTGTAATATCCTTCCGCACTAGAAAGACATCAAGTCCCCTTTTAAACTCCTCTATGCATTTTGCCATCACCACGTCCTCAGGCAGAGAGTTCCACAGTCTCACTGCTCTTACAGTAAAGAACCCTTTTCTGTGTTGACGATGAAAACTGCTTTCTTCTAGACGTAGCGGATGCCCTCTCGTTACCGTTGCAGTCCTGGGTGTAAACAGATCATGGGAGAGATCCCTGTATTGTCCCCTCATGTATTTATACATATTTATTTGATCACCCCTTAGCCGTCTTTTTTCCAGGGTAAATAATCCCAATTTTGATAGCCTCTCTGGGTATTCCAGTCCCTTCATTCCATGTATTAGCTTAGTTGCCCTTCTTTGAACCCCCTCAAGCGCTGCAACATATTTCCTGAGCATCGGTGACCAGAACTGTACGCAGTATTCCATGTGGGGCCTGACAAGTGCCTTAAATAGTGGGAGGATAATGTTCTCGTCCTTCGCCCCTATACCTCTTTTAATGCACCACAAGACTTTGTTAGCTTTTGCAGCAGCTGTCTGGCATTGGTTACTCTAGTTTAATCTACAATCCATTAGTACCCCCAGGTCTTTTTCCATATCACTTTTCCCTAGCAGTACCCCATTTCATGTATATTGGTGACATCCATTTCTCTTTATCAACATTGAACCTCATTTGCCATTTTTCTGCCCAAGCCCCCAGCTTATCTAGGTCCATTTGTAGCTGTACATTGTCCTACGTTGCATTGATTATATTGTATAATTTTGTGTCATCTGCAAATATTGATATTTTACTGTGCAGCCCCTCTATCAGGTCGTTGATAAACATATTGAACAGAATGGGGCCTAATAGTGAGCCCTGTGGCACCCCGCTAGTGAAGGTGGCTTAATCAGAGTAGGAACCATTTATTACCACCCTCTGCTTTCTATCTCTGAGCCAGTTCTTTACCCAACTACACACGTTTTCACCCAATCCAAGCTGTCCCATTTTATATATCAGCCTATTATGCAGCACGGTGTCAATTGCTTTAGAAAAGTCCAGATATACGAGATCAATAGACTCTCCCAGGTCCAGCCTAGAGCTTACTTCATCGTAGAAGCTGATCAGATTGGTCTGACACGATTGACCCTTCATGAATCCATGCTGGTGAGGAGTTATACCATTGTTTTCCTTGAGGTATTCTTCAATGGCGTCTCTCAGACACCCCTCGAATATTTTTCCAGTTACTGAAGTGAGACTTACTGGTCTGTAGTTACCAAGCTCACTTTTGGACCCCTTTTTATAAATTGAAACCACGTTGGCAATGCGCCAATCCAGTGGTACAACCCCGGTCTTGATAGTATCCATACATATTAGATATAGCAGCCTAGCTATCTCCTCACTTTGTTCCCTTAGTACCCTTGGGTGTATTCCATCTGGGCCTGGAGATTTATCGATTTCAATCTTCTTTAACCGCTTCCGCACTTTCTCCTGTGTTAGGTATGAGATATTTTGTGAGGGGTTCATTATGGTCCCCTGCATTTCATGTGGCAATTTCTTTTCGTTCGTGAATACGCATGAAAAGAAACTATTTAATAGGTGTGCCTTTTCTCCATCATCTTCAATGATTTCTCCTGCATTATTTGTTTATTTGTTAAAGGCCCAGTGCTCTTGGTGCAAATCCTTTTGCTGTTAATATACAGATAGTCCCCGACTTGCGAACATTCGACTTACGAATTTCGCTAGATAAGAACTATCTGTACAGCACAGTATGATGTAATGCTATGGCATTACATCATACTGTGCAGGGACCGGACAAGCTTCTCTCAAGCCTGATAGAAGCCTGTCCGGTCACATCGCGGTTGCTGGGCAGCCGGGGGCCTCCTGAAAGGCCCTAGGGCTGTCTATGCCGCGCGCCTATCAAGCCGTGCGCTTGATAGGCACTCTGCATAGGCAGCCCTGGGGCCTTTCAGGAGGTCCCCGGCTGCCTAGCAACCGCACAGCGTCCCGCGATCTCATCATGGGATGCTGTACAGGCCCCCTGAACGTCAGGTGCTGGCTGTTTCTTACAGCGGGCACCCGGCGGCAGCAGTTCCGACGAGCCGCGCTGCTCGTAAGAACTGTTAACACTTTAAATACCGCTGACAGAGCGGTATTTAAAGTGTTAACAGTTCCGACAAGCGCCACGGCTCGTCGGAACTGCTGCCGCCGGGTGCCCGCTGTAAGAACAGCCGGCACCCGACGTTGTATGGAGTGGGATCCACCCGCGATCCCCTCCATACAACCATTTGTTCGACTTGCGAACAAAACGGACTTGCGAACGGGCTCCCGGAACGGAACCTGTTCGCAAGTCGGGGACTAACTGTTAAAAAATAGTTTCGGGTTGTTTTTGCTCTCTTTGGCGATCAGTCTTTCAGCCTCCTCCTTAGCAGTTTTGATCTTATCTTTGCATTTTTTATTTTTTTCCCTGTACGATTTTAGAACTTCTTTGCTGCCTTCTTGCTTTAGTAGTTTGAATGCTTTCTTTTTTCGTTTATTGCCCCCCTTACAGTCTTGTCGGACCACATTGGTTTCCTTTTATTTTTAAAGGGTATGAACTGCTCACATGAGGTGTTTAGGATACTTTTAAACTTTTTCTATTTGTCCTCTGTACTGATATTTTTGAGGATGTAAGCTGATCAAATTTTGCTTTACTAAAGTTTAGTTTATTTGTCGCTCCCTGAAAAGGCTTCTTATTGAATGACAGCTTGAAGTTAATTATATTGTGGTCACTATTTCCCAAGTGCCCCTCAACCTTTACCCCCATTATTCGGTCCAGTTTGTTAGTTAGTACTAAGTCCAGAGTGACCCTCGCTCTAGTTGTATCCTGCACAAGTTGGGTAAGGTAATTATCTTTAATTGTTCTCAAGAATTTATCACCCCTATGAGAATTGCAGGTTTTGTTTTCCCATGTTATATCCGGATAATTAAAGTCCCCTTGATAATTACTGCGTTGCGCTTTGACACTTCTTCTATCTGCCTTAATAGTAAGGTTTCAGTTTCTTCTTTTGCTTTTGGTGGTCTATAGAAAACCCCTATCAGGATTTTGTTATTTTTTTTCTCCCTGTATTTCTACCCACAGAGATTCCACGTGTTCATCTCCTGCACCTATATCTTCCTGTAGGCTCGGCAATAAGTACGATTTAACATACAGACATACCCCTCCCCCTTTCTGGTTTCCATGGTCTCTTCTGAAGAGGTTGTAACCCTGTAAATCCACCACCCAATCGCACTTATAATCAAGCCATGTTTCCGTTATTCCGACTATTTCATAGTTTTCGTCAGTCATTCTCGCTTCAAGTTCACCCACTTTACCCATCAGACTTCTTGCATTTGGGGTTTTACAATTTATACAGTTTTTTTCGTTCTTTAAAGTCATTTTGTTACTAATGGTACTATTAGCTGATCTGACAGTTCTAACTGTACTAACCTCCCCTCTAGCTTGACCCCCGTTCCCATTGCTTAGACCCAGGTCACTAGCTATGCTGACTACCCCCTTATTTCTCTTTTTGCCCTCCCCCCAGTCCTCAGTTTAAACACTCCTCCAGCCTTCTAGCCATCTTGTCACCCAGCACAGCTGCACCCTCCCCATTGAGATGCAGCCCGTCCCTATGGTAGAGCCTGTAGCCAACAGCAAAGTCAGCCCAGTTCTCCAGGAACCCAAATCCCTCCTTCTTACACCAACTCCGGAGCCACTTGTTTACCTCCCTAAGATCCTGCTGCCTTTCTAGTGTGGCCTTAGGTGCAGGCAGTATTTCCGAGAAAACTATCCTGGAGGTCCTCGCCCTAAGCTTGGACCCTAAGTCTCTGAAATCATTTTTGAGGGCCCTCCATTGACCTCTAATTTGTTCATTGGTGCCAACGTGCACCATGACCGCTGGCTCCTCACCAGCCCCTCCCAGTAATCTGCCAATCCGATCCGTGATGTGTCAAACTCGAGCGCCAGGAAGACAACACACCGTTCGACGATCCCGGTCTTTATGGCAGATTGCCTTATCCCCCTTATAATTGAGTCCCCCACCACTAGGACCTGTCTAGTCTGCCCTGCGCACCCCGTCTCACTGGAGCAGTCATCTCCCTCTCGTTCAAAGGGCATGTCGTGCTGCAGCGGTGCTGGCTCTGTAATGGCATCCCTCTCATCTGCCAACTTTGCAAAGTTGTTGGGTTGTGCCAGTTCAGGACTAGCCTCCCTGGTTCTCTTCCCTCTACCCCTCCTTCTATCTGTCACCCAGCTTACTGCCTGCTCTTCCGTACTACCATCCGCCCCCGCCTCTATCCCAGCAAGTGTCTGCTCAGTGAGCACCAAACTGCTTTCCATAATGTCAATGGCTCTCAGTGTTTGCCACTTGCCCATTTAGATCCAGGCATAGCATGTCAGCATTAAGCCCTCCATATATGCCCAAACCCACTGATTTCAGAAGGACCGAATGACTATTAGATGTGTTTGGGATTAACAATTTTCCCCTGACTAATCAGGTCTTGAGAAAGAAGGATTGAGCACGTTGAATCTCAACATCTAATCCTTTTCTTCAACCTAGAGACAAACTGCCACAGGAGATGTCTGGCTGCAGCTTTCTCCACTATCCCCATGGAAAATACATGAACACTTGGCCAAAGTGAGCAAAAATATTTTTGACTGACAGTTATTGAAGGTGTAAGGTAACCTTTATACCAGTAGGCAACCAAGAGTCAGGACCTAATGGCTTCAATACATGGGTGATCCAGAGAACATTGATAGGCTTCTTCCTGCCATAGCAAACTAGCAGCACCCCACGATTACATCACGAGGATCGAGTACACTGACAAAGGAAGCCCCTACCCTATGTCAAACTCCTTAGATGTCATTACTGCTACTGAAGGGTTAAACAACCCAAGATCAGATCTAGCTTTGAATCTGGCGATTGCAGCAGTGATCCTGTGGTATATTACAGTGGGCTCCCGTTGCTGATAGATCAGGAACTGCTCCTGTGCTCACACCATTACTATGATGTACATTTACAGTATGATTCAAGAATTAACCCCTTACATGATGTAATTATAGGGTGCAGGAAGAAGTTAAAGGGAAATTGAATTTTTTTGCCCCTTTATCTCTTCAGACTTAGCCAAATACCTTCAAATATCTATGAAAAACACCAGAAAGAAATGTCATATCTAGAGCATGCTCGATTGTAAGCTAAAGCACCAATAGTCCCAAAAAATGCAACACCGATAAGACAAAATGTTGGATATGTATACTATGCAAAACTTTACTACAGTCCTTATTGCCTTAATGCTCTATGATGTACAAGTATATACTGTATCCTTCATGAGTAAGGACTAATCTGTGTTCTTTAACAGATAC
Organism: Eleutherodactylus coqui; assembly: GCF_035609145.1. Taxonomy (NCBI): domain Eukaryota; kingdom Metazoa; phylum Chordata; class Amphibia; order Anura; family Eleutherodactylidae; genus Eleutherodactylus; species Eleutherodactylus coqui. Next base: position 126,429,496 of record NC_089841.1, on the reverse strand, counting down.
AGTATATTTGTCATAGTGATCTCACAGGCACTGCCACTATAACTGCGAGATCAATAACAAAAGAGCACCTGAGGTCCTTCCGAAATACCTGGATCAGAGACAACCGCCCAACCTCTTAGATGCAACGGTCTACAGTATCTAAGTAGTTTGACAGTGGGAGGGAGTTCCTTCTGTCAGCTGCCTGTCAGTATAAAACTGACACAGAAGTATTGCACTCTAACATACAAGCGTTTGCATGGTCAAGCTACCTAGTGGAACTAAAAATTGTGAAACAAAGTTGCAGCCATGTTGGTTGTCACTTTTGATTGAAACTTCTTAGAAACTTACATGCTGCTGTCATTTCATCAGTATACATTTTTTATAAATGTTGTATTCATACAAAATGTAGCAGAAAAAAACTACTAATCTACATAAAGTTGTTCCAATAGAGACCCATAGATTTTTACGGGTGCCATATTATGGCTTATAGGTTGTATGGAGCCGTAATAGGATCCTGTGCATGAGGCTTAAAGGAGATGTCCCGCGCCGAAACGGGTTTTTTTTTTTTTAAACCCCCCCCCCCCGTTCGGCGCGAGACAACCCCGATGCAGGGGTTAAAAAAACCACCCGCACAGCGCTTACCTGAATCCCGGCGGTCCGGCGTCTTCATACTCACCTGCTGAAGATGGCCGCCGGGATCCTCTGTCTTCATGGACCGCAGGGCTTCTGTGCGGTCCATTGCCGATTCCAGCCTCCTGATTGGCTGGAATCGGCACGTGACGGGGCGGAGCTACACGGAGCTACACGGAGCCCCATAGAGAAGAGGAGAAGACCCGGACTGCGCAAGCGCGGCTAATTTGGCCATCGGAGGGCGAAAATTAGTCGGCACCATGGAGACGAGGACGCCAGCAACGGAGCAGGTAAGTATAAAACTTTTTATAACTTCTGTATGGCTCATAATTAATGCACAATGTACATTACAAAGTGCATTATTATGGCCATGCAGAAGTGTATAGACCCACTTGCTGCCTCGGGACAACCCCTTTAACTAAACCAATGACTGCAACTTGTATGTGTTTTCTGATAACTTTGTGGAGATAATGAACTATCAGTGATCAATCTACAATACAAATGTATCCTGTTCTCTGTTGCTTTATATCTCTTTTTTCAAAGTGGAACTATTTCTTTCCATTTACTTAGTAATCAGGCGTCCGCCTCTGACATCAAATTAATTAATTTGAACCTAGTCATTGATATAATCTTCCATTCCAATACGCTGTAGAATATATTAAGAGCAGGGTTGAAAACACAGGCAGCAGCTGTGCTGTCCTTATGGTGCCCTTGGTTTTATATACATTTTATAAAACTCAATCTGCCATATAGAAGATATAGAGCATTATAATAAAAGGCAGGATTTACTCGCCAAGGTTATATGGTTATCCTGGTTTTTACTATTTTAGGGCTCGTTCAGACGAGCGTGTGTTTTGTGTGCGCATAAGTCACGCTTCTAAAAGAACCAATAGGTTTCTATAGAAGCGTTCATATGCGCAGAATTTGAAGCGCAAAACGGCAAGCACCTTAAAAAAGATAGAACATGCGCTATCTTTGGTGCGCATTTTGCGGGAGTTTTCATTGACTCCTATGGGAGCAGGAGTTAATAGAAACTCCTGTGCTGCCAATAGCTTCCCTGCTGCTTACAGTGGGACATTTAAGAGGTGCTTAGTCCCGAAGACTGCCAGGGGCCACAGAGAAGAGCCAGACAGTGCTTCTAGGTGAGTTATTACTTTTTTTTCTTCAGCTAGGGATGATTTTTGGGGTGGGGCTTATTTTTCAACACCCCCCCCCCCCCTCAAAAAAAAGTTATCTGATTTTGGCCTAAAGAGCAAATTTTTCTGGCCATGTATATATGCGTATGTGTATTATATATATACACAAACACACCAGCTGACATACCAGGCTTTGCCCGAGTTAATTTGGTACAGCTGTTTACCTGTTTGTACTGAAAATTTCATGAAGTCGTGGTGAAGATATAAAGAGCAACTATGTTGAAAATAAGTATGATTTGCATAACAATAGAAAGTGGTCAGCTTCCAGAGGATCAGATATACTTAAGATATACTTAATACTACGCTTTGACTCTTATGTGATCACAGTCAGCAAACAGTCCACCTTGACCAGGGATAGACAACACAACAGCTTCTGTATTGCAAGAAGATTCTAGATATTAAACAAATTAAAGTGTGTGACAAGTGTATGCAGTCAGCTTTGGAAGTAGACTCTATCCATAAGATAACTAGTTAACACAGTGCTATTTGTAGGTTCCTTCCTTTACTGATTTAGACACCGTACACAATACTGAGGATGATGTTGGGTAACGGTACTTGCAACAAAACACCACCAATACTTAACTATCCGGATGACTCCTTGAGCCTGGGAAAAGATCCTGTTTATAAGCTCAGTCTCTTAGCCAATCAGCTTGGTGCTTTAGGTTCTGTCAGCTTATTGCAGCACTAGATTAGACCATGTGACCTCCTTGAAGGTTCTGTCAATATATATACAGTCATGAGTGAAAATAAGTACACCCTCTTTGAATTCAATGCTTTTATTTATCGGGACAGTAGAAGGTCTTGAAATTAGGTAAATACAACCTCAGATGAGCAATAACACATGATAAATTACACTGTGTCATTATTTCACAAAAAACAGGCAAAAATGCAGAAGCTGTATGTGAAAAATTAGGTACATCCTAACTGCTTCCATAAGAATTAAAAGGGTAAGTAGCAGCCAGGTGCTGCTAATAAAATGATTAATTGATTATCAGAAAGTGTGATCACGTCTACAAAAGCAGACGTTTTGGCAGTTTGCTGGTCTGGAGCATTCAGGCATGTGTCAACACAGTGCCGAAGAGGAAAGACATCAGCAATGATCTTAGAGAAGCAATTATTGTGGTTCATCAATCTAAGAAGATTTGTAAGGCAATTTCCAAACAATTTCCATCATTCTACAATGAGAAAGATTATTTAGCAGTGGAAAACATTTAAGGCAATTAACAGTGTTCCGAAGAGTGGATGTCCCAGCAAATTCAACCCAAGGTCAGACTGCAAAAATCTCAATAGCTACATTTTAAACTCCAAAGGCCTCAGTTAGCATGTTAATGTTAAATGTTTGAGTTTATGACAGTAAATGGCAATTAGAAAAAAATAAGTATGGCTTGTATGAAAGTGTTGTCCGGAGAAAAACTCTTCTTTCTAAAAAGAACATGGTAGTGCAGCATCCGAGGAGCAGGCTCACAGCCGAGGAGACAGCGGGGTAGATTTGGGCCTTGTTACAGGGCTCTACCATCTCCTTCCCTGGGGTTAGCATGGGACGTGTCCAAGTCACTGCTGGGGGAGTTTCACAGGGTAACCCAAAATGCAATTTACCTTAAAGTCCTGTTACTTATGACACCACCAATCCTTCCTCTGCGGTGAAGAATCCAGATAGCAGAAATAAGTAGTCCACACACAGGGAAATGTTTAAAGAGCAAAGCTGGGAATGGTCGGCAGTGGTTGTTTACTTAAAGAAATAACCATGTACAGTCCAACAGTGGTACAAACTCATACAAGGGGGAAAATGAGGCGTGAACACAAAGTGGCGTGACAGGGAGAAAAATCACAGGATACTAGAAGAATCCACAGTCCGTGTTATCTGTTGGTTTCTGTTCCCGGCCAATCTCCTTTACTCTCTCCAGTTTTCTACTGGTCAGCACTTGTATTGGGAAAACAGGCACTCCACACTGCAAGGCAGTTCCTCTCTCTCTCTCTCTCCCTCACAGTGTTTAGGGGTAAAACTGGTATCTCCTGGGTAAGGCAGGCCCAGGGCAGGCTGGTGGAAACCTTTCAGCCTCTTCCATTCCAGACCACACAAAAGAGATGGTGTCTGTGTGGCTCACTTGCAGAACTCCACACTCTCCTTCCTTCCTTCCTTCTTTCTTGCAAGCCCAGACTGAAACTCCTTGCAAAACACCTTGCAATTATATATATATATATATATAGCATTGTCACGTGACACACAACAAGATACATTTTTCAGACATATCACATACCAGACAGTTAACCTATTTAGTGCTGCAGCTATGCAATACACATCATATGCAACATAGAAGACACTGACAACACATAGGCACAGGACAAATGCATGGATACATTATGGAGGGGCCCCGTTAACTCCGGGCCACTACAGTAGCACAGCTGAAGTTTGTAAAGAAGCATCTGAACAAACCATGTGACTTCCGGAATAATGTCCTTTGGACACATGAGACCTAAGTGGAGATATTTGGCGATCATGCCAAGCATCACTTTTGGTGAAAACCAAATGCAGCATTTCAAGCACAAACACCTTATACCAACTGTCAAGCAGGGTGGTGGAGGAGTGATGATGTGTGCTTGTTTTGCAGCTACAGGCCCTGGGCACTTTACAGACATTGAGTTGATCATGAACTTCTCTGTATACTAAATGAGAGGCCATCTATCCAAGAGCAATAGCTAGGCCGAAATTGGGTTAATGCCATAGGGCACCAGCAAATCTACATCAGAATGACTGAAAAAGAAGAGTAGGCCAGAATTCCTCCAGAATGATGTGATGAGCTGTTTCAGGTAAAGGGCTCATGCTGACAGCCGGGTTGGATTCCGACTGTGAGATCTCGCAGTGGAATCAGACCCGACACCCAACAGAGACCCCATACACACCTCTCTGGATCTCGGCCGGTGCACATCCGCAGTTCCGGTGCATGACAAGCTGTGCTGTGCCACAGATTCTTGTGGTACTTCCGCAGTGCCCACTGGGTGGATGACTTCCATTGACTGTAATGGCAGCCATCCGTGTGATTTTCCGCACAGAATAGAACATGCTGTGATTTCCCCCCCCACAAGCCAAAAATCGTAGTTGATTTCCACTCGTGGGCAGGGGAGAATCTTTTAACCTAGCATGTCTATGGGCGTTCATTGCTGCGGAATTTGTGGTGGGCATCTGGCTGTGAATCCCGCATTGATAATCTATCCGTGGGCATTAGCCCTACAGGTATAGATAAAGTAGTGTAGGAGACCAAGGACAGAGCCTTGAAGGATACCAATAGAGATGAGCGAGCACCAAAATGCTCGGGTGCTCGTTACTCGGGACGAAATTATCGCGATGCTCGAGGGTTCATTTCGAGTAACGAACCCTATTGAAGTCAATGGGCGACCCGAGCATTTTTGTATATCGCCAATGCTCGCTAAGGTTTTCATTTGTGAAAATCTGGGCAATTCAAGAAATACATCCCATTCCAGTGCCCAACACAGCTGATGTAACGTCAGCTGTAATGCAGGTGGGCTAAAAATTATTTTGATTACACTGTAGGCGAGGGCCCAAAAAATTTGGTGTACCAACAGTACTAATGTACCTCAGAAAAATTGCCCATGCCCAACCAAGAGGGCAGGTGAAACCCATTAATCGCTTTGGTTAATGTGGCTTAATTGGTAACTAGGCCTGGAGGCAGCCCAGTTAAAATAAAAATTGGTTGAGGTGAAAGTTTCAACGCTTTAATGAGCATTGAAACGTATAAAAATTGTTTACAAAAATTATATGACTGAGCCTTGTGGGCCTAAGAAAAATTGCCCGTTCGGCGTGATTATGTGAGGTTTCAGGAGGAGGAGCAGGAGGAGGAGGATGAATAGAATACACAGATTGATGAAGCGAAAAGGTCCCCGTTTTTGATGGTGATAGAGAACGATGCTTCCATCCGCAGGTGCAGCCTACGTATTGCTTAGGTATCGCTGCTGTCCGCTGGTGGAGAAGAGAAGTCTGGGGAAATCCAGGCTTTGTTCATCTTGATGAGTGTAAGCCTGTCGGCACTGTCGGTTGACAGGCGGGTACGCTTATCCGTGATGATTCCCCCAGCCGCACTAAACACCCTCTCTGACAAGACGCTAGCCGCAGGGCAAGCAAGCACCTCCAGGGCATACAGCGCGAGTTCAGGCCACGTGTCCAGCTTCGACACCCAGTAGTTGTAGGGGGCAGAGGCGTCACCGAGGACGGTCGTGCGATCGGCTACGTACTCCCTCACCATCCTTTTACAGTGCTCCCGCCAACTCAGCCTTGACTGGGGAGCGGTGACACAGTCTTGCTGGGGAGCCATAAAGCTGGCAAAGGCTTTGGAGAATGTTCCCCTGCCTGCGCTGTACATGCTGCCTGATCTCTGCGCCTCCCTTGCTACCTGGCCCTCGGAACTGCACCTTCTGCCACTAGCGCTGTCGGATGGGAATGTTACCATCAGTTTGTCCGCCAGGGTCCTGTGGTATAGCATCACTCTCGAACCCCTTTCCTCTTCGGGTATGAGAGTGGAAAGGTTCTCCTTATACCGTGGGTCAAGCAGTGTGTACACCCAGTAATCCGTAGTGGCCAGAATGCGTGTAACGCGAGGGTCTCGAGAAAGGCATCCTAACATGAAGTCAGCCATGTGTGCCAGGGTACCTGTACGCAACACATGGCTGTCCTCACTAGGAAGATCACTTTCAGGATCCTCCTCCTCCTCTTCCTCCTCCGGCCATACACGCTGAAAGGATGACAGGCAAGCAGCATGGGTACCCTCAGCAGTGGGCCAAGCTGTCTCTTCCCCCTCCTCCTCATGCTCCTCCCCCTCCTCCTCAACGAGCTGAGATATAGACATGAGGGTGCTCTGACTATCCAGCGACATACTGTCTTCCCCCGCCTCCATTTCCAAGCGCAAAGCATCTGCCTTTATGCTTTGCAGGGAACTTCTCAAGAGGCATAGCAGAGGAATGGTGACGCTAATGATTGCAGCATCCCCGCTCACCATCTGGGTAGACTCCTCAAAGTTTCCAAGGACCTGGCAGATGGCTGCCAACCAGGCCCACTCTTCTGTAAAGAATTGAGGAGGCTGACTCCCACTATGCCGCCCATGTTGGAGTTGGTATTCCACTATAGCTCTACGCTGCTCATACAGTCTGGCCAACATGTGGAGCGTAGAGTTCCACCGTGTGGGCACGTCGCACAGCAGTCGGTGCACTGGCAGATTAAACCGATGTTGCAGAGTCCGCAGGGTGGCAGCGTCCGTCTTGGACTTGCGGAAATGTGCGCTGACCCGGCGCAGCTTTCCGAGCAGGTATGACAAGTGTGGGTAGCTTTTCAGAAAGCGCTGAACCACCAAATTAAAGACATGGGCCAGGCATGGCACGTGCGTGAGGCTGCTGAGCTGCAGAGCCGCCACCAGGTTACGGCCGTTGTCACACACGACCATGCCCGGTTGGAGGCTCAGCGGCGCAAGCCAGTGGTCGGTCTGCTCTGTCAGACCCTGCAGCAGTTCGTGAGCCGTGTGCCTCTTCTCTCCTAAGCTGAGTAGTTTCAGCACGGCCTGCTGACGCTTGCCCGCCGCTGTGCTGCCACGCCGCGCGACACCGACTGCTGGCGACGTGCTGCTGCTGCTGACACATCTTGATTGCGAGACAGAGGTTGCGTTGGAGGAGGAGGAGGAGGAGGAGGGTGGTTTAGTGGAGGAAGCATACACCGCCGCAGATACCAGCACCGAGCTTGGGCCCGCAATTCTGGGGGTGGGTAGGACGTGAGCGGTCCCAGGCTCTGACTCTGTCCCAGCCTCCACTAAATTCACCCAATGTGCCGTCAGGGAGATATAGTGGCCCTGCCCACCTGTGCTTGTCCACGTGTTTGTTGTTAAGTGGACCTTGGCAGTAACCGCGTTGGTGAGGGCGCGTACAATGTTGCGGGAGACGTCGTCGTGCAGGGCTGGGACGGCACATCGGGAAAAGTAGTGGCGACTGGGAACCGAGTAGCGCGGGGCCGCCGCCGCCATCATGCTTTTGAAAGCCTCCGTTTCCACAAGCCTATATGGCAGCATCTCCAGGCTGATCAATTTGGCTATGTGCACGTTTAACGCTTGAGCGTGCGGGTGCGTGGCGGTGTACTTGCGCTTGCGCTCAAACAGTTGCGCTAGCGACGTCTGGACGGTGCGCTAAGAGACATTGCTGGATGGGGCCGAGGACAGCGGAGGTGAGGGTGTGGGTGCAGGCCGGTAGGCACTCGTGCCTGTGTCCTCAGAGGGGGGTTGGATCTCAGTGGCAGGTTGGAGCACAGGGGGAGAGGCAGTGGTGCAAATCGGAGGCGGTGAACGGCCTTCGTCCCACCTTGTGGGGTGCTTGGCCATCATATGCCTGCGCATGCTGGTGGTGGTTGCTCCCCGGCTGATCTTGGCGCGACAAAGGTTGCACACCACTGTTCGTCGGTCGTCAGGCGTCTCTGTGAAAAACTGCCACACCTTAGAGCACCTTGGCCTCTGCAGGGTGGCATGGCGCGAGGGGGCGCTTTGGGAAACAGTTGGTGGATTATTCGGTCTGGCCCTGTCTCTACCCCTGGCCACCACACTGGCTCGGCCTGTGCCCACACCCTGACTTGGGCCTCCGCGTCCTCGCCCGCGTCCACGCCCTCTAGGCCTACCCCTACCCCTCAGCATGCTGTATTACCAGTAGTGCAGAAACAGAACGCTGTAATTAAATGTGCCGCTTATTGGCCTGTGGTTGGAGGCTGACTTCGCTTACGGAACGCACAGCAGAGGCAGGAAAGTATTTTGCGCAAGCCTGCTGTAACACTTAGCTGGCTGCGTATGAATTAGGACAACTACCCCCAGCAGAGACCCAGTACACTTGTGGACAGGAATACAGCGGTAATGTAAGAGGCAACACAGAGGCAGGAAAGAATTTTGCGCAAGCCTGCTGTAACACTTAGCTGGCTGCGTATGAATTAGGACAACTACCCGCAGCAGAGACCCAGTACACTTGTGGACAGGAATACAGCGGTGATGTAAGAGGCAACACAGAGGCAGGAAAGAATTTTGCGCAAGCCTGCTGTAACACTTAGCTGGCTGCGTATGAATTAGGACAACTACCCCCAGCAGAGACCCAGTACACTTGTGGACAGGAATACAGCGGTGATGTAAGAGGCAACACAGAGGCAGGAAAGAATTTTGCGCAAGCCTGCTGTAACACTTAGCTAGCTGCGTATGAATTAGGACAACTACCCCCAGCAGAGACCCAGTACACTTGTGGAGAGGAATACAGCGGTAATGTAAGAGGCAACACAGAGGCAGGAAAGAATTTTGCGCAGGCCTGCTGTAACACTTAGCTGGCTGCGTATGAATTCGGACAACTACCCCCAGCAGAGACCCAGTACACTTGTGGACAGGAATACAGCGGTGATGTAAGAGGCAACACAGAGGCAGGAAAGAATTTTGCGCAGCCTGCTGTAACACTTAGCTGGCTGCGTATGAATTAGGACAACTACCCCCAGCAGAGACCCAGTACACTGAGGACGGTCACAGGGAGCCCAAATAGATTTTTTTTCCCAAATGCTTTTGGAAAAGCCCACTGCCTATATACACCAAATATGTCTTCTGTTCCTGCCTCACCACTACTGGCCCTGGACAATGTAAAATTACTGTAGGATGCAATGCTCTGCCGATATACAAAAAAAAAAAAAAAATGCAACACTGCAAAAAGCAGCCTCCACACTACTGCACACGGTTAGTTGTGGCCCTAAGAAGGACCGTTGGGGTTCTTGAAGCCTAAAATAACTCCTAACGCTCTCCCTATAGCAGCTCCGGCACCAGCAGCACTGTCCCTGATCTCTGTCAGAATGCATCTGTGGCGAGCCGCGGGAGGGGCCGATTTATATACTCGGGTGACACCTGATCTCGCCAGCCACTCACTGCAGGGGGGTGGTATAGGGCTTGAACGTCGCAGGGGGAAGTTGTAATGCCTTCCCTGTCTTTCTATTGGCCAGAAAAGCGCGCTTACGTCTCAGAGATGAAAGTGAAAGTAACTCGAACATCGCGTGGTACTCGTCTCGAGTAACGAGCATCTCGAACATGCTAATACTTGAATGAGTATCAAGCTCGGACGAGTACGTTCGCTCATCTCTATTCATGAAGTTAAGCCCTGTTGTGTCATAATTCTTTACTCAGGCTCAAATTGAACGTGGTTGTGGTATATGTTCTTAATACAGCAAAAACAGTAATCCACGTAAATAGAGATGCTTGGTACAATAAAAGGACTCCAGTTTCAGAATCCAGAGTTCATTCCGGTGGCGGTGGGAGAACACCTTGGAGAGTTCGGATGCCTGGATGAAAGTCAACTGTCGTCTGACAGTGATGGCGATAACTTAAGAAACACAGGGGCTTGTACTAAGTCTCTTTGTGTAGTGGCTAAACCTGCAGACCTGATACAGAACCCCTCAGAACAATGAAGTACTCGCCGTCCTGGTCACACAGCCATGACTATTCAAGTTGCTTGCGTGATTCCAGACTACCTGACACCCACGTGTCATCCCGTAGCCAATGGAAATTACAGATAAAATGTAATACACACATATGGTCATTGCAGTAGTAAAGAATGCCCAGAGGAGGCCACCCTTATATCAAATAATAAACCTTGTACAAGCACACAGGTGATAACTTATACAGTCATACACCAGGGTATGTTACCGCAGAATAGCCTACCCCTTTACAAATGTGTGACATTTCTAAATAAATTGACCAGAACGTCTTCTCTGACTTATTACAGAGTCTCTGAAGAGGGTACATAAAATAGTCTGGGTCTTGGACCCTTTGTAAAACAAACAAAATTCCTATTTACTTGCTATGTATAAGCAGCTACTCACCATGCCTTGCTTCTCAGTGGGGAGACCACTTTCAGATAAAAACAGGGTCCCAATTGGCATTATCTAGTATCCAAGGAAACAACGTAAGTACCTCTCTTACTGTGAGCTTTTCTTACACAACATTTTGAAGTAGAGTATTGAATAAATGTAATTATTTTATAATTAGACAGGAATTTCTTTTCATGGAACGGAAATATGGGAACAGTTTCTGTATTGTTAGAATCATCATAACAAAACCCTTATGTTTTCATCCTACTTCATTAAATTATGTGTTTGTTCTCAAGCAATCCATCAGTTCACTTTCTGAAACAGCACAACCTCCCCAAATGTTGATGAACGGGGCACCATGTAGGGAAAATATAGTGCAGGAAACAAGTATTTAGTTTTTTTACAACACGGCAAAGTATTGTGCAGTTAACTCTTAAGGTGTAACTAACTTGGTTAAAATGCCATTTCCCATGGAAGTAGATGGAATTTAGAATACTAGGGTAGCAGCCAAGGTCATGCTTACCTAACAATGCCATTTTTTAAAGCTTGACTCCAGTGCAGATAGAGTCAAAACTCAAGTTTATGCTCTCCATAAAATCAGCATAGATGTACTGTGATTAGAGATGAGCGAGCACCAAAATGCTCGAGTCCTCGTTATTCAAGTCGAGCTTTTCGTAAAATTCGAGAGCTCTATACAAGTAACGAACCCCATTGACTTCAATGGGAGACTCGAGCATTTTTGTATGGGACCCGCCAGTTGCCGAGCTTTTTTTTCCTCCCTGTGTTCTCTCTCTCTCTCTCTCCTCCGCCAAGCCAGCCACAAACCACCATTGACGTGCGCAGTGGGGAGGGGTCAATTCTGACTCGTCAGTGGCAGGGAGGGGCCAAAACTGGGACGGGGTCGAACACGGCGTGATGCTCGCTTGAGTAGTGAGCACCGTCGAGTATGCTAATACTCAAACGAGCATCAAGCTCGGAAGAGTACGTCCGCTCAACTCTAACTGTGATCCTTTTAGACATCTACAGTAAAGGAGTTGTCCCACTGCTAGTTGTTTTGCTGCCAGAAGCAGACAGCTCTATGCATTGCACAGTGGCCCGGGTTGGTGCTGCGGGCTGAATCCTATTGAAGTGTACAATGTACAGAGCTGCCTGTATCCTGCAGCAACATAGCTAAAAGTGGGCCAATACTTTTAAGAGAGATGGACATTTTTAAGTCATCACTGCCCTTAAAAGGATTAACAGGGTAGTACATGTCCAATATTTTTTTTTGTTAAAGGAAGATTGTTTTGAGTAAGTTAAGTATTGTACCCTTGGGTGTTGGAGAGGCAGAGCTTATATATGGGGCAGCCAAAAATTTTGATGCATAGTTGGAATATGTGGATGTAACCATGGAGTAGATGCCTCGCCTACTGAAAACTTTCATTAGGCCCCAGTTATGGAGAGTTTAAAGGTCCCATACTAGACTCTTGCTACTGGAATGTGACTTGGTACCTGGAATTTTGACTGAGTTCATAAAGAAAGATACAGTGCTTCTGAAGGCCGAATGCTGAGCTACTGTACTATCCGCTTGCCTCCTTGGTATTGGTGAACCATGTCTAAGCGCTGGAGAAGGACTTGTTAAAGTTAAAAGAAGTTCAGAACAAAGAACATAGAGCTTATGAGATCTATTGCCAGGGAGCATATGCTGGGTCATGTGACCGGGCACATTCCATAAATTGGAGAGGCCGTTCCATGCAACCACTATCAGATGCAGAGGAGGAAGTGAGCAGTGACAGACCCTGCTCTTTTTCTCAGTTGTTTTTTTTAGAAGCAGCATTGAGAAACTGAAGTTTTATTCCTTCCCGTGTCACTCCAGCAAGTGACAGGAATTCTGTCTCAAATGCCCTCCACTCTGCTCAATCTATTAAATTACTCTATAGCTCTGATTGATGGCTCCATTATCAGTCTCCTGATCACAATGCTGCATCCTCTGACAGCCGCCCTTTAACACAGAGGGCATGCACACATACACTCACGCTCTGAGGCCTTAGTCAAACGAGCGTTTTTTCACGCGATTTGCGCATGAGCATGCGTTCGGCGACTTTTTAAAACCATTGCTTTGCAATGGTATCGGACACATGAGCGCTTTTTATGCGCTCGTCCGATAAATTATAGAACAGAAATCGCAGATCGCACCTATCTGCGATTCCTGTTCTCTTCTCTATATGTGCTCAATGGGGCCGGCGGCAGCAGCGCCAACCCCATTGAGAAAATATAGAAGACAAATCATTCTTCTCTGCCACAGCTGTAACAGCTGTGGCAGAGAAGAACGATGTTTGCCCATTGAATTCAATGGAGCCGGCAATACAGCCGGCTCCATTGAGAGCAATAGGCTGCCGGCGAGCGCGGGATGAATTGTCGGAAAGGGCTTAAATATATAAGCCCTTCCTTGCAATTCATCCAGAAAAGTGTAAAAAAAAAAAATATATATACTCACCTTGTCCCGGCAGACGGAGTTCAGCGCGGCCGGCCTGCAGTGGGTGTGAAGGGGGTGTGAGTCAGACCTGCCCCTGATTGGCTCAGCGCTGAGCCAATCAGAGGCAACACTCACCGATTCATGAATTCATGAATGGGTGTGAGTGAGACCTGCCTCTGATTGGCTCAGCACTGAGCCAATCAGGGGCAGGTCTGACTCACACCCCCTTCACACCCACTGCAGGCCGGCCGCGCTGAACTCCGTCTGCCGGGACAAGGTGAGTATATATATTTTTTTAATTTTTACACTTTTCTGGATGAATTGCAGGGAAGGGCTTAAATGCCCGCAGCGCATTGCTTTCAATGGAGCCGGCTGTATTGCCGGCTCCATTGAATTCAATGCGCTGGACAGCTCCGGCCCGTTTCTAATGAAACGCGGCTAGGTGCAGATTTTTCGGGCGATTTTTTGGCCCCGGTCACGCGATTTGCGGATGCACATCCGTCATGCGATCCGCAAATCGCGCGAAAAAACGCCCGTGTGACTAAGGCCTGAAAGGGCCAATGCACACTTTACAAATTCATCCTCTGCCAATCATGTGACACTCATGGCTATATCATACATCCTCCCCTATGGAGGATGCCTGAGTTTGTGGTCTTTTTGACCTGTGTAAGGTTTTGATTCTCCGGTTTCTGACTTTAGCAATTCCTGACTAGGCTTTTGTATTAGCTCCTGACCCTGTGTGTTATACAGATGTTAAAATGCATTAGCATGTTACAGTGATATTGTCGCATGGCTACAATATTGGCGTAGTGTAATGGTCTATTCAAATTGAATGGGAACAGGCACGCTACGTGAGTAACGTTTCCGCATGTAGACAGCTATGCTATTAATGCAGCGGGCCAGTCCACACAGATGATACTGCTGCATCTGTATTAACCATTCTTCTGTTTGCTGCCTGCCCCGACCTCCGGCTTGTCATACCATGCTCAACTTATTCTGTGTGTCCCAGACTCCAGCTTATTCCACATTTGGAAGTGCTGCTGCCCACATATTGGTTGTGAAGACTGGGGTACATCAGGTGTCACCTCTGGATTTGACCCTAAGCCAAACTAGTGTGTGGCACAGTGGATCTATGCCCACTGAACCTGATAGCTTGAATAGGGCTGCAAAATTGATTGTACCCCTGAAGGGAAGTGGAAAAATCTTTATGTGATTGTGGTTAGACTGTGTTTTTGCATATATGTATATTTATGTTCTTTACAGTTTGCTTTGATAGGACAAGTTATCTAGTTTTAGTATATTTATCTCTGCCATCATGGTGCAATGCGAGAAAAAATTGCTCACATGTATGACCACTTTCAAAAGAATGGGATTCATATTCGTGTGAGATTTGTGCGTCTTATGCACAAATCTCGCGTGAGAATCTCGGCTGTGTGAAAGCGCCTTATGCAGAAAGCTGCCATAGATGTCTATGACAGGTTAAAAAAAATCAAGGGGACAATGCAGGGAAAAAAGACAGCTGGCCCCTATTTGGCTTTAAATAGCCTTTATTATCCACGGAAAAGGGAGTATCAGGTGCAAATCTGAGCTGGCATTGCGAGTGCAAAAAGTACAGTATACGTCTTTAAATCTGATTATTGGCACCTCCAAACCTCGTTCATGCACAAATAGCTCCATTGCGGTGAGTGTATTTGTGCATATCTTCATGTCGAAGCCCATAGAGACGTTTTTACAGTCAGTATTTGCCTTAGTTTTTTAAGCTCTTCTCTAAAAATCATCCCTAGCTGTAAAAAAAAAAAAAATTATACACTCACCTAGAAGAGCCATCTGGCTCTTCTCTCCGGCACAGCAGTCTTCTTCTGTGTTTTGGGGGCCGGGGATTGAAAAATCCCCACCCCCAGAAAGCGCTGCTCTTATTGCCATTGAATGATAGCTGAGTGCTGCCTATGATTGGTCACGGCGCTCAGCCAATCACAGGCAGTGCTCAGCCATTCATGAATTCAATCACAAGCAGCACTCAGCTGTCATTCAATGGCTGAGCGCTGCCTGTGATTGGCTGAGCGCTCAGCCAATGAGACCAGTGCTTTCTGGGGGTGGGGATTTTTCAATCCTCGGCCTCCAGAACACAGAAGAAGACTGCTGTGCCACAGAGTAGAGCTGGACAGCTCTTCTAGGTGAGTATAATTTTTTTAAACTTTTTTTTATAGCTAGGGATGATTTTCAGGGAAGGGCTTATATTTCAAGCCCTTCCCTGAAAATCATCACTGCGGGGCTTGCCTGCAACCCACTGCTTTCAATGGGGGCGCAGCAGTGCCGAGCCCATTGAAAGCAATGGGATAGCATCACGGACGTCTACCACAGCTGTGGCAGAAGTCTGTAATGTATTCCCTATGCTTTCAATAGGGCTAGCGCTGCCGTTGCAAACACTGAGCGATATCACAGATTTTTTTCTCTGCGCTGTGAGGCTTGAGAGTAAAAATCATTAATGAGTATGAAATTCTTGAAAATTATTGGTTTTATAATCATCGCTCTCTCATTGCAAGAAAAGATATCGCTAGTGGGTAGGCACCCTTACTGTCATTATTTTTTTTCTACTGGGCAAATACTGATCGATAGTTGCCCCATAGAAAATCCTAGCAATACAGAGGCAAAAATTGACAAAAAAGACAAGATACATGAAAAAAAATGGCCATGAAAATTTGGGCATTTAAATTGCTACATAGATTTACATTGGCTCCATGTCACAGTCCACAAAAGACAGACAAAATACAGAGTTGAAGAATGCTTGTCTGTTTTCCCCCTTAGGCCTCATTCAGATGAGCGTGTTTTTTGGCAGCCCTATGTGTGCAAAAAAAATGCCCATGAAACTCTGCCCATTCACTGAAGCAGCTGCTCCACAAAGCTCCCCTCATTACTGAACACTGTGACAGCACTGTCACAGTGTTCAGTGATGATGGGACTCCCCGCGGGGATGAAGTAATCCCCTGCCATAACTGTGACAGCTGTGGCAGAGGACCGCGATGCTATCCCATTGCTTTCAATGGTGCCGGCGCTGCTGCCACCCCATTGAAAGCAAAGGGATGAAGGCAACCTCCGCAGGGATTTTAAGGGAAGGGCTTGAAATATAAGCTCTACCCTAAAAATAACCACTAGCTGCTGAAAATAATTAAAAGAAAATCTTAACTCACCTAGCAATGCTGTCAGGATCTGGCACGTCTTCTCCCCAGCACTGTTCTGCATAATTTTCTTCTGGCTGGGAATTTAAAAATCCCTGCCTCCTGGAAGTGCTGCCTCTGTTTGGCTGAGCAAAGGGACCAATCACAGTCATTAAATCATAGTGGCGTGAACACAACTATGCTCGGCAGTACAGAGCGTATCACAGAGTAGTGTAAGATTAAAAGATTTAAATTTATTTGCTTAAATTAAAAACACAAACCACAATAAGGGCACACAAGGGGGGGGGGGGGGGCATTAACAGAAATTAGCGGACACACTTCCCCAAGGTATAGGATATCCGCTGTAGGACAGACAGACATAAAATGGTGTGTCAGGTCATGTGCCCTAGATGTTGTCCACGGGGACCCAGTATATATGATTTATTATTACTGGGTGGTGGCCAAGACCACAGGCTGCTTCCTATATATTCCCCCTGTAGTATCAGTCCATATTGGATGTCTGAGAGGCTCACAGTGGTAGGCGCTTGAGCACTTATCTTCTGTAAACTCTGATATGTAGAGTGCGGACCAGGTGACAGCGCATCTAGGTTATCGGAGTTGCATATTTAGTATTTAGACTGGGTTCACACAGGGCGAATTTGCTGCGGTTTTGCCACGGTTTGCCGTTGCATATCCGCACTGAGACAAAACCGCTGCGTTTGCAGTGCAATGCAGCACAAATGAGTTTTGGCAAAAAGCTGTTCTCACAGGACGGATTTCTTCCGCACAGCCGCAGTGCGGAAATGCAACTGCGGCGCGGTTTTTAAAGACGCAGCATGTCCATTCTTCTGTCTTTTCCGCAGCGCTTTTTTGTCCATAATCCTCTATGGACGCAGCAAAATCCGCTGCAAAAAGTAAAAAAAGCGCTGCAAAAAAACCCGCTTGCGGATTTTTCTGCAAGTAAATCCACAAGCCAAAATTAACCTTTGAAGCGGTTTTGCCGCAGAAGCAGTTCTTCTGCGGCAAAACCGCAATGGAAAAACCGCAGCAAATCGGCCCTGTGTGAACCCAGCCTTAGGCAAAACCTTAGGCAAAAACGCCCTGTGTGAACCCGGCAAAACCGCAGCAAATCCAACCTGTGTGAACCCAGCCTTACACTTCAACGCATTTCTCTGCAGATTAGGCGGGTCATCAGGAAGTATAATGAGCCCTATGAAAGACTGTTTTAAGTCTGTAGTGTTTTAGTCACTGTCCTTATACTCAGTGAAAGTACACGGGTGAGAGGCTCTCATGTATAGAATGTAGATAGAAGATAGCTCAGATTGTGTGACTAATATATTCAATCCATTATTGGCTATTGGGAGCTGTTAGAAGATGGGGGATGCCTTCAACATACCAGACCATCTATTACAGCTGAATGCTGTTCATTCAGGCTTGGTTATACCAAGTTTGATAGTCAGAGTCTGATATGAGAAGCATCACCATGTGGTGATGCTGGTTGCAGCTTAATGGTTTGCGTATCCAGGCATACAGAGGTCCCCTGAAGGCGTTGTCTGGTCAAAAATGGTTTGGCCAGAGGTAGCCAGCTACAAAAGAAATGGCTAACTGGCTAGTGGTGCAGATTGTCTACCTATGCTGGCTTAGATTGTATGGCTCACATTGTCACTAGCTGGAAGTTTGTCTATCTATACTAGCTCGATTGTACCAGTTCCCAGCAGAGGTACTTTCAAGAATACTTTCCACATAGACCAGAGCTTTGCCAGTTTCCAAGATGGTGCTGCTGTCCTTTGCCCTTCATACGCATCATCAATACACTGCACTTTCAGGAATGGTTTCAGCATAGATCAGCGCCTTGCCAGCTTCCAAGATGGCGCCACTGTTCTTTGTCCTTCATACACGTCATCACTAATATCTGAGGAAACCCAGGAGAGGCGGGGTAATGCGGATTGCTGGCCTGGTTGTCCTGACAACCACAGGGACAACATTGTAATGTTCTAAGTGAATTGTAGACATGCATTGGCCGCAAAGTGTGCGGTATGTATATAGGCTGACTGATTAACATACTCCATCTGATATAAGGCATAAAAATGAGGACCAGCATGTATTGATGATCTGATATAGGAGCTTGTAAGTTTTGACTGGTACTGTTTACTTTACAGTGATTGGATGGGCTGTTTGAAGGCCCATCCCATGGGTGGTTCTGGTGCGCTATATAAGCAGGGAGCTCCACATGCTCCACATTTTAATGTCTTTACTTTTGTTTACACCCTTTTTTGGGGAACTGAGTCTATTTTCTATCAACCCAGCTAATATAAATAGATAAACTTCCAGCTATTGACTATGTGAGCCATACAATCTAAGCCAGCATAGGTAGACAATCTGCACCATTAGCTAGTTAGCCATTTCTTTTGTAGCTGGCTCTGGCCAAACCATTTTTGACCAGACAACTCCTCCAGGGGACCTCTGTATGCTTGTATACGCAAACCATACCAAGCTACAACCAGCATCACCACATGGTGATGATTCTCATATCAGACTCTGACTATCGAGCCTGATATAACCAGGCCTGAATGAATAGCATTCAGCTGTAATAGATGGTCTGGTATGTTGAATGCGTCCCCCATTGCTATGAAAGTTTGTCTTTCTTCTAACAGCTCCCAATAGCCATTAATAGATTGAATATATTAGTCACACAATCTGAGCTATCTCTATCTATATTCTATACATGAGAACCTCTCACCCGTGTACTTTCACTGAGTATGAGGACAGTGACTAAAACACTAAAGTCTTAAAACAGTCTTTTATAGGGCTCATTTTACTTCCTGATGACCCGCCTAATCTGCAGAGAAACGTGTTGAAGTGTAAATACTAAATATGCAACTCCGATAACCTAGATGCGCTGTCACCTGGTCCGCACTCTACATATCAGAGTTTACAGAAGATAAGTGCTCAAGCACCTACCACTGTGAGCCTCTCAGATGTCCAATATGGACTGATACTACAGGGGGGAATACATAAGAAGCAGCCTGTGGTCTTGGCCACCACCCAGTAATAATAAATCATATATACTGGGTCCCCGTGGACAACATCTAGGGCACATGCCCCGACACACCATTTTATGTCTGTCTGTCCTACAGCGGATATCCTATACCTTGGGGAAGTGTATCCGCTAATTTCTGTTAATGTCCCCCCCTTGTGTTCCCTTATTGTGGTTTGTGTTTTTAATTTACCCAAATCAAATGTAAATCTTTTACTCTTAGTCTACTCTGTGAAGGGCTTCAGTTAGAAATAGACTGCTGCCTGTGTGACTTGCAATACAGAGCGTAGTTGCAACTGAATGAGGGAAATTTCTTTTATCTTTTCCCAGCCATAGTACTCACGGCCGAAAAAATCCCAGCAGTGAAAACAAAACCACTAAACTCCAATTGAAATTGGGGGTTTTGTTTTGTCCCCTTATATGGCCCCTCATGGCCAGATAAGGGTGCTTTCACACGGGGAAAATCCTGCGATTTTCGCCTGCTGCGATAGTCAGTAAAAAAAGAAGAATACGAGAGGTGACTGAAAAGTTCTTGGCCCACCCATGAAATACTTCTCCTGGCCGAATGTCAGTTTATCAACTAATAGTACATTCCTTTGCTAGGTTACATACCACATTTTTCATTAATATCTTTTTTTTTTGTTTCAGATATTGGCGTTTGAAATCTCCAAGGTGTACACATCTTCAAAAATGGAAAAAAGAGAGCAAGCGTGCGGTCATCCAATACCTACTAAAAAAAGGGCATGAGTACACAGGAGATCCATAATGACATGATGGAAACATTAGGGGAGGATTCCCCTTCCTATTCCACTGTGAAGAGGTGGGTGGCGGAAATCAAGCGGGGCAGCACCTCTGTGCAGGACGCACCGTGCAATGGAAGACCAGTAACGGCCAGTACAGAGGAAAACGTCACTGTAATCCAGGATATCATCATGGCAGACCGGCATGTGACAGAACACTACATTGCTGAGACAGTGGCATATCTCAGGAACGCGTTGGACACATCATATGAGTTGTACTTGACATGCACAAGGTCTCATGTCGATGGGTCCCAAGAATGTTGACAGCAGAAAACAAACGCCAGAGGCTGATCCTGTGTCATTTCTCAAACGTTTTGTGACAATGGATGAAGCATGGGTTCACCACTTTCAACCCAAAACCAAGCTTCAATCGAAACAGTGGAAACACCCCTCCTCACCCACCCCCAAGAATTTCAAGTCAGTCCCATTAGCTGACAAGGTAATGGTCTCTGTTTTTTAGGATTCGAGGGGTGTTATTCTGGCTGAATACCTCAAAAAAGGTGAAACAGTGAACAGAGCATATTATGCTGCTCACTAATGCGTTTGTGCAAGGCCATCAAAATGAAACGTGTCTGTTTCACAAAACGAGTGCTCTTTCATCAGGACAATGCGCCTGCACACATCCGCCATTGCGATGTCTGCCATTGAGTCCTGTGGCTTCGAACTGCTTCGGCACTTACCTTATTCACCCGATTTGGCCCCCTCTGACTTTCATCTCTTCCCTAAGCTCAAGAAACATCTAGCTGGAACCCTTCTTCGATCAGATGATGACGTCATAGATGTTGTGGAGGACATTTTTGCCATGCAGGAAGAAACGTTCTACAAGGAGGG
Organism: Eleutherodactylus coqui; assembly: GCF_035609145.1. Lineage (NCBI taxonomy): Eukaryota > Metazoa > Chordata > Amphibia > Anura > Eleutherodactylidae > Eleutherodactylus > Eleutherodactylus coqui. The sequence goes on along the minus strand of NC_089841.1, from coordinate 126,408,547 downwards.
TATAATGGGCCTGCAGCACTGGTGGCAAAAGTGTGTGGCCCTAAAAGGGGACTACGATGAAAAGTAGCCATAAACATTTGGACTATTGACAACCTTTATTGGGTGGGCCAAGAACTTTTCAGTCACCCCTCGTATGAACCCAATGGCTTACAATGGTTTCCTTCCTATCTGCGATGTTTTTACTGATGCGATGTTAAGAGGATAAAAAATCGTGTCTTGCTCTATCTTTCTGCAATGCGCAATTTTTTTTTATCTCCAATGTATTCCTATGGAGGCTTTTTTTATCGCATTGCATCGCTACAAACGTGTGTTGCGATGTGATTTTAACATTACGAAGTCCCATTGACTTTTGCAATAAAAAATCGTGTGATTTTATTGCTGGCGGCAGCGAAGTGATGTGCGATTATTCACCAAAAAAAAAGCCTCACTGACACTCAGAAATCACAGAGAATAGAGATGCGATTTGCCACAATTTTCTTGCGCCAAAATCTCAAACACCCCTGTGGAATTAGCCTAAGGGGAGAAATTCCCGCTCACATGTTTAAGCCCTCAGCTGAATGGGGTTATTCCTGCACATGGATTTCTCCAAGACCCATTCAGAGGAATAGAAATTTCCTCTAGAAATGTTAAGATGAGCTGCACTCGTGTAAAAAGTGTTACATCCACAAAAAACGGACATTTTTCCATCTCTGTGCAGCTCTGTGTGACATCTGTATTCGGTCTGTATTCGATTCATGGCGCTTATTTATGAAGCAGTTTCCACCAGATTAATGGCGTAATTTACACCAGAATAATGGTGTACTATTTTTCTGATTGCTTTGCGCCAAAAAGAATGAAAAATTATGAATAGTTCTGCCAAATGTGGGTGTTTGTTTCCAACACATTTATGAAGCTGAATGTTGGAAAACAGGCGCAAAAAGTAAGACTTGTTCTAAATAGCATAATTAATGGGTTGACGTATTCTATGGCGGTCTCTATGTATTTGCCGAATTTGGCGCAATTTTATTGCACAATATTTCAGCCTCTGAGGTAAATTTTGAGCGCAGTCGAAAAAGCTATTTCATTTTGGCGCCTCTGTGTGGTTTTTCATGCAACCAAGCATTCTTTTTGGACCATCTCTTCTCATTTTATCGTCATTTTGGCGCTCAGATTGCTCTTGTTCTCTTCAAACATGTTTCATTATTTTAGTGGGACAGCATTCTTCATATGGCTGTGAAGGCACATGCTCAGCCACGCGGTGTAGAAATTACCTTCGTACACACTCTGAGGTAAATTTTCAAATAAATTCCCATTTTGTCGCATCTACTTTTGCGCATACAGTATAATATGGGACGCATCTCAGCTTCTTATGCCTCTTCTACTGACTGTTTCCTGGTCTATGTGAATCTCTTTTGTAAACTTTGTCAAAAATTGGCACATTTTGAAAATGTTTGCTGCATCCACTAGTTTTTGCAGCGCCATTCACCTCTTTCATAAATATGGCATAGATTACACCTGTCAGGAACTAGTATACAACCAGTGAAAATTACACCTTTCTTGATGAATAATAATTTTTTTACTGCCATCAGTTTTTCAGTTTGCCATAGGATTTCCTACTGTCAAAGTTGCATTTCTTTACATGAAAACTGCGTTTTTGTGCAAATCAAAAAACACTGCCCTATCTTTTGCAGGTGCAAATTTTGCCTACTTGTAAAAAGCGGGCATGTGACCGCTTTCATTGGAAAGCATTGATTCCGTTTTTTAAACACACCTATACATGCGTGAACTAAACGCTCGTCTGACTGAGCCCTGAGGCCCAAACTAGGGCATCTGCTCATGTATTTTATAAACTAAAAAATGTGTACTATATAAACTACGAATAAGTTAAAATGAAACAAAAGTTGATGACTTGTCTCAAAATGTTGTATCAAGTTTTAGCCACAAGGTGGCACCAACAAATAAGCGGAGAAAGTTACATTGACGGTAAGCAGCAAAGTAAGGGAAGAATTGCTGGGGTTTTTTAGTTTCTTAGTTCCGTAATGTTGTCAATATCTGGTTTTACATTAAATTATCAGATCATTCAACTCAGACTCAAACCCCCTCTGTATATCTGCATTGTGATACATAAGTAGGATTTGAAATCTCCTGTCACATGCTTAAAGCATACCTAAGTTTTCAGGTGACTTTTTGAAATAAGCTGCCATGTGTGACATCACTAAATGGCTGTGATTGGCTGCTGGCGCTCGATCAGCTAATCACAGCGCTCGCTTTGCTGGAGGCGAGGTATTCATCACCAGAAGAAGCTGAGATAGCAGATGGGGAGGACTCTGCAGTTTGTGGCAGCGCCGCCGGAGACCATCGGGACGCCGCGGACCAGGTGAGTATTAATTTTTTGGGGGGTGACAGGTTAGCTAGGCCTTATTTTTGGGGAAGGCCTTATATTTCAAGCTTCCCCGAAAACCAGGGTAGGTCTTACTAGCGGGGTAGGACCTACTTTTGAGGAAACACGGTAGCTGGAGAATCAACAATAAATGAATTGAAGCTGCCTGGGAGGAGCGTATCTCTATCCTAAGAGAGAAATGAAAAGGAAATCATTATAAGTGTAGACTGGATGGACCGTGTGGTCTTTTTCTGCTGTCAATTTGTTTTATTCTATGGTGTGTGATAATTTGCCTGCAGAATGATGAGAGCTTGTCCTCAATTGCTGGGGGATTAAATGAGTAGAAACTTTCCGAAAACATAGTTCCTTCACACGGGCTTCAAAATTGCGCTAGATTTATGCATTGCAAGGCGCACAAATCACTCACAAATCTGAACCCTATTTTTTTGAATGGGGTCATACACATAAGCCGTGTTTTCCTATATGGCACCGCGATGCAATGTTATGTAGGAAACAAATCGCAGCACGTTCTATCAAGGTACGTACTCTTGCATCACAGCACCCATTGTTTTGAATGAGGATGGCGGCAGCATCGCACCATGTACTAGGTGTACATGATGCGATGTGAGACTTCATATTGAAAACAATGGGAGAATCTCTGCAATTCGCCGCCACAGCTGAAAGCCGCGCCAGAGGATCCCTTCTTCCCCGAAGTGATGCGAGGCTGTTTTGCCATGAAAACGTCTCACATCGCTGGGGATTTAACATGGATGACAAGCGTAAGATGAGGGCGGGAGTCACAGTCGCATATTGCGCTTGCCAACGTGAAGTTAGCCTAACGCTGCCCTCTAGTGGCACTTGTGACATTAAGCAATGTATACTGAGCTGAGGCGCTTCTGTACTTTGCAGAATATATTCAAACATGGATAAAAGGGCACCTTTAAACACAAAATGCACTACAATCCGTCAACAGCGCGAAACATGGGCTAGAAAAGAATCGCAAAACGCAAAGATTGGACGTGCAGCTATTTTTTAAAATGGGAATTAAACCATTGAAAATCATTATTTTTATAATTCTGCGTTTTCACTCACTCTCGCATCACGCAAAAATCGTGCAAATTTTATCACAAGTGTGAAGGTATCCTCAGCATGATAATACAGTTTTAAGTTACGCCTTTGACCTAGTGATCACCCACAAACTTCATTCTTGCACAACAGCCTTTCAATGCATGGTGATGATCAGTGTTGTGCAACCGAATTCCAGCAAAAACTACAGTTTGGTCTCAATTAGTTTGAACTGAACCGAAACTTTACTCTATAACAGGTGTATAACGCTGTCTAAGAGCCATAAAAGTCTTCCAGGGAATGAGGAAGAAAGTAGAAGCCCCGAGGTGCAGTGGTTAGCATTGTTATCTTGCAGTGCTGGTATCCTAGGTTAAAAACTCAACAAAGACAACCATCTGCATGGAGTTTGTATGTCCTCCCTGTGTTTCTGTTTCTTCTCTTTCTCCTGCAGAATGCATCGGAAGATTATGGTGTATAGCACTGTTGCCTTGTAGCCTTGGGGTCCTAGGTTCAAATCTGACTGAGGACAATATCTGCATGGAGCATGTATGTTTTTCTTGTGTATGTGTTTCTTCACCTCTTCCTCCAAAGGAAGAAGACAGAAGAGAAGCATGGTGGCTTAGTCATTAGCACTGTTGCCTTAATCCCTTAGTGACGGCCTCATTGCATTTTTACGTCCTAGTTAAGTAGGCTTTAATCCTCAGAGACGTAAAAATATGCTTCCTCTGAGGACTAACCGCTTGGTGACCACCTCATAGACTTTTTATGTCCTGCTTTGCTGGGCTTTAATCCCTAGGGCCGTAAAAACATGCTCGCTCTCCATGCTGTATGTTACCTGAGGTAGCGGACATCCTGGAGTTGTCATGGGAGGCCAGAGGTAGCCCTCTCACCCCCCACCCCACCCCGGTCATGTGATCGCATTAAAGTCAATACAAAAGTAAAATAAAGTTAAAGTTTCTGCTCCCCTCACGGATCGGACCCCCCCGTCCTCTGCAATGTCTCACAACGTTCTGGTCCTCCAGGACCTGATGCCGGTCTTTTGCGCATGCACACCAGATGTCATTATGTCATGCACAGAAACCCGGGAAATTTAAAGATTCCCTGTTACCGGCTAGTATAAGTAGCCGAGAGCAGGGGGATGTCACCGGGAGTTGCTGTATGCGGTTCCCGGTCCCATGGTAGCTGTTATCCAAGGGATAACAGTGATTATGTAAAAGTAAAAGAGAAGTGGTAAAAAAAGTTTGTTTCATCTTCCCTTACAGAGATGAAATTTCGTACATAAGGCCCACAGATATATTAGCGGACCTTACCCTGGCTTCTGTGCATACGCCCGTCGACAAAATAGCAGACTCATGCGCAAAAGCCGTGGATTGCCAAGATAATTTAAAATATCCCCACTCCTGGCTACCAAATGTAGCTGAGAGCCTGGAAATTACACAGGGGGCCTCCAAAGGATAAAGGTGATCACGTAAAAGTAAAATAAAAGTTAAAGTTTCACCTCCCGTCATGGATCGGATCCATGACAGGAGGTGAAATTACTTACCTAAGGCCTCCAGCGATGTCCCCCAATGGGATCCTTATCTGCGAACCTTTCTTCAGCTTCGATGCATGGGCCCATCGCCAAAATGGCGGAAGCAAGCGCAGCAGCTGTGGAGGGCTCAGGAAATTTAAAATCTCCTTGCTCCTAGCTACTAAAGGTAGCCGAGAGCCTGGAGCAGTGACCGAGGGCTGTGGTGAGCGGTCCCCGGTCATGTGATCGCCGCTATCCAATGGATAATGGCAATCACGTAAAAGTTAAGACAGTTGAAGTTTGATGCTCCTTTCGGTGCAGAACCCATTGTGCGTACAGAAATAAGATTAGGGCTACAATGGATATGTCTCTGAACACGGTACAAGCAGGGCTATCCATCTTGTGGTGAAAGTGCTCATTCATATGTGTGCTGTACATAAAAAACAGTTTTTGTGTTTACCCTCACCAAGCAAAGATTGTAAAGGCTCATAGGTGTAATGTATTCATTAAGGGGTGTCTGGAGTAGTTTGACCCCACAGTTTCTTTTCAGGAGTTAATGCAAGTTAGAGAAAAAGTAAAATTTCATATTCTTGCAAATATGTTATTTTAAAGACAGTTTTTTTCTCTACAGCGCACATGAAAATGAGGATTTGCCCCCCAAAATGGATACCCCTGTTTGTCCTGTGTTCAGAAACATACCCACTGTGGCCCTAATCTCTGTATGCACAACGGTGCCCAAACCGAAAGGAGCAGCCAGTGGTTTTCAGAAGACATTTTGCTTGAAGGTGTTTTAGGCCCCATTGCCCACTTGTAGAGCCCTTGAGCGGCCAAAACGACAGAGAACCCCCACAAAAGACTCAATTTTAAAAACTAGACCCCTTAATGATTTCATCTAGGCGTGTACTGCAAATTTTGACCCCACAGTTTTTGAATGAATCTAAGCAAAGCAGATGGAAAATAATTACAATTGTCATTTTTTTGGCAATTGTGTCATTTTTAAAACCGTTTCTTTTTGTACAGCACACATATAAATGAAGACTTTTACCCCAAAATAGATACCCGTTTGTCCTGTGTTCAGAAACATACCCATTATAGCCCCAATCTGCTTACTGGACACATGGCTAGGCCTATAATGGAGGGAACATCCATTGGATTTCAGGGCACAACTGAATAAATTCCAGGCCCCATTGCTCCCTAAAAATAATCCCTCCCCCTCCTTTTTGACATTCCCTAAATCTTAGATAAAAGTAATAATGTAAACTGTTTGATATGTCCAAAAACGGGGGTAATTACAGAGGCCTGGTTGGGATCGGCACATGGGGCAATAAAACTGTCTATCCTTCTTCCTCTCATGCTTGCTGCAAACTTGACACTTTTTGGGGGCTATTTCTTGACCTCAGTGGCAGGGATGGGGTGTAAAAAGTTGTGCTCTGTGAGGCTTTATAAATTGCTGAGCTTCGGTGGTCTCACACAGAAGGCGTTCAACAAGCTGCGCCTGGAACTGCAGGACGGCGAGCGTTCCTGGGGACATCTTGTAAATTACGTAGGCTCACAAGGCCGTATGTGGAATTCGCTTGTGGAGGCCCACTGTGGTTCCCAGCTGTGAGCCCGGCCGTTGCCCTGCGTACGGCTGTGTAATGTACTGTGCATAACTGCGTACTCACACAAGCGATAAAGTACACCTTTTTTTGTTTATATTTCCTGCGCTATCACTTAGTGATGACATGGGTATTCGCAGCCGTACACAATAGGCTTTATGTTGCGGATATCCGCGGTAAAATAGAACATGCGGCGTTCTGTTTTCTGCTAGTGATTTCGTAATTCCAACACACTAATGTGATGGAATTGTGCAATCCAATCCAGGGTCCTTAGGTACATAATTTCATCTCCCCTCACGGAAACGATCTGTGAGGGGAGATGAAACTTAAACTTTTTTTTACACTTCACTTTCACATCGTGGAGGACGGAGGTGAGTACTTTCAGCTCCCCTCAATGGATCCGATCTGTGAAGGGAGCTGGGACTTTAACTTTCTTTAACTATTTTTTTTACACTTTTATGCAATCGTCGTTATCCATTGGATAACAGCGATTGCGTGACCAGGGGTGACTCTCTGCCACCCCCCAAAAATAGTATAAAGAATATGGCAGCATAAATGGTGAAGATTAAAACACAAAACCTTTATTTCTCCATGTCTTTAAAAATAAAACTACATTTCGACCTGCCTTTGGTCTTTATCAAGCTCCGCCGCCCTCCATGACAGCTCCCGACTGTCAGCTACCTCTGTCAGCCGATAGCAGACAGCTGTCACGCGTATTGACTCCGGGGCTTTATTCCACAGTGAGGCCGTCAATTGACGGCTGTATGGAATACAGCCCACTTAAAGGTGTTGTCCCGCGCCGAAACGTTTTTTGTTTTTTTTAACCCCCCCCCGTTCGGCGCGAGACAACCCCGATGCAGGGGTTAAAAAAACACACCGGGTAGTACCTACCCGAATCCCGGCGGTCCGGCATCTTCATACTCACCTGCTGAAGATGGCCGCCGGGATCCTGTCTCTCTGTGGACCGCAGGGCTTCTGTGTGGTCCATTGCCGATTCCAGCCTCCTGATTGGCTGGAATCGGCACGTGACGGGGCGGAGCTACACGGAGTCGGCATTCTGCACGAGCGGCCCCATTGAAGACAGTAGAAGACCCGGACTGCGCAAGCGCGGCTAATTTGGCCATTAGAGGCCGAAAATCAGTCGGCACCATGGAGACGAGGACGCTAGCAACGGAGCAGGTAAGTATAAAACTTTTGATAACTTCTGTATGGCTCATAATTAATGCACAATGTACATTACAAAGTGCATTAATATGGCCATACAGAAGTGTATAGACCCACTTGCTGCCGCGGGACAACCCCTTTAATGAGGCTGTCAAAAGGCGTATCGGTGGTCGCAGAGTCAGAGTTGTGCCACATTTTGTATTTGCTTCTAATTATTTGTACAGATGATGGGGTATATTCAGTTCAGCTGTTTTAAAAAATTGATCCTGAGGAGGATACAGCCTTTTTTTAGGTTCTCGTTTTTTTTCTGAGGCCTCAGCCTAGTTGCTTGGATTGTTTATTGAATCAAGGGCAAAGAGACACTGAATATGAAAGTAGACACATGTGCAGTCACAAACTCCTAAATATGGTAAGAAGCTTCTAAAAGTTTTCTATCATTTTCTTAAAGGGGTTGTCCCGCGCCGAAACGGGTTTTTTTTTTTCCACCCCCCCCCCCCCCCCCGTTCGGCGCGAGACAACCCCGATGCAGGGACTTAAAAAAAAAACAGCACAGCGCTTACCTGAATCCCCGCGCTCCGGTGACTTCTATACTTACCGGTGAAGATGGCTGCCGGGATCTTCTTCCTCCGTGGACCGCAGCTCTTCTGTGCGGTCCATTGCCGATTCCAGCCTCCTGATTGGCTGGAATCGGCACGTGACGGGGCGGAGCTACACGGAGCCGGCATCCAGCACGAGAGGCTCCATTGAAGAAAGCAGAAGACCCGGACTGCGCAAGCGCGGCTAATTTGGCCATCGGAGGCCGAAAATTAGTCGGCTCCATGGGAACGAGGACGCCAGCAACGGAGCAGGTAAGTATAAAACTTTTGATAACTTCTGTATGGCTCATAATTAATGCACAATGTACATTACAAAGTGCATTAATATGGCCATACAGAAGTGTATAGACCCACTTGCTGCCGCGGGACAACCCCTTTAACTTTGAAGATAGTCAACTTGGTGTAGTTAAACTTTTGACCCACTGAATCTAAGTAATGAACTAAAGCTAAAATGTAAGATGAAGTCTGATGTGAACCAAGTATATGTAAACTTTTGGATTGTAACTGTATCTATCCATCTGTCTGTGTAGTCATATCTTGTGCTGTAAATTGGCAAATTAAAATCTTGGTCTTGGTATTTGTATAGTGCCAACTTATTCCGCCATGCTTTCAGGTAATTATTACTTATTACCCCCAACCAAGGTGGGTTCTCATTTTACCGACCTCAGAAGGATGGAAGGCTGAGTTAACCTTGAGATGGCTACCTGAATCAAGCGGGGATCGAACTTGCAACCTTAAGGTCGTAGACGAGAGCTTACACTATTAAGAGAAATAACTCAAATTACAGTATTTTAGTTAAATTTTTTTTATTGTTAATTGCATTCAAAATGTACAATTAAATCCACAAAATCCAAACCAATTTGAATAGAAAAAAGTGCTCATTTTAGATAAAATATTTCTTACAAGACTGAGTGCTCACCTAAGAAACAGCCAATGTAAAATAGAAACCATCTCATCATCTATTGTCTAGTTAGTAGGCTACGTGATGAACAGTTTTCAAAGATTTCCATTTTATAAAGTGTTAAAAGGCTCAGAAAAAGAACACCCTCAGTGTCTTTGTACAAAAACTATGAGAAGAGGACAATAAACAATTAAACAGTAAATTTACAGTACAAAACCTCTGCCGCGCTCATCCCATGCAGCTGCATAAATATCTGGTCATCTCACACAGTCACAAACACTGACATCTCACAAACTATCTCCGCATTTCATTTATCCCATTGTTAGACAGTGATATATGGTAAATGGATTCCTCTTGGGAAGGTTTTTATACAGGTAACACTATCTGCTCAAATGTAAAAACCCAAAAGGAGGTGTACAATGTAACAAAATACACAATAAAACTATTTTTGTGGAAAGTGGTGTGAATAATTAGGTGGGTTTTGCTTTTATTGTTATACGGGGTAATGATCATAGGAAATACAATATCTAAATGTATTTATCACATGTAATTAGAAAGCTGCTGGTTTACCACAGGATCAATTCCCCTGACATCCAAATACAAATACATTCTCATAAAATCTGCTCAATGGATACCAAGATGTTATATGATACCATATAGTCTAGTCCAAGTGACATCAGAGGTCTTGTATTCTGTCAGAAGTTTAAAAGTAATGGCCGCCCAAGCAAGTGCATGACCCTGGAAGCCTTTTCTGCTCTGTTGGGAGATATGGCCTGGAACTATACTTTAATATATTCCTTAAAAAAATAACCCATAGATCTCCCTGGATTCGTCCCTAGGTTGGGGTTATATAATCCTGAAAGCTAAAGTACAAATACAAGAAGCCATGTGACATGACTGCAGTCATGTTCCTATGTGATGCCCCTTTTGTTCTACATCTGTCAATGTAATAACATCCCTTCCTGCATAGGAAGCACAAAGTTCAGCCTCCCAAGGCCCAACTATTGTGCTCACAGACCACAATTTATATAGAGGTTTCAAAGATAACAGGACTGGGAGGCTCCCTCGTTATTTCAAAAGCAGTGCTGGAAGATAGCCCCAGTCCTTGGCTTAACTGAGAGGACACTTGCCTGCACTAGGAAATGGAATACCAAAAAGTAAAAGAAAAGATGTCTTCCTTGAGCAGGGTAGTTCAGTAAAGTGAGGTTTTTGTGGTGGGATTTCCAGTAAGCAGTGTAGTAGTAGCTGTCATTGATTTTACAAGCACTGGTCACTATGCTTCCGCTCTGTACCAGTGTGTGGCGGTGCTGACAACGGCCACCCGATCAGCTGGGTTCCTGAGTTGCAGACTCCAGCCAAACAACTATTGATGACCTACCTTGAGAATAGGTCATCAATAGTATATCCGTGGAAAATCCATTTAATAGTGTATTTAGATAAAAATTAAAGTGAACAGAATCGGTCACCTCCAAACATCCCCCTCAACTATTATAATCAGTAAAAGCTTAAAATACACAGATTCTGGATCTGTCATTTTTGTCTTTCTATTTACTTGCATTCCTCTCCTGTAAGTTCACAAATGAGCCATGTGCTGCATGCTAATGAAGGAGTCCTCTCCATTATATCAGACAAGCTTAGAAGTCCTTAGTATGCATTAGCATGCAGTGAACAACCCATTATGGGCGTTTCACCCCATTTAAACACAACGATTATCGCTTAACCCCTTGAGTGGCGGGTTTCCTACCACCCTGTCGTGCCCACCAGGGCAGGTTTTTTAAAATGGTCTAATCATTGAATTTCTACTAATTTTGCACTTGCGTCTCAAGAGCCATAACTTTTTCATTTTTCCATTGACATGGCCATATAAGGGCTTGTTTTTTTGCCGGACAAGTTGTGATTTTTTAAACAGGGGGGAGGAAAAAAAGAAATGGGGAAAAAAGAAAAAAAGGGGCCATGTCATTAAGGGGTTAAATAATGTATTAACTTCCTTCTCTGGGTCATTACGACGCATGGATACCACATGTGTGATTGTATTTTTGATTTTTTTTACAAAATAAAGGGAGACAAGTGTTTTTATAATTTTTTAAATAATTTTTACTTTTTTTTTTTTTTTAATTTTTTTTTGCACCTTTAGGGGACTTCCACAGGGACCCATCTGGACCCCCTGATCACATTCCGGGAGTCCGATGGCAACAGCCCTTTACATGCTGCAGTGACAGCCCTTTACATGCTGCAGTCACATAGACTGCAGCATGTAAAGGGTTAACACAGCAGAGATCGGAGGTTTTCTCTGATCTCTGCTGTAAGAGCTAGTACCTAGCTGTCCTCTCACAGCCAAGCGCTAGCTATCCCTGCCACAGAGACCATCGGCTTGCTTCTGACAAGCCGATGGTCTCTATGGCAACCTGTAAACAAAGCAGGAGATTGCCGGCATATCGGCAATATCTTCTGCTGGTTTTTCAAACCCTTGCTTTGTTCTCTGTGGGTCTGTGCAGGCAGAGCACACTGTCACAGCTTGTGGCATTGTGCTCTGCAGCTCCCATAGTGATACATAGCCCGGAAATCTTCCGGGCTATGTCGCTATGAGCAGTGGAGCTCGTCCCGGAAAATTTCCGAGCGTGCCACTAAAGGGGTTAAAAGACATCTTTTGAGTGATAATCGTTGTGTGCATTTACACGGCAAGATGATCGCTCAAAATTCACTCAAACGATAGTTTTGAGCGTTCACTTTACATAAGTGTGTAAATGAAGACTCACGTTGTATGCAGAAGACAAGCAGGACCGCTATCTTCTGTATACAACTGTTGTCTTCTCAGAGCACTCAGCTGGTATCCAGCTGAGTGCTCCAAGCGGGGTATGCAGAACACAGGCAACCCCTCAGTGATTTTCGGGGAACGGCTTTAAATATAAGCCCTCTCCTGAAAATCATCCCTAGCTGGTGTAAAAAATAAAAAAATATACATACTCACCTCCATGCTGCTGCCGGGGCTCAGCTGCATGTAGCCGCTTCTTTTCCCTGCACTGCTCTGAGGTTCTTTCATCAGGCGGGAATTTAAAATCCCCGCCTGCTGAAAGAGCTGTACCTGATTGGCTGAGTGCTCAGCCAATCACAGGCAGTGCTCGGCCATTCATTGAATTCAATGAATGGCCGAGTGCTGCCTGTGATTGACTAAGCGCTGTGACCAATCACAGGCTGCGCTCATCTGTCTTTCAATTGATGGCTGAGCACTGACTGTGACTGAGTGCTCAGCCAATCAGATACAGCTCTTTCAGCAGGCGGAGATTTTAAATCACCGCCTAATGAAAGAGCTCAGAGCAGTGCAGGGAGAAGAAGCGATTACACGTCGCTAAGTGGCAGTGGCAGAGAGGTGAGTATATATATATTTTTTACACCAGCTCGGGATGATTTTCAGGGAAGGGCTTATGTTTAAAGCTGTAATACTCCGGCTGTGTTTACGGAGTGCTCAGCTGGTATACAGCAGTGCGCTCTGTGCGGGGTATGCAGAACACAATAGTATCAGCGGTATCCCGCTGAGAACTCAGCGCACGGTCCTGATAAGGCTCATCGTTCTCTTTCAGCTAGCTGAAAGACAACGATGAATGACTCGTTAACAAAAACTGCACGATGTCTGTGTGTTTAGACCCAACGATTCTCGCTCAAAAGACGGCTTTGAGTGATTTTTGAGTGAGAATCATTGGGTCTAAATGGGCCTTTACAGTAAGGCCTCATGTCCACGGGGAAAATCAGATCCGCTGCAGATTCTACATGTAGAATCTGCAGCGGGTCCCTCCTGCCCCGCGGACATGAGCGCTGAAATTAGCAATTTAAAAGAATTTACCTATCCGGCGCGGGCGACGAAGCTCTGCTCTTCCTCACGGCCGGATCTTCATTTTCGGCCGGCGGATGAATTCCTGACGCCGGCGGCACGTCGCCGGCACGTCGTCGACGTGCCGCGCGCATGCGCCGGGCACATCCGCCGAGCCGAAGCAAGGGAGATGCGGCGGTGAGGAAGAGAAGAGCTTCGCGGTCCGCTGCGGGTGAGTAAATGCTTTAAATTCCTACTTTAGGTCTCCCGCGGATCCGGACGGCTTCCATAGGCTTCAATAGAAGCCCGCGGGAGCCGTCCCCGCGGGAGACCCGCATGAAAATGGAGCATGGTCCAGATTTTTTCATGCTCCATTTTTTTTAAAATCACTTTTATTGACGATCCGCGGGTATTTATGTACCCGCGGGTGGTCAATGCATCCCTATGGGGTGCGGATCCGCGCGCGGGAGATCCGCTGCGGATCCTAAATCCTATTTTCCCCGTGGACATGAGCCCTAAGGGAAGGCAAATATGTAGAAAGATAAAAAATGCAGATTTAGAGTCATTGTCTTTTAAACTGTTTACTTATTACTGAAGTTATGGCGAGGTTTTTGGAGGTGACAAATTACCTTCAAGATAAATTGATATAAAAAACAATGGAAAGCTGCCTCCATGTTTAATGTGACAAAGAACAATATAAGTCTTAAACTTAGAAAGGTTTCATCTTGCAGACCCAGATGTCCTATTAAATCATCCTTTGACAATGTGCTGTCCAAGCAAAGCCAGATTAGAAAACCGTGCACTTCCTGTAGATATAGTAAACATTTAACTTGGATCTTAACTTTTTATGCTGCAGTTTGTTTACCCTTTCAATTGTTTTTCAATCGCTTTGTTGTGGAAAGCTAAGAGAACAATAGCTTTTCAATGGCTTAAAATAAAATAACTTGGTGCAGAAAGTTATCACAGTTAAATTTAAAACTTTGCTACAGCTGTCCACTATCCATTGGCAATGGATGTATTAGGATATTTGCCATAAAAAGGCCACCATAATAGGAACCTATCCCTGGACACCCTAAGCAAATACCTGTTTGGCTCCAGGTACTTCCAATTTATATGGATTAAAGGTGCATCAGGGGCAAAGAGTTCATGCTCAAAGTGTGCCATACAAGTGTGCTTAGCGTCATTTGATTCATTGCTTTAAATATAATATTAAAGGATACATTTTAGATATTATCCTGTAATTTACTGGTATTAGTGGTAGTGGTGCAGAGATTTAATGGATATTTTGCTATTATCTGTGCCTGGTATACAGCAACGGTACTCCCTTCGTAGTTTGCAAGCCACCTTCTTGTACCATAGATAGTTAAGTGGTTTTGAGGTACACTAAATATTGAAATAGAAAAGGCCTATTAATGATATGACCAAGTGGCACGGCTCTTACAATATTAACTGCCAGTGTTATGACCCCCACAGGTGCCACTAGTGCACAATAGTATCTGCAGTTGCCAACGGGCTAATCACTTGTAGGGAGTCCACGAGCCATGTGTGGCTTCCAAGCCACTGGTTAGGGAGCAGTGCCATACTATACAAAGTAATTTTAAGATGTCACATGGTGTATATCACATAAATGCATTCATGAAAAAAATTGTCACGTGGCCATGAATGCTGATTAGAGGTATCAGGCTAGTGTGCCTTTTAACAGTTAAAGGAAGTAAGTCGCCTAGATAAGTTGTGATGCTGAAAAGTTGTCTGAAGTCTGGAGTTATTTATTTTGGCCTTTTGTCTTCAGCTGACATTAAATCATGGGAAACAGAGGAAATTAGGTAATATGCCTGATTACTGTGCAAAGGCAATTATATTTTCTAAGAGTCTGGTTAACACAACAGCCCTGGCACTACAAAGGCTTATTTATTAAAGCATCTTCTTTCAATTAGAATTACCCTTTATGTTCTAGGAGAAAATGTTATTTTTTGTGTAGTCCAATTGTTTGTATTTGTCACAGTAATTTTTCTCTGCTTTTAACTTTAAAGAGTGAAAGACATAAATTACTATTTAGTACATGATATACTCTGATAAGACTGGATGTTGTTAGCATTTAGGACATTATCCAAGAAAAGGAAAATATCCAGGTTTTTCCAATGATATGGCTGTCAAAGTCACTTGAAGTTACTTTTACCATTAAATATCACATATAAAATATTGTGGGAACAGAAAGAAGACAATACATTGTGTATAAGCTCCATGTCATGTACTAGTATGGAACCTGATATCAGGAATGCTCGGACTTTACAAATAAAGGATTCTATTGATCCCCGGAAAATCATGCATAAGAAACGCTTAATTATACCATCTATTTTTGGGAATCTGTACAGACCACATCAATGCTGTAATTTTCTTCATCCATTCTCAGTTTTGAAGTCTTTGTGTATGTGAGCATAGGGAGGGGGTTGTGAAGGAGTATGGAGTATGGAGGTGCATGTGTGTAAACTGCACCAAAGTCCTGAGATCCTGGGTTTAGAACTTGGTTTTACAATGAATTTCAGTCTTCAATGGTTTGACCTTGTCAATTATACTGGTCTATGGTCTTTAATCCACAATACAATATCTTACATAGTCCTGCAGAGTTTGATTTTTTCCCTCTCCCAGATTACCTTACCGTACTCTAAAGACTTTGGGAACCTACATGGCTTTCTGTTTAATGACCACTGTCTGAGCAAATGTAGTCCAATCATATATATTATGCACTCTCTCACTGAGCTATGAACCTATAAGGCGTATTCCACAAGGGAAACAGGCAGGTGAACAAAGGGGGAAATAACTTTAAGAGTGTAGAGTGCCTAAGGGTGGCTTTACACTGGACAACTGTTGAGCGCCTGGTAGCTGGCCCAACGATTTATCGCTCCTATGTTTTCACACAGTGGTAATGATTTTCAGTGAATGGAGATGGAGCGTGCGAGGAATGGCTTCTGCCCGCCTCCATTCACAGTAAACAGACTGTGATGACATCATTCAGAGATGAACGGCGGCCTGTTTACACAGGTCAATAGTCGCTTGATTTTTAGATGAGCTAAAAGCTTTGTAACTCCAACAAGTAGACGATTCTCACAACTATCGGCTCATGTAAAAGCCATCCCTTACAACAATAAAGGGAGACAATGGAAGTGAAACAGGGCAAGCATAAATGTTGTCCTAGTTCTACAGCTACACCAAATAGTAGCAGAACAATGACTGAGAGTGGTATGGTTTTGACCTCTGCTGCCACCTCGGAAACATGCAGAACTCATTTTTTTAAACATTAAATTTAGCCTAAACTTTCACTGTAGGTTGCGGATTTGAGTGGACTTTTTTTGACATTCTTCTCCAGCGGTGGAGTACAGTATATCAATCTGTGAAACTCTATTTGGCAAAACCCACCTAAAAGGGGCATAATGATGGTCAAATGGTTTGGTAAAATCACAAACAATGGGATGAAGCTGTTGTCAGTAATAAATATCATATACAGTAATTAAAGACAAAACTGATGAAAACAGTAAAACAAAATATTACTTTTTCAAACAGAACTGAAATCAAGACATATTGTCAATCATTGTCCATGCGATCCAGTATGAAAGATGGGTAGTTCAAATATAAAATGCTTCAGTTGCACAGACGTACCCACAGCATCAAAAATTGTTATCTGTGCATCACAACAAAACACACAGTAGATGGAAGGCCACAGGAGAAGAATAGCCTTTGCTGGTGCTGCTGTAGAGTTCTTGCTGGACACCTTAAACAAGAAGTTAGACTCATAAGAAAAATTCTTGTATGTCATGTTCTTCAGGATGTATGTCACTGAACAGAATCTTCATCGATCCACTGACTGATTTATGCCTGGATAAGTTAAAAAAAGTATATGTAAATCACCATATTTTACCTATACCAGCTGATGCATTCACATAAGGTAAAATGCAGAGAAATGCAGTAATCAATGTAGAAACAACTCTAGCTCTTATTTCAGCTTATTAGTTCTGGGTTAGTAAGTGCATAATGAAAAACATGCAGTATTATATTTAAAAAAAACAATTTTACTAATATTTATTTTTTTAACATTAAATTTACTGTTAGGCCCTAACACCACATGAAACCCCGTATTTGGAATATATTGTCTTAAAATTGGAATTATGAACTATAGAGAAGAACAGTACAAGACTCCACTTCAGCGTGGACCTGGAGAAGGGAGTATTAACTTCTTTATTTGCAAGATCTAAATATAATAGCAGTGCGTTTCACTGCTGAACTAGTGGCTTCCTCAGGCAACAGATAGACAACATAAAGTACCTTATAGGTTTCCTTTAAATAGGCTGTTCTTGCTATTCTACAGCATGGAACTTGACTTGGCATTGGGGGCCATGAACATGTAGCTGTGGCATGGGTCAGCAAAAATGACATGGCATTACCGTCCGTGATACATTTTTGCCTTTGGTTTAAAGGAACAGTTTGTGTTATCCTTGAAAAGTTCTCAAAGCAGGACAGTATAATGAAAATTGGTTTTGAAAAGGCGGACTCCATAGTGGACAAGTCCAAACCGTTTTGCAGCTGTCAGATGTCTTAAGCAGGCAACAAGTATGCTAAGTACTCGACAAACATATGTACAAGATTTTGGCCTATTAATATAGCCTACAGCTGCGTGAAGAGGGCCGGTCTACACGACCTCTGCTGCTTTGCTAAGGATGTCAGCATTTAATGATAACTCTGGAGATTAAGTATAAATGATTTACAATGATAAAAATGACCAGACTGGTAATGCCGCACGATAATAATGGGAGGAATGTTCAGACCAATTTTATTTTTCAAGCTTTAAGTATAAAACATCTCCGCAGTTAATTTTTGGCATGATAGGGAAATGTTGGTGAAGCACCAAGCATACATGTTTGCAGATGTCAGTTTACGTTTTCTCTCATTAGGAATGATGGATCATGTATTGAACGCACACCAAACACATTAAACTGTCTTATCCATATGCTTCTCAGCTGTTCCCAAACTTTTTAGACTGTCAGACAGATGCTTTAGTCAGAGAACACATTCCAGGACATATTAGGAAATTGACAACAGCGATGTAATTGAAATAGATAGATAGATAGATAGATAGATAGATAGATAGATAGATAGATAGATAGATAGATAGATAGATATGAGATAGATAGATAGATATGGGATAGATAGATAGACATATAGATAGCTAGATAGATATGGGATAGATAGATAGATAGATAGATATGAGATAGATAGATAGATAGATAGATATGAGATAGATAGACAGACATATAGATAGATAGATATGAGATAGATAGATAGATAGATAGATAGATAGATAGATAGATAGATAGATAGATAGATAGATAGATAGGAGATAGATAGATAGATAGATAGGAGATAGATAGATAGATAGATAGGAGATAGATAGATAGATATGAGATAGATAGATAGATAAACATATAGATAGATATGAGATATATATGAGATAGATAGATAGATAGATATGAGATAGATAGAGCTCTTCTATTAATCACTGAAAATGGATGCAGAGAAAAATGGTGAACTGCTCATCTATGAATGACTATTCCTGCTGACAGTTGCATTTGTGGCAGGCACCTTTTCATCAAGAACTTCCTAAAGACATGTACCTTTAATACCAATAAGGAAATCTGGTCTCGAATAAGAAAAATCCATAGATAAATCTGGGCTTGGCAACTTCCTGCAGTCTGGTGGCTAATACACCAAGAAATGTATTAGCATCTAACTCTTTGGGTTGTTTCCTATGGCCCATTTAAACAGAGCCATACTGTGCCCATAAAGTCTCCTTGTAGCTGAGTCAATAGGTTGTGTCCTTACACAGTCAGACTGTAGAGGGACGTATTTTTTTTACAAGCTTAATGGCACCATCCAGTTGTCAATTTATCCATACATTTCCTTGAGGAATTATAAAAGAACTATAAACATGCAAAGAGGTTCCAGAATTGTTATTCATGGGCATTACAAGTATATAAAAATACAAGTATTTACTAAAATAGCTGACAGATCCTTGTTATGTATTCTGCTGTGACTGTGTCTGATAAGTACTATTCTCCTATATGAGTGGTTATACTCTTCAGACCTCCTCTGTAGATCTGCTATCTGATCACTATTATTTTCCTTCCTGTGTTAATGGCATGGTTTACATATTTAAAGGGACACTGTTTCTACCGAAAAGCACCATAAACGGAGTTATGGTGCAGTTTGGGGAGCTAGGGGATATATGTTTCATATTCACCACTTCCTGATTCCCACAGTGTCCCCCCAGTGAAGTCTGCATGCGGTCTAAAAATAATTTCCGATCGATGTGCGCATGTTCTTCCACAGAAGTCTATAACCTAGTTTATGGTGGTGACAGTGTCCTTTTAGGGAGAGGTGAATGATGTGGCTAAGTAAAGCAAATGTATGGGGTGGGGGGCAATATTATATGTAAACTGGTGTAGTCTATGTGCCAGAGCTGCATATTGATCCCTGTCTGAAGCCGATAGAGGGAAACGAAAGTCTTAAAACTTATTCCTTCCTTGCATTTACATCCTCTTTGAACTTGACAGACGTGCAACACAATTTTTTCAACAATACTATGTTTGTACTAGGTAACTATATATTCTATATAAAGTTCGCTATGGTTAAATGATAGCCTAATCATTATTTCATCTTGAAATCATTTCTTTAAAGGGCAATGCTCATCTTATAAAGTGATAGTATTTTTATAGAAGACATCATCATTGGTGGATGTCTGATCTCTGGGACCCCACCAATTCTGAAAATGAGGGGGCAGAAATGTTGGTTTATATTGCACCCCCTTCTAAGCTTTCATTGCACTGCACCCTGACAACCCAGTTATACAGGGAAGTACAGCCAACCCCATTCACGGTAGCCATAGAGCAAGAATAGTGAATAGGGGACACTGTGCTAAAACAGTGGTATGGCCCCACTAATGGCTTTAAGGCTGAGTACTGGACCCATCAATTTGGAAAGCTTGCAATTAGAGATGAGCAAGCACGCTCGGTAAGGTCGGCTACTCGAGCGAGCCTCGCCCATCTGCAGTAACTGCCTTCTCCTCCGTGCTCGGGGGGGCAGCGTGGGTGTGCGGTTGCGGGGGGTTGGGGTGGGGAGAGAGAGGTCTCTCTCCCTCTCCCCTCCGCTCTCCCCCGCTGCCCCCTCCGAGCGTGCTCGCTCATCTCTAGTTGCAATATATGAATATTAGAACTGACCCACTGTCTACATTCCTAATCCTGGAAAATAAGTCCTTCATAGAATCTTCCATGGTCTCTCTTGGCGGGCACTTCTCTTATGGCATTTCTAGAAGTCAACAAATCTGAGAACCACTTAATAACAGGGTTAGAACATACCATTAATTCCAGCCCTGTCAGTGTTTAATTTGCTAGTAAAATCTGAGTTCATTCCATCAGTCTAAGCTGAAAACACCCAGTTTGCATTCTTCTTAGGAAGAGCTGCAAATTAAAATCATGTTGTACAGTAAGGAGACCGTCACCCCCACAACGCCTGCACTGCTGTTTACTTCTACAATGCGGTGGTTTATCTGTTAGTAATAAGACAACTGCTTTATATGTAAAAACAATGTGGGGATTTTGGAACGTGGTATGAGAATTCCCCACCTCTGGTGTTGTAGAGGAATGTCTGAGCACTTTGCTGCTGTTCTAAATTACTTATTGGTCAGGAAATGGGACC
The DNA here is from genome assembly GCF_035609145.1 of Eleutherodactylus coqui. Taxonomy (NCBI): domain Eukaryota; kingdom Metazoa; phylum Chordata; class Amphibia; order Anura; family Eleutherodactylidae; genus Eleutherodactylus; species Eleutherodactylus coqui. Next base: position 126,387,806 of record NC_089841.1, on the reverse strand, counting down.
ACATCCTAGTTTTTTGTTTATTTGTGTCATATTATAAAAAACAAATAATTTCTGCCTTACATGTTGAGTCATAAGGAATGCTGAATACATATAGTATTGGTACCGGGTTTCCCCAAAAGTAAGACCCCATAAATATGCCCTACCCTGATTTTTGGGGGACTTGAAATATAAGCCCTGCCCCCAAAATAAGCCCTAGCTACACTACATGAAAAAAAGCAATACTTACCTAGCAGGTGCCATCTGGGTCCCTCCCACTGGTCTCAGCAGTCCCGAGCAGGCTTGCTTGCAGTTCTTAGTGCAGACAGAACATCGCAATGAATGTGACATGATCTGGTCCCTGCTGATACAGGAAGCGATGATGTCACATTTATTGCTCACGCAACTGCTGCAGCCAATCGCTGGCTTCTGCAGTCACATGCCATTCATGCACACATGACCACTGAGACAGTAACACCCATTAGATTTCCTGCATGAATTCATGTATTCAATAAAAATAGTGCATTTAATGAAATCAATTTAATCTAATTACAATGAATATTGTTAACAGGCTCGACAAACCTCAAAGAAACAAAGAGAATGACTAGAGTTAATAACTGACGCACAAACAAAAAAGAGGAACAAAGTCAGCACTTCCCAAATATAAATCTATAGGTGCAGGTTAAACCATGACTATACAGATCAAGTAGAAACACATGGCAACAGCACTCAACAATCGGAAAACTACATATTTGTAATGTATATACTAACCACATTAAAAAGGTGCAAGTTCTTAGTATATAGTTTGATCCCAAGTATATTGGCCCATCCATCAATGTCCAGGTGACCATACTCTTGGATGGGTCCTAACACTAATACCAGGTGGTTTAATTATAATAACTAGGTGGTTAGTGTGTGTGGTTAGAATTATTTGGTTAGTATATACATTAGTTATGTATTTTTCTGATAAAAATCTATTTGAGTGCTGTTGCCATGTGTTCCTGTTTATACTATTTAGTCGCAGCTGCGGTTTAACCTGCACCTATAGATTTATAGTTGGGAAGTGCTGACTTTGTTTCTCTTTTTTGGTTTGTGCGCCGTGTACAGCATTGCTCCCATCGGCCTCCTGTCCCTTGTGTTATATGTGCATGTGTATTGTATGTGTGCTATATCCTCTGTGGACTCTCAGCACGCATATTGTGCTAGGAATGTCTTCAGAAGCGTCTGGCTTGGTGAGATCAGGTGGATTTTACATATGCGCAAGGTGCTGCGGACTGGTGATATTCCGTCCGTAGTCCCACGATATTTTGTCTCCTCCCGCACATGCGCGTTGCCACCCGATCTGAGCAACACGGAAGGAGAGTTAGACGTGAGACGCCATGCAGTCACATAAGGGTTACTGAAGATGGAGCCGCATCTGAGATTAATCTGACTAATTATGTAAGTTAGACTTGATTGGTTATGGAGTGTTGTAACTTGTTATTTATATGTGGGTTGTTTGTGAAGGGGGGAGGCTTGAGAAAGATCTCATGGTGTGATCGAAACGTCGCTTCTATACATATCTATGAAGGAATAAAGGAGGTTTTTTCTACATCTGTTTGGCACTCGTATATGCTGCTGCGGATCGATTTATGGACATATTGCTACTTGGGGGTATGGTTAGGGCTCCCCACACTGCAGCTGTAGCATCATTGTGCTTGTTTGGTCCCACCCGGATGAGGGTTCTATGGAGTGCTGCTGGTGACTGCATTTGTTTGCTTCCTGTCCCTTTAATTAGACCATATAAATTGGTATCCTATTTTCCCTGGTTTTATTTGTTGGCTTAGGCCCTGCTAAAAAGGAAAGAAACCCATGTTTCCCAGTTTATGGTGGATGAGCCAATATACTTTGATCAAACTACCAAAGAGAGAAACTGGGGACTAGACTCCATGTTACCTAAACTATAAATTAGTTTATGGTGCTTATAGTTGATAACAGGTTCCCTTTAGTTCTAGATTCTTTCCATGCTAGGAGTCAACATCCTACTAGAGTAACTCAAGAACACGCAGAATCATCAAAAACTAATAAAGAGCCATAGGATGATGACCATGGATCTTTTTTATTTGATCACATCAGTTTTCATGGGTCCACCATAGGAAAAACAATGACCATGCTGAGGTTCTCCTGCACTACTGGAAAACGTTCCTAGCTAGATGAGACAACCGTGAACTTTTTGGTAAACATTCGAATTGTGAGATCAAACTGCAAATAACTATAGTATATAACCATATTGTATATAAATATGGGTGGGCGGCACTTTTTCCATGGCTGTTATATTTTTTAACCCCAGATCTAGACTTTGATGCCAAGTCATCACATAGAAGCCATCACACAGCTGATCTGTAAATATCGGTATACACCCAGTATTGCCATCACCTCAACAGTCTTCCCGTCATAAATCTAGATTTTGTTGTACAAGATACTATAAAATACATACTGTGTGAAAGCAAGGAATGTAACACCATCTTCCCAACTTCTTGGAGATTATAAATTCACCACTGACACATTGTAAATGTAAACAGGACTTTATCACAAAAAAGAATATTTTCTGGGCTTCGGTTGTACAGGCATGAACATTTTGGAGGTGACTTTCCCACACATGACAGGAAATGTAGTTTCCATACACATCATCTGTTAAATGACTCCTGCTCTGCAGAGACTACATACAATGCCAAGATGTAGCATGCGGCAAGATGGATTTATGAGAAGTCCTTTCTTTTTATATGAGGCTTACCAGTACTGCCAAAATTGCATTGCTAGAGCTGTCAGCAGGATAGTGCGATAGATGTATGTTCTTAATTGCGATAGTAGGGCTTAATAGACTGTCTCTTGTTGATTTATTACTTTACTTAGGAAGAGATTGAAATGAACATGAAAAGAAGAGGAAAAAAGAGAATATGTTTACTCAACACCACCACCACCACATACCATGCATGATTAGGAAGAAGGTCCTCAAGCAATGCCCTAGAGGACAGTTTGGAAGAGCAGGTGGAAGGTTCCTGGGAAATTGCAATATACAGGTCAGTACATGCAACATGCAGCATGCTTATATGTAACACAGTCAACTACATGCTGAAATGCTGGAATCCAATATATAGACATAGAAAAATATCTTGATAGACTCTTTTAACACTGATGACATTTTTCAGATGGCAGACCAAACACTGGAAACATTGAAGAAGGCAGAGTGCTAAGCAGAATGGTACAGTCTCTTCATGTTTTATCCAGTCACCTCAACACTCTGATCCAGGCACGGTGTGTGGCATTAATGTATTTTAGGAATATGCCCCTAATGTTAAAGGGGGTTTCCAAGACACCCCAAATATTTCATTAAAGCCAAGGATTGTTTTAAAATAATAAAAACATGATTCATCTGTTCATTCGGCCCTAGTTCCAGAGCGGCTGCTCTTGTGCTGCCTGCCAGTCTTTGTTTCCAGAGCTGCAGCCTTGAAGACACTGTCGACCTATGTGACGGCTGCAGCCTATCACTAGCCTCAGTGGTCATATGGGTAGCCTGTGACATCATTGCTGTAGTGATGGAAAACAAAGACCAATGGGGATCACCGAAGCAGCGGCTCTGGAACAGGCGCAGAATGAACAGGTGAGTTAGACTTTTTCTAAAATATTTTAAAACGATCTACTAACTAAATTTGTTGGGATCTCAGAAAACTGCTTTAATGGGCAGACAACCCTTTTAATTCTCAAATGGATAACAAAAGGTTTGGTTTGTACAGTCTAAAAAAATTATGTTTTTAGTTTAAACTCACCTGCACTATGACCACCTGTAGTGATGGACTTGTTTAAACTTTACATGATATCTATCTATCTATCTATCTATCTATCTATCTATCTATCTATCTATCTATCTATCTATCTCATATCTATCTATCTATCTCATATCTATCTATCTCATATCTTATCTATCTATCTCATATCATATCTATCTATGTCATATATATCTACCTATCTATCTAATATCTATATCTATCTATCTTATACCTCTATCTATCTATCTATCTATCTATCTATCTATCTATCTATCTATCTATCTATCGAACAATTAAGAGTGGGGGAATTGCCATAGTGCCATAGATGCAAGGCAAGAACTGACTCATAGAATCAAAAAGAGTCTTCAGCTTAATGAGATGCTTGAGCTGCGGCTGATTTTTTTTACATCATTAAATCTGTTCTTTTAAAAAAAATTTCCCTATAGGAAGTAGTAAACCTAAAATTACTTCAATAAATAAACATACTTAATTTTAGTTAATGTTTTTCAAGAAGAATTGTCCTTCTTTACACTTACATTTTTGCTTTTCCCTTTCGTATTGCTTGAAGGTGATGTCTTTGTATCTCCCGACTTTCTCCCTAATGATGAAAATGACAGTGCAGATGATGATGATGTTTTCACAGGATTTGTTGATGGAGCATTATTATTGTTGTTCTGATTTCCACTGAAAGTCTCCATAATTGTTCGAAAAGCACCAAATGTTTTCTTCTGCTGCTCTCCACCTTCACCATTAGATTGGGACTTTTGTGTCTTTCCACCATCTTTGTCTTTACCTTCATTTAGATCTACTTCAGTCTGTTCCACTTGAACAATAGGATCCTCAAAAGTCACCCTGAGTTTCAGATTTTGGGAAGTCCTGCGTTTTGAAGAAGGAGATTTTAAAGCACTTTTCGGGCTTGTTGTCTTTTGTGCTGAAGAAGTACTTGAAGAGTCTGTTGAACCTGAAGATTGAGGTATGATCCCTGTTTGGTACTGAGGTTCATAGTCTGGATCACTACTTTCAGATGTTGGTGATGGACTATGGCCATCCACAGATTTAGATTTTAGCCCTAAAACAAACCGTCGTCCTGCAGTGTTTGACTGTGCATGCTTTTTTATCATCAGTTGAAGAGCTTCAGAATTTTCTACATTTTCTACTATAGGCTGTGGCCTTGGCTTATCAGCTTTTCTAACAGGTGTATGCTTTTGATCCTCTGAGTTATTGGAGTCTGTATCTGACTCGCTGAGAGACCTTTGCATAAGTTGCCGTAAACGAGCAAGCTTAAACTCTCTTTTCTCCAGTGGGATCCGTTTACCACTTCTGGATGATGTCCCATCCTGGAACTCCAGTGACAATTTTTCAGGACTAGAAACGTTGTCTGCCAAGTCTTTTCCTAACAACTGCCGCAAAATCTTATCAGATTCTTCATCTAGTGCTCTACACCTAAGTCTGCTGGGAACTGATGTGCTTAGTGATTGATAGTTTTCATGAGTGCCGTTTATTTTATTTTTCTGTGTAACATCATCTAATTCAAGGGTCTTCCGCGGGAGACTGCCTGAAGCAGGGGATGATGGTGAACTGTGAAAAGAAAATGTGATGAATGTAAAGAATAATCACTTTGCCATTAAGGCATACTTTGAATGTGGTAAACATATAAACACTAATATTTTAGGGAATTTAAGGCAATAAAGAATACATATCTATTATAATAAAAAGCTCCCCTTAGACTAGGATACAGTAATCAAATAGGAAAACAGCAAGGAATTAAAATTCCCGGGTTTCTGCCCATTAGCAGATACAATGAACAAAGGAGCAACTATATGGCTGACCTATGGTCACCCTGAAAATGATCAACAGGGGTTGCAAAAGTAGCAGTTGCACCCAAGCCCTGGTCTTTGAGGGATCTCAAAGGCCTATCTCCCACATAAAAAGACACCAGTATTGTAAACAGAGGTGCAAGTTATGCCCTTGACTATGAATGTCACATCTATATTCTGCTGATGGATTTGTAGGGTGTTAGCAGTGAATCTGAATTACTTGTTACATCCCCATTTTATTTAAGGGTTTAACCAAATGGAATCAAGTAAGCCGGCATCTAAACTGATGCACATATAAACGATATATCCACCTGCAATGCAGCGTAGTGGCTCCTACGGACAAGGTTCCGGCTTCCTGGTGTCACTCAGAGGTCTTAACGTCACCGTCTGAACTCCTAGCATCAGCACTCACATCTTATGTGCCATGCTGCCAGGAGTTTGGGGTGGTGATGCTGTGGTCTCTGAGCTACATTCCGGGGGCTGAGGAGAGGTGAGTATGCTCTTTTTGTTAATTTTACGGTGGACCCAGGTGCTGGAGGAATTTTCATGGTAGTGATAAAACCCGTTTAACCTTGTTTCTGATCTATAAAGGATATGCCATGTTATTAAAATCAGAAAGTTGGTTCTAAATGTTGAATCTCTGGCACCCTGTTGTAAAGCTTATTTCCTCAAGTTACATTCTGTTAATGGGTTTTCCCTGCAAATATAGCTCGCTCTGTGGTAGGAAATTCATATTCATTAAACACAGATCCGTTCTGTAGCTGACTGATTATATTACACTGTAGCATGTTAGAAGATGAGGTCCTTAGCTGATCACCATCACAACTTAATGGTGTGTTATGATGGCAAAGCTTCTCCTGTATGAATGTGCTGAACAAATAGTCTATGTATTACAAGACCTGTAAATGGATTTCAAGATGTGAAATCCTAGCCTGTGATAATGTCCACATAAGACGCAAGACTTTTAGAATGAGGTAAAACTAAAACTTAGCAAAGATCAATATTTGAGCATAAAGCACTTGAGACTTCATCTATTATTCGCAGCCCATAAAATATGTCCTGTACACCTCGATTCAAGAGTTCAAAGAAATTGAAATTAGGTACAAAATAATTAAATATAATACAAGTATTTACATAAATTTACTAGGTTCTGTCTATACTAGCATCATGCGGATAATAGACAAGACCGCTGTGATGGGTTCATTTTTTTATCTATTTTTTTATCTATCCAGACAGACACTGATGACTGATGACACAATCTGTCAAAGTTCTGGCATTTTTTATGTAAAGAATAGCGGAAAGCTTGACAGAAATCACAAAGGACCCCCAAATAGTAGTGTGGACAGAGCCTAATGGTCCTTTTACGTGGGTCAGCTTCTCTACTTGATATGAGTGTCAATTGGCATGCATGTTGATCGGCGCTTCCTTAATTTTCTTTTACACGGGCCGAGAATCAGTTTATGGGGACAGATAATGGCTACTATGATTGTTCGTTCCTGTTTGTTGGCTGATCATTGGCCTCTTTACACAGCCCCATTGTTGACGAATGAGCACTTGGAGATTATTTGTGTTGGATAATCGACCCATGTGTAAAAGGACCTTCAGTGAGTATGTCAGCTGGAATCTCATAACTGACATACGTTCTGTGGTGTTCACAATGGTATTACTGTAAGTGTACGTCCTGGCTGCCGGGTACTTAACGTAACAGGACGTACACTTACGCCCTTTGGATAGCGTGAGATCAAAAGAGATTCCGCACCATCCGGCAGCAGGAGCCGGCTTTTGCTGACAGTGACCCCTGCTGTTAACCTCTTATATGCCACGATCTATGTAGATTGCGGCATGTAAAGGGTTCACAGAGGGAGAACGCTCTCTCTGTGACGACCCCCGCGATGTAATCACGGAGGGCCGATTGGTTGCCGTGGCAACAGGACACCAGATACAGGCGTCCTGCTTTGCCATTGCCTATGATCACTATTACAAGCAATAAGGCATTGCAGGACAGAAGTCCTGCAATGCTTTATCATAGTTATCATAGCTTCTATGGTACAAGTCCCCTACAGGGATGTAAACAGTGTAAAAAAAAAAATAAAAATAGTGCTTTTTCCCCTATAAGAGCTCAGTCACACAAGCAATTTTTTTCACACATGTATAGGTGCGATTAGAAAAAAATTGCAGATCGCATGTAGACAAATCACGTGACTCGGTCCATTGACACTCATATGTTCTATCTTTTGCAGGTGCGAATTTTAGCCGCATGTAAATATCGCACGTAGCTGCTTCTATTGGAAAGCATTGGTTCTATGTAGATGCAATTTAAAATTGCGCCTATACATACACTTAAAAATCACTCGTGTGACCGAGCCCATAGTATGAAATTTTTTTTTTTTCATTTAAAATCCCACACATTTGGTATCATCATATCTGTAATGACTCATACAATAAAATGAACACACTTTTTATCCTATTTGGCAAAAAGGGTTAAAAAAAATCCTAAAAAACTGAGCCAAAATGCTTATTTTTTTCATTTTGCCTGCCAAAAAATACAATAAAAATGATCAAAAAAGCTGTATGTACCCCAAAATAGTACCTATAAAGACTACAGCTTGGCACACAAAAAAAAGCCCTTTCAGAGCTCCTTCCATGGAAAAATAAAAAGTTATAGGACTAAGAACTTTGGCATCATTGTAATCGTACTGACCCGCGGAAAAAATGTATTGTGTCATTCATGCTGCATGACTAACACTGTAAATAAGGAAAAACACAAAACAATGGCAGAATTGATGGGTTTTCTTTCCCTGCTATCATAAAAAGATTAATAAAAGTTTTACAATATAGTCTATGTACCCAAAAATGGCACCAGTAAAAACTACAGTTTGCCACACAAAAAAACAAGCCCTTACACCACATGTGTCAAACACAAGGCCCGCGGGCCGAATCCGGCCCGCTGCCTCGTTTCATGTGGCCCGCGGCGTGCCGACGCTGCTCACCACTAAGCTATTACCAGCTGGAGTGCTGCAGCTCCCCGCTGGCATATTAACATTTTTCACAACACTTCTGCCCTATTCAGCAATTCCAGCAACCTGATTGGTTGCTTGGTGAATCAGCCAACCCAAACAACCAATCAGGCTGCTGGAACTGCTGAATAAGCAGAAGTGATGTGGAAAATGTTAATATGTGAGCGGAGGGGAAGCAGCGCAGACAGCAAGGAGGAGGTAAGTATGTGGTTTAGGGGGGCTAATGGTGGCTGCTGGGGGGGGATTTAGTGGTTGCTGCCGAGGGGGGTGTTAATGGTATTAATGGTGGCTGCTGAGAGGGGGGGTTAATGGTGACTGCTGAGAGGGGGGGGGTTAATGGTGGCTGCTGAGAGGGGGGGGTTAATGGTGGCTGCTGAGAGGGGGGGTTAATGGTGGCTGCTGAGAGGGGGGGGGTTAATGGTGGCTGCTGAGAGGGGGGGTTAATGGTGGCTGCTGAGAGGGGGGGTTAATGGTGGCTGCTGAGAGGGGGGGTTAATGGTGGCTGCTGAGAGGGGGAGTTAATGGTGGCTGCTGAGAGGGGGAGTTAATGGTGGCTGCTGAGAGAGGGAGTTAATGGTGGCTGCTGAGAGGGGGAGTTAATGGTGGCTGCTGAGAGGGGGAGTTAATGGTGGCTGCTGAGAGGGGGAGTTAATGGTGGCTGCTGAGAGGGGGAGTTAATGGTGGCTGCTGAGAGGGGGGGTTAATGGTGGCTGCTGAGAGGGGGGGTTAATGGTGGCTGCTGAGAGGGGGGGTTAATGGTGGCTGCTGAGAGGGGGGGTTAATGGTGGCTGCTGAGAGGGGGGGTTAATGGTGGCTGCTGAGAGGGGGGGTTAATGGTGGCTGCTGAGAGGGGGGGTTAATGGTGGCTGCTGAGAGGGGGGGGTTAATGGTGGCTGCTGAGAGGGGGGTTTAATGGTGGCTGCTGAGAGGGGGGGTTAATGGTGGCTGCTGAGAGGGGGGGTTAATGGTGGCTGCTGAGAGGGGGGGTTAATGGTGGCTGCTGAGAGGGGGGGTTAATGGTGGCTGCTGAGAGGGGGGGTTAATGGTGGCTGCTGAGAGGGGGGGTTAATGGTGGCTGCTGAGAGGGGGAGTTAATGGTGGCTGCTGAGAGGGGGAGTTAATGGTGGCTGCTGAGAGGGGGAGTTAATGGTGGCTGCTGAGAGGGGGAGTTAATGGTGGCTGCTGAGAGGGGGGGTTAATGGTGGCTGCTGAGAGGGGGGGTTAATGGTGGCTGCTGAGAGGGGGGGGGGTTAATGGTGGCTGCTGAGAGGGGGGGGGGTTAATGGTGGCTGCTGAGAGGGGGGGGGGTTAATGGTGGCTGCTGAGAGGGGGGGGGGGTTAATGGTGGCTGCTGAGAGGGGGGGGGGTTAATGGTGGCTGCTGAGAGGGGGGGGGGTTAATGGTGGCTGCTGAGAGGGGGGGGTTAATGGTGGCTGCTGAGAGGGGGGGGGGTTAATGGTGGCTGCTGAGAGGGGGGGTTAATGGTGGCTGCTGAGAGGGGGGGGGGTTAATGGTGGCTGCTGAGAGGGGGGGGGGTTAATGGTGGCTGCTGAGAGGGGGGGGGGTTAATGGTGGCTGCTGAGAGGGGGGGGGTTAATGGTGGCTGCTGAGAGGGGGGGGGTTAATGGTGGCTGCTGAGAGGGGGGGGGTTAATGGTGGCTGCTGAGAGGGGGGGGGGTTAATGGTGGCTGCTGAGAGGGGGGGGGGTTAATGGTGGCTGCTGAGAGGGGGGGTTAATGGTGGCTGCTGAGAGGGGGGGTTAATGGTAGCTACGGGGGGGGGGGGGGTTAATGGTGGCTGCTGGAGGAGGGGGGTTAATGGTGGCTGCTGGAGGAGGGGGGTAAATGGTGGCTGAGGGGGGGGGGTTAATGGTGGCTGAGGGGGGGTTAATGGTGGCTGCTGAGAGGGGGGGGGTTAATGGTGGCTGCTGAGAGGGGGGGGTTAATGGTGGCTTCTGAGGGGGGGGGGGATAATGGTGGCTGCTGGGGGGGTCACTATTAGGGCTTGTTCACATGGGTATTTCGGTAGCACAAATACGCTGTGTATTTGCGCAATCAAAAATTGCTAATGCCTGCATATTTAGGCACGGAAAAAAGAACGCAGATGGGCCCACTGAGATGGTGCCCAAATATGCATTGAATACAGAGGTTTCCTGCGCATTCACCACATATTTGCACGGCCCATTCACTTCAATGGCCTATCGGGGTGCGTAGTACGCAACAAAATAGGTCATGCTGTGTGAAAATGTACATCATGTGACTGAACTCACTGAAATCAATGGCTTCTATTCACTGCATATTATGTACGCAAATACGCTTGTGTGAACAAGCCCTTACTATACTGTCTTACAATCGGCCCTTTGAAGGTCACCATAAGCCTGATGTGGCCCTCAGTGAAAATGAGTTTGACACCCCTGCCTTACACGGCCATGTCAACAGAAATATAAAAAAGTTATGACTTTTGAAAAGTGGAGATGAAAAGCCCCCAAAAATCGGTGCATCCTGAACGCCAAAATAGTCCATGTCCTTGAGGGGTTAAGTAAGGTGTGAAAAAAGTATTTATCTACTTCAAACTATTAGGGTACAATCACATAAGACAGAATTACTGTGGATTTGCGCAATAAAATCTGCAGTGGAATACAGTAGCGGGCATGTGGATGAGATATTTCCTCCATAAACTACAAGCGTTTTCTTCTATGGAAATTGACCTGCGGTGTGGACTTTAAAATCAGCATATTGTTGCCTATCTTCACCACAGATTTCACCCCTTACAATGTATAGAGATGAAATCTGCAATGAATCTGCAGCATAATCCACATGTTACACATGAATATTCGGCTGTGGATTTGCTGCAGATTTTCGGTGGAGAACCCCTCTGTGTGCGGACATTTCCTAATAATGCCATAAGCAAGCTATGGAAAATAATTTTTTCCTCAACTTCAAAAATTAAGTCATTGTTTTCTTATTCCCAATCTCTATGGGGAACAGGTGGCATTCAAGTACCTGGGGGATGTTGGCAGGGATCTCTGGGCTTCCAATAGCTGTTGAAGATGTGTCTGCAAAGTGATCCGCTCTGCCGTCTGCCTGTAAAGAAAACACAGTATTGACTTTACTCTGCTGTCACATTATCTCTGCAGACTTTTGCACGCTACTTATTTCTGTGGACTCCGCACAGAAATGTTGAGGATTGAATGACAACAGGGCTAATCCTTGTGTGGATCTGCAAAAGTTCAAACCACACATCTATAGCAGAAATGGTGGGAGGGGGGAGAGAGGGCAGAATTGATTTCTCGCTATGGAAATACACGTCAGATTCTAGTCAGACAGGGGAACAAAGAACAACTCAAATTTTAAAAAAATCAGTTATTGCTTTTGCACTTAAAAATCCTTGTATTTGCAGGATACAGTATTATACAGAGTCGAGTCACATTATTATGACCACCAGCTAATATCCAGAGTAACCACGGTGTGCCACACAGACAGCAACTAGACGGGCTGGGAGTGACTCAATAAGGTGCTGGCAGGTTGTCTCAGGTAGCTGGAGCCATGCTGACTGCAGTGCATCCCATAGTTGCTGGAAGGTGCACGGAAGAGGATCCATAGAGCCAACACGATGATCAAGGTGGTCCCACAGATGCTCAATTGAGTTGAAGTCTAGGGAAATAGGGGGTCAGGGACATATTTGGAAGCCTTGGTCATGTCCTTCCAACCACTGTCAGACATTTTTAGCCTTGTGACATCTCGCATTGTCTTGCTGGAGGATCCTAAATGCCCCAGGCAAGACAAACAGCATGTATGGGTGATCTGCAAAGATGGATTCATTACTAAATTGATTCAGTGTGCTTTCCATATGGATGAGTGAGCCCAGAGAATGCCACAAAAAAATTCTCAAGACCATAATGCTGCCACCATCAGCTTGTGCTCTTCCAGCAATGGTTGCAGAGCATTTGTTCTCGGATGTTTCTTTCCTGACACACCAACAATCATCTTTTTGAAGATGAAGCAGAAAACTTATCGAAGAAGGCAACCCTTTGCCAATCAATAGTGGTCCTATTCTGATACTGAAGCCTTTTCCTCCTATGCACCTTTGTTAACATAGGTGCAGTGACCATCTGTCTGCTTTGGAGCCCCATATACAGTGGAATTCACTGATCTGTTGTTTTAGACCCACATCTCTTAGCCTCCTAAGTTAATTTTCATGGTAAGCTGCTCTACTGTACCATATCAGCCCTTGTGCACCTTCATAGCCAACATTCACCTCAGACATCAATGGCGCGTGGTGCTCCGAAAATCCACATTGGTTATTCCTAATGGTGCCCTTTGTCCACTCAAGGTACATTTCCACCACAGCTGCATGTGAGCAGGTCACATACTGCGCTGTTTAAGAGATACTGCCACTAATAATCATCTCTTTTTGCAACTTTGATAAATCACTGCCTTGACCAATGACAACAATGAGTTATATTTGAGCAGAAAGCCTATCGCACACCTTATGTACCCACCAAGCCAGGCCATGACATGACACTTTCTCCATGAGCTATGTGCTGTCAACGGCAAAATAATGTGACTCGACCGTGTATAAAGGCTATGGCAGACCAGATATTTAAACAAACTGATGATATGTTGCAGCTCTCCAGATTTACAGCCCTATTCCCAATCTGTGCATTGTTAGTCAAGTAATTACACCTACCCAGACCTTGCATCTTCAGTGTGTCCGTGTGAACTATATTTTACATTTGTTCTATGGAAAGCTCCCTGGCTTCTAAAGAAACCCATTAACTTCAAGCTGTTTTATGTATACCAGATTACCGCTGGCTGTAAATTACTGCAACGCCACCCAGCTCTGCTTTTCATTTTCTGTATAGCTAGAGAATGCAGGCACTTGTTATGAAGAATGCACAATTACCTGACACTACAGGGCAAGTCTTAATCATTGCTTGACATAGCAATCTACATTTCAAGTGTCCTCTGAAAGATAAAGGAGGACGGCATCACTTTTAAGTTTCGGAAAATCTGACTATTGCCTAACAGTTATCAGATAAAGATTATTAGAGCCTTGATCAAACCAATTCAGCTTCCTGAGGTGCTTAATTATGTCTCAATCATTGATTTTGGATTAGGGCAGTGGCCTACTGTGAAATAAAATGCAGTTACTGGGATAAAAGTTGTACGTAGTTTGCTGCATTGGGAATAAAGCTGAATGTGATTAATTGTGTGTCTAGTTCAGCCCTGCTCGAACACATTTAATACCTTAATTTATGTTCTGTAGGCCCAGGATATTGTGCAGTACTTTAAACCTAATGATTTGGTCATGGCTTTATGTCTTTAGTGCCCAGTAAAAATCATTCTGGGGGCCAATGTACAGCTAGCAGATAGGTGAGGATTCCAAAGATAACATTCATGGCATATCTTGCACGATGTGAGATCACACATAGCAGCCACAGCCTAGCTGAAAAATGCACAGAATTGCAGTTTTATCAAAAATAGCAATTTTCAAACAGACTTTTAGTCTCTATTAGAGATGAGCGAGCATATCCGGTAAGGCAAACTACTCGAGCGAGTAGTGCCTTATTCGAGTACCTGCCCGCTCGTCTCTAAAGATTCGGCTGCCGGTGGGGGGGAGGGACTGGCAGGGGAGAGCAGGGAGGAACGGAGGGGAGATCTCTCTCTCTCTCTCCCCCGCTCACCGCCGCAACTCACCGCTCTCCCCCGCCGGCACCTGAATCTTTAGAGACGAGCGGGCAGGTACTCGCATAAGGCACAACTCGCTCGAGTAGTTTGCCTTAGCGAGTATGCCTGCTCATCTATAGCCTGTATGCAATTTTGCAGGTGAAGAGCAGTTTTACTTATAAAATTGTGTGACAATTAACAATCAATTTGAAAACCATGTCAATCGGCAGTAAAACCAAATGTCTATGTGGTTTGCAATCCCTTTAATACCGACTAGAGATCACATTACAGACTAAACGCACCTTGGGAGCTAGAAACGAAAAATATTCTTGTTGTGGTTCTCATTCATGTAAATTACACTTTAGCTAGAGGCCCTAGTACAGTGATGGGCAACCTTTTGAGCTTGGTGTGTCAGCTCCCTGCTCCGCCGGCCGGAAGTAAGGTCAGCGGCCTAACTGGAAGTCCCAGAACTAGACGCTCTGTGCCGGAGTTCTGTTGTTTTGGCCTACAGACCTCCAGCAAAGAAGGTCTACAGCAATGCTTTATCTTCAGCTACTGTATCTGGCTGTACAGGAGCCAAGGATGAAACATCTCTGTATGCGGCTGCATGCGGCCACGTGTCAGTGAAAATGGCTATGCATGTCAGTGCTGACACGCGTGTCATAGATTCACCATCACAGCCCTAGTACATATGACATAGCAAATATTGTATCTAGCAACGGCTGCAAACTGAACTTAAAGGGATTCTGTCATCTGGTTCATGCTGCTGGAACCTTGGGCAACATAAACCTAGAAGCCTATTGTCCCCTTTGATGTATAATTCTGAAACGCTGCAGCATTTCAGAAAAAATCTACTTTGAAGTCTTACTTCTATTGTGGGTAAAATGTTAGAAGGGTTTCTAAGAGATGCCATCCTGGAGGACCTCAAGGAAAATAGCTGTATAACTCCGTATCAGCATGGGTTTATGAGAGATCGCTCCTGTCAAACCAACCTGATGAGCTTCTACGAGGAGGTAAGTTCTAGACTGGAACGGGGAGTCATTGAATCTTGTGTATCTGGCCTTTTCCAAACTCTCTACCTGAGGACAAGGTGATGATGAATTCAATAAAAGAGTTTAAGAGGGCTCTGGGCACCTTTCTTAAGCATTACATGGTAGAGTCAATGATTATTTCAGATGGGTCGGTGATCCAGGGATTATTCTGATCACCAGACTTGGAGTCGGGAAGGAATTTTTTTCTCTTAAATGAGGAGAATTGGTTTCTGCCTCATTGTTTTTTTGCCTTCCTCTAGATCAGCATTAGGGATAATAGGCTGAACTGCATGGACCTATGTCTTTTTTCAGCCAAACATACTATGTTACGATGAGATAGAAAAACTGTGTACTGTATATATTAGTTGTACTACTGCAAAGAAATCTAAGCATTAATAGACAACAATTGAAATCAATGGGTGCCCATTAAATCTATTGCTCTCATCTGGGGTCCTCCACAGCCAAGAGTTCTCTAGTGGATGTTCCTTTTCTATAAGGCAATATTAAAAATACAGAATAGATGCATCTTATATCTGTAACCTTTCTTACTCTTTAAGTTGCTTGGTGAGCTTGACAACTTGTGATGCCAGTGACATGCAAGTCTCTACTACAACCAAGTATCGGGCACACATGCTATGGCCTTGATGCTCAGCACTTTGAGATGGTTTCTCTCCAGCATGATTCTGAATGGTAACATTTGCTCCATATTCAACTAAAGTCTGAAAAATAACATTACGAACATGTTAGGATTGCCTTTTAATACATATATGATTTTAATGTAAATTTATTTATTGTCACTAGAGATGAGTGAGCGTACTCGCTAAGACAACTACTCGAGTGACTAGTGACTTATGCGAGTATCTGCCTGCTTGTCTCTAAAAATTCGAGTGCCGGCGGGGGAGAGCGGTGGGTACGGGAGTGAGCTGGGAGGAGCAGGGGGGAGAGAGTGAGAGAGAGATCTCCCCCCTGTTCCTCCCCACTCTCCCCCGCCCCCCACCAGCACCCAAATCTTTAGAGACGAGCGGGCAGGTACTCGCATAAGTCACTACTCGTTCGAGTAGTTTGCCTTAGCGAGTACGCTCGCTCATCTCTAATTGTCACTAAAACATCTCAATATAATAATTAAGAAACAACTCTTTTACCACTATCCCCTTCAGGATCCCAACATTGGATGCTCCAATTTTACCAAAAAACCTTCTATTTTGACCACATGGATAGACTAAGAGTGGAGAGACATTCACACCTCATCAGAGATCTGATTTCAAACATACTGCGAATCATGGCACAAAAGCAATATGTTAGCTCATAAAAAAATTAATAAAAAACCCCAAACGAACAATTATGCTGTCAAAAGAGAGTATTTGCTAACTAAGCCATTTTGCATGAAAAACATCAATTTATGATATCTGGCACCAGACATAAAGCATCTGAAACGTTGGCTCTTCAATTTTCTATTAATGTATATTTTAGAGGACAACTAATATTTTAGACATTGCCAAAACTTGACTCATTAAATTCAGACAATGTTTTGGCATTGGCTCTGGTGCATACTTAAAGAGTACAGCTTTTGATATGTTTTCAATTACAGAACAGGGAAAATAAGAAATATTGTAGGTGCTGTTCTTAGCCAGCCTGAGACAAAGTAGATACTACCCATAAAGTGCTTCTTTTTGTGGGCTCAAGCTCCTTTGTCTCTGGGGAACTGACGTTATAAAGAACATTAAGAGAAAATTCAATTCAGTTTTGATAGTAGAATGTTAAATGTGCTTTAATGTGTTGAGTATTTCTCCTTTCATGTCAGGGTGATATTTATTAGTGACAAAGAGAGACATAGCAAGGATAATTTCTTTCATGGCTCAAGTTGGTGTAATGACGTTCTTGGCAACACTGCTGGAACACGGTGATGTAAACGTGCCTTTATATGAAAAGTTTGGCCATACAGCCTGTCAATGTAATAGGTTACTGATGTCTCAAGCAAATGTGAAAGCAGATAGATGAATTAATATTCAAATTTACCATATGCGTCAAGTCTTATATTACTGGTTTGGCTAAACTTAATTAAGGTTTTAGAGGAAAATTGTATGTAATCGGAATTCGGCTTCTTTTTTTAACTGAAAATTGTACACATGACTATTTCTTATTTTTATATACAGATGTAGCAATTGAACATGACTGGTGCATCATCATAACTTCATTTACAACACTGTAACACATTGTAGCCGAGATATCTTAATGTGTTAAGGGTCAAGTTAACATTTGCTACATCTGTAAATAAAATGCCAGCAGTGCATGGGTAAATATACCGGTTATATACAACAGCATTCCCTGGACTAGAATTCATTTTTGGTGTGTAGCTGACTAAACCCGATTTGCTTAATGCATAAAGCCGTTTTAAAAACAGTATCACTAACTTTTTTTTGTTCTTTAAGGAGAATTTGCTACTTAAGATCTCCAAAAAACAATTACGAATTATTTTCATAAGCTATGCACAACATAAGAGGCAACTGACCTAGGAAAGATGTCCTAATCGGTGACCTAGTATGAATGTTCTACATCTTTGGCCTAGTAAATATGTTCTTGAACATTGACTTAGTAAAGAGGGCCTAGAACACTAACCTAATAAAGATATTTTAGTATAATGTAAAGATTTAGTAAAGATGTTCTAATGTTGATATAATAAAGATGTTCTACAGCACTGACTCAGCAAAAGTGTTGTAGTGCACTAACCTAATAAATATTTGCCGCTACATTACATTAGAGATGTTCTAGAATATTGAGTTAACCCTTTCCAATCCAATTTGTATCCTGGTTTTTCTAGGGGGCTTACTCTTTTTCTGCCATTATACAACGGCCCTATATGCTGGCTAAAGCCAGTACTGCATGAGGTGACACGTTAGATAGGCTCAGACAGCAGAGAGGCTGGCAATATACAGTAAGAGAACCCCAACGGATGTCTTCCAACATCGAAGCTGTACAGCCTTAAATCATAATGTCTTTAGACATCAGACAGTGGATTGGAAAGGGTTAATAAGGACATTGATGAAAAAGGACCTACTAAAACTGTTCAAGTAGACTGATCTATTCAACATGTAGTACATTAGTGTAGTAAAGATATTCTAGTAATCTTGAAAAGATGTGCCATATGAAACCGTGTCCTGTTAAGGCCACATTAAAATGTTTTGCCAATTATTAAGTTTTTTTTTTTACAAGGAAAAATTAGTTTTGAGTCATCAAATTTAATACCACGTATGACTGAACAACACGAAAAAAATCTTAAAAAAAAAAAAAAAAAGGAATCGCATGCTTTGCAATGTCTCATTAGTAAACATTTCATGATTTACAAACAGATCAAAGTCCCAAAACAAAGCTCCACGCAGAAAGAAGTTTTACCCATTAGTAAGAGCTATACTGTGAGACGTCTTACCTGCACACAGCCCAGATATCCATTCTGAGATGCTATATTAACTGCACTGTTCCCACATTTGTCAGTTTCATCCAAAGAAATCCCCTGTTCTTGCATAAATTGAAGAAGCCACAGAAGTATTTTTTCCTAGGTAGGGATTTAGGAAAGACAATTCTCAGTTAACAGAACTCATTTCAAGAGCAATGCTATGAAACAGAGGTTACTGAAAAGGAGGTATATTGGCAGAGGGAATTAAGCAATGTTTTATGAAGCCACTTAACAACTGTTATCCATTAAATATTCTGCACTTCATATTCCCTCTGGTAGATGCATCATGCTGCAGTAAACTTGGAATGGCTTCTGCAGACAATCTCATACACTACTGAGGACTCGGAAAAGAAAGACACTTTTGTCAAGTTAGAATGATAGCCTTACTCTTGAGTTGTAAGCTGCAAAGTCAGGTATACTGCAAAAACCACAAGGCCCATTGCTGACTATACACTTTGTTTTTTACACAGACTATAGGCCGGATTCACACCCACAGTTTAGGGGGAAGTTTTTTAAAGTACACAGGAGTGGAAACGAAAGAAAGAATATGTATAAGTGCTTCCTTCATACATTTCCTTTTTTTCGGACCTACTCCTGCAAATGTGAATACAGCCTTAGGATTTATTCACACGTTGCATTCACATTGCAGTTTTTGGAGCAATTGTTTATACAAAATTACAACATAACAATAGCATTTTGTGAAAATAATGGTAAAAATATGATATAACAATGCAAAATGTGAACATACCCTTACTGTTCTACAGGACCACTAAAACTAGCGTCAGGGTTATCAGCAATGCTGGATGCTCCATGCTATTTTGTCATGGTGCTGCTGATGTCGACGAAGTTTGGTTACATTGATAGGTCCGGTGTGATGTCATGGCATGCGATGTGCTCATCAGAGCATGTGCAGAGACATCTGGCGCTGGAGGGCGAGGGAGAAACATCTCCTTTCTATTTTATTGCGAGTAGGCTGGCGGAACTGTCTAGTGTCTCAGCCACTCTATCAGTGGCCTGTTTTGGATTATTATTCCAACTTCTCTTTGCAGAAGATGCCAGAAATACATCTGTATGCATATCTTAGTCAGTGGTTTCTTTTGTGTCTTCCTTTTTTGGACTTTGGACTTTGAACTGTAACTGTTCAGACTATTGTTGCTCCTATACTCTGACCTTGTCTTGTTTATTTGTCTTGTCTGTCTACCCTTAGTCCTCATATATTCCCTTTCCTACCTTTTACACCTAGGCACATACATGGATTCTAGGGAGGTTCCAAACGTGGGGTTGCCCTTTTCGGGATGGGTCCTCTCCTTTATTGCCAGATCTAGTCAGGGCTGAGTTAGGGAAAAATTCAAGGCCTGTCCTCGGTTTCTATCACCGCCAGTTGTACTATTTCATGTCTAGCAACCCAGCCAGCCCCCCCCCCCACATGTGTTTTATATGTCACTCAGCCTGCCCGTGTCCTCTGTTTCAGTTGGTAGGTTTCCTCGACAGCACTGGACGAATGTGACATATTTAGTAAAAACTGGAAATATAGGTGGTAAAGGTAATTGGTAAAGTAAAATGGGTACAAAAAATATCACCCTGTTTACAGATATATAAGGGCCGTGGAACTACAACCACAAGGGATTCCTGTCTATTCAACCTTCCTCTTGACAAAAAAAAAATTCACAGAGGCAGAAAAGTCTATTATTAATAGGTTGCCCTTCACAGATTAGACTTTATAAAAATAAGATTTATTAGTTAATTACTAGGGATGAGCGAACGTGTCCGTTACGGACACATCCGCACCCGGACACCGGCTTTGCCGAACACTGCAGTGTTCGCGCGTAAGTGTCCGGGTGCCGCCGGGGGGCGGGGAGATGCGCGGCGGCGCGGGCGGCAGTAGCGGGGAACAGGAGGGAGCCCTCTCTCTCTCCCTCTCCCCCCCACTCCCCGCCGCACCCCCCCGCGCTGCCACGGCGGCCCCCGAACTTTTTCGCCCGAACACTGAAGTGTTCGCAAAGTTCGGTGTTCGGGCGAAAAAGGGGCGGAGCCGAACGTGTTCGCTCATCTCTATTAATTACGTTAAAACCATAAATACTATTGGGCACAATTGCCCTCCAAGAGTTGGAAAGAGATTCAAATGAAGATATGGGTTCCAACTTTTAGGTAGAGCTAACTGGCAGACATAAATAACATAGGAAAACGTATCTCAGACACAAAGATAGGTAGTAGATGGAGCCTCAGCTAATAAGCCAATGATTGGTAAAGATTTAGGAGGATGGCTTTTCTTTGGTACCTGTTAAGGGGCCCAAATGAAATGCCTGCTCTGGTGTGATCTGTGTATTGAGGTTACTGTATCAGGGTGTCGAGATCCGTTGGGGTTAGCGACAGATCTTGTATTGATAGTAGTGACACTATCATGGGGCAAGCCGAGGTGAGGTTATCACGGCACCAACTTGGTATAAATGTTGATGCGGAAGATGTCATTTCTAATGAAGCCTAAATGTATTTGGTTTGACCGCTCTTGGATGTTTAGGTAGCTTTAGTTCAATAAAGGTAACAGTATCATAGGGCACACCAAAGTGAAGTTGTCACAGCCCCACTCCAGTATGGTTTTTAAGATAGAAAGATGTAGTTTTTAATAAAGCTTAGATGTCCTTTTGCTTTACAGCTCATCGATATTTACGTAGCCTTTACTTCAACGCATTTCACCGCTCAATGCAAGTACCGACAGTATGTACAGTATAGCAAAAGATTTCACCTATAGTCGCCATGCTGCATTCCAGCTCAATATCAACACTTCATCATCATTTGTTCAGCTGTTATTGTCACAATCTTTGATATCATAAAGTCATGGAGATCTCTGCACCAAATGCCTGTCACAGTTACAGCAGTCAATGAC
Source organism: Eleutherodactylus coqui (assembly GCF_035609145.1). NCBI lineage: Eukaryota > Metazoa > Chordata > Amphibia > Anura > Eleutherodactylidae > Eleutherodactylus > Eleutherodactylus coqui. The sequence goes on along the minus strand of NC_089841.1, from coordinate 126,366,155 downwards.
AGTATTCCTCAGTGTTCCTCAGTAATGTCACTAGTAGAGATCTGTGAACTGATTAGCCCTATTCACGTTTCGCTAATTAGTAACTCAATCTGTCATTGGACACCCTAAGAATACACAGTATTTGGAGCATGAACAAGAAGTTTACTTCTAATTGACTTAGTCAATGTAATAAATGAGTTGCATTTAGGTATATTTACTCTCCTCTTATATGTTTCCAGTGAACACTGGTCCAGACCCAGAAATAGGGCTGTAGATCTACATAGAGGAGACTTAAGACTACAGGATACTTGAGACTAAATACAAATTAAGATGTTAAAATGGTATGACTATTTCAATTACAGTAAAGTAAGTGTACTAGTTGTATATTTTGACTAGAATTTATCAATATACATGACAAGTTCTCATCACTTTACAGTAAATGCAGCAGGAAGAACATCTTTAAAGTTAGAGGGGTGTTCTGGAGACTGGGCAACATTTTCAAAATTTCCTTAATAGAGATGAGCGAGCGTACTCGCTAAGGCAAACTACTCGAGCGAGTAGTGCCTTATGCGAGTACCTGCCCGCTCGTCTTAAAAGATTCGGGTGCCGGCGGGGGAGAGCGGTGAGTTGCGGGAGTGAGCAGGGGGGAGAGAGGGATCTCCCCCCCATTCCTCTCCGCTCTCCCCCACCACTCCCCGCCGGCACCCGAATCTTTTGAGACGAGCGGGTAGGTACTCGCATAAGGCACTACTCGCTTGAGTAGTTTGCCTTACCGAGTATGCTCGCTTATTTCTATTCGTTAACCTTTCCACTTACTGCCATTATCCCAAACATTCATCTTAGGGCCCGCTGCACCAAAGTTTTGATCTGAGATCAACAAGAGTTGATCTAAGATCAAATAGAAAAACGCTGTGCCAACACAGTTTAGCCAGTGACCTTGGTTCAAATCTATGTTCAATATGATCCCATGATTTTAGCGGGTCAACCTTTAACTTCATTAGCCTAAATTTACATTACATGAAAGTCATCATTGGAGAAAAAGCTTAAAATGCAGCTCTTTCCCTAGAGAGCAGGCACCAATCCCCATGGATGTTCAGAACTGCAGGAACTAGGTAAGTATAACAAGACCTTCCTTCTAAGTAAAAGCTGCACTTTCATCTTTTTTCCAAGAGAGTCACTTTAACCAGAGAGAATCAATTATCCGTAATGCCTTAAGATTTTCCCCTTTTGGCTCTTAAAGTGGTAGTGATATGTCAGAAGGCAGAATAATATAATGAATATGACAGGATGTATATAAATAACTAAATATTTTAATATCATATTAGCATACCTGACCGTAGCTGGCTGCATAATGGATAAGGCTAGGGTGATCTTTTGAACAACTGAGCTCAGCAATGGCTTCTGTTTCACTAACCATCCACCGAACACACTCCAGTTGACCCATCTGAATAAAGAAAAATGAAATGTTAAATTTTCAAATATTTTTTCTTCCAAAAGTCATAACGCACATGACAGCTAGACTAAATTCAACTTAGTAATACTGTTCTTTTTGTGTCTTCTTTCCATTGGACTTTTTGCCAGAAACCACATATACCTACTGTTATACTAGAATTGCTAGGGGCCTACATTTCGAATGTGCAGCTGTTTCCCTATTTCAATCTGTCCCATGCCAAATGGGAAAGAATATGTTTCTGTTATACTAGTAGAAGCTCAAGTAATGTCAGCCATCACCACTTTAAATAGATGAATTTATATTTTTTAGTTTCAAAGATACTACTAACCAAGAAAAATAGATACACTCTGTTATGCCTAGGTTAGGGGTGTACAAGCTGCAGCCCACAATGCCATTCTGTGTGCCTACAGATCCTATACATACCTGTGTGTTCTTATGGCAGTAAATCAAGTAAGTCTGATCCAACAGCTATACTCCCTTCAATCTGGCTCCTACTGCTTATGGACTTACCAAATGTACATTAGCAATAAGTAGAGGACAGACAAAGGGGATTATAACTGCAAGATTACACCACACAGTGTTTTTGTCTGTTATCATAAAGACTACAGTAATTGCAAAGTGACTCATAGAAGATTGAGTTTGAAAACCTACGTAGTCCAAAGTCCATTTTATATGTGCCAATGATCAGGCAAGAAAGTTTGTTTTCCTGATCACTGGCCTGTATGAATATGCCCACGATCATCTGACAAGCTGATCAAATCTTATATGGTGGCATAAATGTTGGCTTGTTGGCAACACATCCCCCGATGCAATCTGTAAAGGTCCGAAGGATCAGTGTAGCTGCCCGTGTAAACGAGTGCAGATCGTCATGCCATATTTTCAGTTGACACTTCTTAACGGCAGCTTATCATCCTATGTAAAAGCACCTTTAATATAAGGTCCACTCTATTAATCCAAAATTGCTCAAGCCAGTAGATATGAACTAATGGTCTTCTCAATGAGAATGTGCACACTAGTTTTAGTTCATACATACACCACCAAAATATTATTTCACTATAGATGGTCGAAAATGTTTGTTGTTAATAGCATGTAATTTCTCTCTTGCCGTGCAGGGTAACTAATCTGTAATATGCTCATCTCAAAGATGTAAAAAAAACATCAGATAATTAAAATACATAAAAAGAAAACAATATATTCGAGTTTCACTTCAATGTGCAGCTCCCCATGATCACCATGGTCATGCTGTTAACATTCTTCTTATTTTTTACTATTTGGAGTTTTCCAGTAGTATTACATTACTTAATGTGGAAACAATTCATACGTGATTGTTAAATTCTGAATCATAACTGTTCTTGACCAATAATTATCATCAGTGACCCTAAAAGGATATCTTAGGAAATCTAGTCTCTGACGATTTATGTTCGGCGCACATCGCAGGTGAGCAATCTATTTTCTATACTGCTGTGACATGGTTGGTCATTACAATCTGGGGTAGTTGGGTAACTAGTACCACATATTCAGTGGGAAAAGCTGCAGTTGTCAACTTCCGTTATTGGTGAATTGCGTAAGCTTGACCTAAAATTTATCATGAATTGGAACAGTTGATTTCGACTTCCATTCAAATTGACGTAAAAATTGATTGCATTAAAGGGGTTCTGACACAAATAATGTTTTTATGCTTTAGCAGCCATTGTTCCCTGGTCTGCCTAATGGACCCAGGGAACCCATGGTTTAATGGCTGCTAAAGCATAAAAAGATAATACTTACCTGTTCTTCTGTTGTTGTTGACATCGGGGGGGGGGGGGGGGTCATCTCCCAGCAGGCGCTGTTCCTCCTCTTCTGTCTGCACAAGCCGCACCGCTCCGGGATCGCGCGCATGCGCAGTAGAGAGGTGCCCTCTGACAGGAGTCAGGACGAGCTGCGTCTCCACTGCGTATGCGCAGCACTCCGGAGTTCAGCAGGATGGACGGGCCGCCCACAGCAAGCACTGCTTGTGACGTGCTTTCTGTGGGCGGTCCGCCCGTTCACCTCGGAAGTGCCTGACGGACGGACCAGAGCAGGAAGCGGTCTTTTTGACCGCTCCTGCTCTGCTTTAAAGGCACAGAAGAAGATGCCGGCTGGAGGGGACATGCCTGGCGATCGGGCCAGGCCAGGCAAGATGAGTACAATTTTTTTTTTTTGATGTCAGAACCCCTTTAACAAGTGTGTGAATATGTGTGTGTTTCTATAGCAACCCTCACTTAGTGCTATGGTCCTAGGTTCAAACTCCATCAAGGTTAACATCTGCATGGACTTTGAAAAACTATATCCAGATGTTGCCTTTAGTCAGATTTGAACCTACACCTCCATCACTCCATCATCTTTCCCTTATTGGTTACAGAATAGACACATGTGGTGGCTCGGTTGTTAGCACTGCTGCTTTGCAATGCAGTTGCTGGTTCAAACTTGACTAAGGGCAACACCTGGATGGAGTTTTTCAAAGTTCCTGCAGATGTTATCCTTGATGGGATTTGAAGCTAGTACCACAGTACTGAAAGACAACAGTGCTAATACACATATACTTTTATTGCTCAGCTGTAGGATACAGGCTCTACCGTAGGGACAGGCTGCATCTTAATGGGAAGGGTGCAGCTATGCTGGGTGAGAAGATGGGAGGGGACTGGGGGGAGGGCAAAAAGAAATAAGGGGGTAGTCAGCGTAGCTAGCGACCTGGGTCTAAGCAATTGGAACGGGGGTCGAGCTGGAGGAGGGGCTAGTACAGTTAGAACTGTCAGATCAGCCAATAGTACCATTAGTAATGAATTTAAAGAACAAACAAAACTGTATAAATTGTATGACAACGAATGCAAGAAGTCTGATCGATAAAGTGAGTGAGCTTGAAGCGAGAATGTCTGATGAAAACTATGATATAGTCGGAATAACAAAACATAGCTTGATGATAAGTGCGATTGGGCGGTAAATTTACAAGGTTACAACCTCTTCAGAAGAGACCGTGGAAACCAGAAAGGGGGAGGGGTATGTCTGTACGTTAAATCGTACTTATTGCCGAAGCTATGGGAAGATATAGGTGCAGGAGATGAACATGTGGAATCTCTGTGGGTAGAAATACAGGGAGGGAAAATTACCAAAATCCTGATAGGGGTTTTCTATAGGCCACTAAAAGCAACAGAAGAAACTGAAATCTTAGTATTAAGGCAGATAGAAGAAGTGTCAATCCGCAACAAAGTAATTATCATGGGAGACTTTAATTATCTGGATATTAAATGTGAAAACAAAACCTGCAATTCTCATAGGGGTGATAAATTCTTGAAAACAATTAAAGATAACTACCTTAGCGAGGGCCACTCTGGACTTAGTACTAACTAACAAACAGGACCGAATATTGGGGGTACAGGTTGAGGGACACTTGGGGAACAGTGACCACAATATAGGTGTGATAAATTCTTGAAAACAATTAAAGATAACTACCTTAGCGAGGGCCACTCTGGACTTAGTACTAACTAACAAACTGAACCGAATAATGGGGGTACACTTGGGAAATAGTGACCACAATATAATTAACTTCCAGCTGTCATTCAATAAGAAGCCTTATCAGGGAGCGACAAATAAACTAAACTTTAGTAAAGCAAAATTTGATCAGCTTAGAACTACTATCGGTAACATTAATTGGGACAACATCCTCAAAAATATCAGTACAGAGGACAAATGGGAAAAGTTTAAAAGGATCCTAATCACCTCATGTGAGCAGTTCATTCCCTTTAAAAACAAAAGAACTTCAAGTAAAAGGAAACCATTGTGGCTCGACAAGACTGTAAGGGGGGCAATAAATGAAAAAAAGAAAGCATTCAAACTACTAAAGCAAGAAGGTAGCAAAGAAGCGCTAAAATCGTACAGGGAAAAAAAACAAAATATGCAAAGATAAGATCAAAATTGCTAAGGAGGAGGCTGAAAGACTGATTGCCAAAGAGAGCAAAAACAACCCGGAACTATTTTTTTACTATATTAACAGCAAAAGGATTTGCACCGAGAGCACTGCCCCTTTAACAAATAATGCAGGAAAAATCATTGAAGATGATGGAGAGAAGGCAAACCTATTAAATAGTTCCTTTTCAAGAGTATTCACGAACGTAAAGGAAATGCCACATGAGATGAAGGGGAATAAAATGAACCCCTCACAAAATATCTCATACCTAACGCAGGAGGAAGGGCGGAACTGGTTAAAGAAGATTTAAATCGATAAATCGCCAGGTCCAGATGGAATACACCCGAGGGTACTAAGGGAACTAAGTGATGTGATAGCTAGGCCGCTATAGCTAATATTTATGGATACTATTAAGACCGGGGTTGTACCACTGGATTGGCGCATTGCCAACGTGGTTCCAATTTACAAAAAGGGATCCAAAAGTAAGCCTGGTAACTACAGGCTTCAGTAACTCACTTCAGTAACTGGAAAAGTATTCGAGGGACGCCATCGAAGAATACCTCAAGGAGAACAATGGAATAATTCCTCACCAGCATGGATTCATGAAGGGTCGATCATGTCTGACCAATCTGATCAGTTTCTACGATGAAGTAAGCTCTAGGCTGGACCTGGGAGAGTCTATTGATCTCGTATATCTGGACTTCTCTAAAGCATTTGACACTGTGCCGCATAATAGGCTGGTATATAAAATGAGACAGTTTGGATTGGGTGAAAACGTGTGTATCTGGGTAAAGAATTGGCTCAGAGATGGAAAGCAGAGGGTGGTAATAAATGGTTCATGCTCTGATTGGGCCACCGTCGCTAGCGGGGTGCCACAGGGTTCAGTATTAGGCACCATTCTGTTCAATATATTCATCAACGACCTGATAGAGGGGCTGCACAGTAAAATATCAATATTTGCAGATGACACAAAATTATGCAATATAATCAATCCAACGGAGGACAAGGTATGGCTACAAATGGACCTAGATAAGCTGGGGGCTTGGGCAGAAAAATGGCAAATGAGGTTCAATGTTGAAAAATGTAAGGTTATGCACATAGGCAGGAGAAATGGATGTCACCAATATACACTAAATGGGGTACTGCTAGGGAAAAGTGATATGGAAAAAGACCTGAGGGTACTAGTGGATTGTAGATTAAACTGGAGTAACCAATGCCAGTCAGCTGCTGCAAAAGCTGATAAAGTCTTGGGGTCCATTAAAAGAGGTATAGGGGCGAGGGATGAGAACATTATCCTCCCACTATATAAGGCACTTGTTAGGCCCCACATAGAATACTGCATACAGTTCGGGTCACCAGTGCTCAGGAAAGATGTTACAGTGCTTGAGGGGGTTCAAAGAAGGGCAACTAAAGTAATACGTGGAATGAAGGGACTGGAATACCCAGAGGCTATCAAAATTGGGATTATTTACCCTGGAAAAAAGACTGCTAAGGGGCGACCAAATACCTATGTATAAATACATGAAGGGACAATTCAAGGATCTCTCCCATGATCTGTTTATACCCAGGACTGCGACTGTAACAAGAGGGCATCCGCTACGTCTAGAAGAAAGCAGGTTTCATCGCCAATACAGAAAAGGGTTCTTTACTGTACGAGCAGTGAGACTGTGGAACTCTCTGCCTGAGAATGTGGTGATAGCAAAATCCATAGAGGAGTTTAAAAGTGGATTTGATGTCTTCCTAGAGGGGAAGGATATTACAGGATATAAATCTTAGGTTAATTGTTAATCCAGGTATACAGGCAGGTAGGAACTATTAGGGGTTGATCCAGGGATTAGTCTGATTGCCATTAGGGAGTCGGGAAGAAATTTTCCCCCAAATGGGCTAATTGGCTCCTGCCTCTTGGTTTTTTTTGCCTTCCTCTGGATCAACAACATAGGAGGATAAACAGGCTGAACTAGATGGACATTGTTTTCATTCGGCCTTACATGCTATATTACGATGAGCAACACTATTCATAATCTTCATTACCATGAAGGAACCCCTGGATAAATTTTTCCCATATGAGAATTTTGTGCTAATCATTCCTTTACAGCAATTAAGTTGTCAGTGACAAGAAAAAAAAAATGTTGTACTTATTAATTATTATAAGCACCTGCCAACACATTTATTAAATGTCCCACAATTAAATCATACATTTCTCTGCTGGACCATGCAAAAAAAATTCTTCAACTGGAAAAATAACAGGAGCACTAAATCAAACAACCCTCTCTCATGGAGCCTGTTGCAGCACTAATAGCACCTGCCTGACATATTGCACCTGTAACGTACTGTGGCTTACTACTAAGTTCAGACACATGGCCAAACACTAAATCAAACAACCCAATGTCATGAAGCCAGTTGCGGAATACTCTGACTATATGACTGAGCATAGTAGAAAGCTACAGGTGCAAAATGCCAGGCAGGTACACTAATGCTATGGGATATATGGGATGAGCCTTTTTAGTGTTCCTATTTGAGCTATGTGGCTGAAATTAGCAGTAAACGAGAGTATGGCACAGGTGCTCCTTGTCAGGCAGACTGCATCTTAATTTGCAACATATGTTACATGAATCTGGGGTTATAGGTGGCAAGACAAGATTCATCTAAGTTACAAAGTTGGACCCCTGAGGAAACTTAGTTACAGCTGAAACACATTGGGTCTTACAAGTATGAAATAAGTCCCATGAGGATTCATGCCAGGATAAAAATAAAATAAAAAAATTCCCATAGCATGATTATCCCTGGGTGTTGCATAATAATTTTATGAAAACTCTAGCCTCATTCAATAAAAAAATCACTAAATATTCTCAAAATATATATCATATTGTTGACAATGTGGCAAAAATAAATTAAACTGCGGACAGTGCAGCAGGAATAAATGACACTGAGTCTAGATATGTTACTTTTAGTGTGAAAAATAAAGGTTACAGGTTATCCTTTTTCTCAGTGATGCATGTAGATATTACTGTTACATACTAGTTATAGCACCCCCTGGTGTTCATCTGCTTCCTTCTCAGAATGCCCACCTAATGTGTCCAGTGCTGCTGGCTACACGTACAGTAGTACAGCCCCACTGTCAAGAACCTATTGTAAATAGTTGGAGTAATTCCCGCTATTGTGTATACTAGGGAATAAGAATCAGCGCACTAAAAGTGGCTTCTTCTCATCAAAATTGAACACATTAAGTGGAGGGTGCCATAGTAAGTATGCTCAATATTTAGTAGGATAGGCAATTGTTTTAATTATTACAATTGAAAAATGATGTTGTGTGTGATTTAACAGATAAGGCTTTGCTCACATCTGTGTCGGAGGTTTTGTTTGGGGCCTTTGTTTTTGAATTCCGCTAAAACAAAGAACGAATTGCGCTGCATGTATTCTGTATAATGCTACATAGTATGCATGCAAGGCTGAAGAAGATAAATGTCCATCTAGTTCAGCCTGTTCCACTCCCCCTTGTTGATCCAGAGGAAGGCAAAAAAAACCAATGAGGCAGATGCCCATTTACTCTATTTGATGGAAAAAAATTCTTCTAATGGCAGTCAGAATAGTCCCTGGATCAACATTGAATGTTCCTACCTGACTCCACGACCCGGATCAACTGTCCTTTTGGGTATTTAATGTCTATATCCTGCAATGTCGTAGCACTCCAAAAAGACATCTAGTCCCCTCCTAAACTACTCCATTGTTTTGTCATTCGAATGTCCTCAGGCAGAGAGTTCCATAATCTCACTGCTCTTACAGTAAAGAACCCTCTTCTGTGTTGGTGATGAAACCCTCTTTCCTCTAAACGTAGAGGATGCCCTCTTGCTACCGTCACAGCCCTGGGTATAAATATGCTGGACAACTGTAAGGCAACCAAACAGACCCCATTACAATCAATGAGGGCTGATTAGCACCGTTTGGTTCCATCATAAGACAGATGCATTTGGCTAGTGGATTCAGTTTTCCTGCTCCCATAATGTTGCAGGAAAATGGAACCCACAATGGCCAATATGAACAAGCCTTAAATGTAATAGTTAGAGATGTGGAAAATCCACTTTCAAAGGACAAAAGAAAAAAAAAAACGCTAGTTTAAAAAATTATCCATTAGCACACTCTGTGCTGTATTAAAATCTGAAGATCAGATTACTCCTGGGCCAGTTACAAATTTTTACAAAGCTTTATATAGAATTTATCACAAATGGAACAATGGAAACTTAGTTATGACTACATGTTATTTTAAGACGAGCAATATAATTAAGTTATGGCTACTATTTTATGACATTAACATTTATTGGAAGAAGCACTGTAGTTGCTGAAATCTTTACACGTCTCCGAGCTATATGACTGCATTCTAGGACTTGTAATAGAACTAATCATTTGTAAATACTGGGTTTAGGTCAAAATTCCTAGAATAAAAGGCATAAAATGTTAGTTGCGTTAGTAGTTTGTAGTAGTCTTAGATGTATATTTTATGTATTCTTTCCAAATGATTATGCATTATTTACGACTTGAAGGTGTCTTAGAGAATTCCCTCTTTACTCTTTTTCCAAATATATTTAATCTTTCTTGAACCAGACAGACTCCACACTGGAAACTAGCCAAAAAAAAAGTTCACCATGACTGAACCTTATGGCAAATGCATTAGAAAACCTGTCAGTTTGCATACACTTGGGGTTATGAATCAAGCCTGTAAAGTAGACGTTTCTCTACTAAAATGACTTTAAGCACCATTTATAATCAACATATTTTGCTTCTGCGCATTTTAAACAGTTTGACATGAATTGAAATATGGTATTGCAGTGTAGTCTGTGTAATAAAAACAACAGTGACATGTAAATTCAGCACTGAGCAAACACATGGATTAAAAAAAAAAACTTAAAATACGCCAGCGCTATTTGCATGTCTACCGTGTTTCCCCGGAAAAAAGACCCTGTCCTATATTAATTTTTGCCCCAAAAGAGGCACAGTGTCTTATTTTCAGGGTAGGTCTTAATATACTTACCTAGCAGGCTAGGTCCCTCCCGCTGCTCTCCACAGCTCCGACTTGCTTCCCACAGTCCTTGGCCGCTCATACAACATCACTTCCTGGTTACGGGATTCATAAATCCTGCCTCCAGGAAGCGATAGCTGTGATTGGCTGAGCAGCGGTCGAAGAACCAATCAATGCAGGGCTGGATGAACAAATGAAATGACTGTAATTGGTTTATCCAGCCAGCGCTGCATTGATTGGCTGAGCAGCGGTCGAATAACCAATCACAGCCATTGCTTCCTGGAGCAGGGATTTATGAATCCCGTAACCAAAAAGGGTATAGAAAAACAAAATCAGCGCCTACTCACTCGTAATGGGTTTTTCAAAAGATTAGCGTGAATACTTATAGTACTCACCTGGTGCTCGGTATGACCCCCTGCCCAGAGGGTCCACCGCCACCTGTATCCTTGTTCGCTTGCGGTAATTCCTGGGATTCCTTATCCGGTTTCACCGGAAAGCGATCAGCAGGGTAACAGCCCGAAATCAGCTGTTTGTATATACACGTTATAGAAGCCAAGAAAATTTCCCCAGCGCTCGTGGTCTCCCGGGATATCAAAGGACACAATGGTCCATGCAATATAATTATATTTTATTAATAGTTGCTACGCGTTTCGGCGGACTAAACCGCCCTCTTCAAACAAACCAAAAATGGATGTTGTACAAGCGGCTGCGGACTGCGGAAACCGCGTCAAACCTCTACAGAGGAGAAATCTGGACCGAGCCTGCTAGGTAATATATTCTTCTTTTTTTTATGTAGTGTACTGGCACTTTGGAGTTTATGTCTCTGTTTTAAAGAACCGCTAATAAAGAAGATTACCCCATGTGGAGTCGACTTTTACTGCAAAATTTTCTTGCACATTGCTTGCCCTGTTGAAGCTGGAGGCTTAAGTCTGAGCTCCGTGGAGGATCTGCATCAGGCAGCTGGAGGTCCCGTTTGAGAAGGTGAGCTAAACAAACGTTTTTCTTTTACTTGTTTTTATAGTGTAACTAGGGCTTATTTTGGGGGTAGGGCTTATATTTCAAGCCTCTCCTAACATTAGACTAGAGCTTATTTTCAAGCTAGGTCTTATTTCTAGGGAAACGGGGTAGTTTAGTATTTACTCAAATACATGTATTCTTCATTAAATAACAATTCTGGAGCATTTTTCTTTACATTTCTATATTGTGCTATCCCTCTGTTATTCCTCCTGTAAATGTATGACTAAGGCCTTAGTCAGACGGGCGTTTTTTCGCGCGATTTGCGCATGCGCATGCGTCCGGCGATTTTTTAAAACCATTGCTTTGCAATGGTATCGGACACATGAGCGCTTTTTATGCGCTCGTCCGATAAATTATAGAACAGAAATCGCAGATCGCACCTATCTGCGATCTGCGATTCCTGTTCTCTTCTCTATATGCGCTCAATGGGGCCGGCGGCAGCAGCGCCGACCCCATTGAGAACATATAGAAGACAAATCATTCTACTCTGCCACAGCTGTAACAGCTGTGACAGAGAAGAACGATGTTTGCCCATTGAATTCAATGGAGCCGGCAATACAGCCGACTCCATTGAAAGCAATGGGCTGCCGGCGTGCGCGGGGTGAATTGTCGGGAAGGGCTTAAATATATAAGCCCTTCCCTGCAATTCATCCAGAAATGTGTTAAAATAAAAAATATATACATACTCACCTGCTCCCGGCAGCCGGAGTTCCGCGCGACCGGCCTGCAGGGGGCAGGTCTGACTCACACCCCCTTCACACCCACTGCAGGACGGCCGCTCTGAACTCCGGCTGCCAGGAGCAGGTGAGTATATATATATATTTTATTTTAACACTTTTCTGGATGAATTGCAGGGAAGGGCTTATATATTTAAGCCCTTCCCGACAATTCATCCCACACTCGCCCGCAGCGCATTGCTTTCAATGGAGCGGGCTGTATTGCCGGCTCCATTGAATGCAATGCGCTGGACAGCTCCGGCCCGTTTCTAATGAAACGCGGCTAGGAGCAGATTTTTGGGCGATTTTCGGGCACCGGTCACGCGATTTGCGGATGCGCATCCGTCATGCGATCCGCAAATCGCGCGAAAAAAACGCCCGTCTGACTAAGGCCTAAATTGTCAACTGGGTGTTAACATTCCCCTGGTCTACAGGGTGCATTCCTATGCTTTCTTCAGACACAAATGGGCAGCATCCGCTATATTAAAGCATATAGCAAAGCAATGTATCAACCCTTACAATAGTTAGGTCTTTGTAAGGTTCGGACTTTGAATAAGACCCAGACCCAACTATTGCAAGAGTCAAAGCATTGCTTCAGTGTATACTTTTATGTATACAAGAACATATACAGAGGATGCTATTGTTCTCCATATGTTTTGAGTGAATACTATATTTGGGGGTTTGAAACCATCCCCCCTTTTGACATTTGTAGGGACACACCAAATTGACATGAGGAATAGTAACACCCAGATGTGAAATGTAATTTTACATATCCAGAAGAATTACCAGAGGAACAGTACAAGACAGAGTTCTAAGAAAGGAAGCTCCAAAATTGTTATGTCATTGAGAATGCACATATTTACTAACTCAGACAAGTGACAGGTCCTCTTTAAGACATCTGATGCTACATCAGGTCATTAAATCTGGTTACAGCAGTGGAAAATACGTGTTATGCTGCTTATTATACCTACAGTACTTTTTCAGTCAGAAGTAGCCTGAAGGTCGTATGTATATATATGACCTTTATTATTGAGAATTAAATATGTTGACTCCAGCCCTGAAGGATAGGAAGGGACATGCGTCATTCCAGTTCTCTAGTGTCACAGAAAAGATCTCCCCATATTCTCCAGTATGCATGAAGTTGAATGATGCACAGTATTAACTGGTAGTATTTTATATTACTAGTTAAACTCCTCCTCACTGAAGTCATGCAGTGTATAGGAATAGAATATTCAGGACCCCCATTCTAGAGATCAGTGGAGGTCCCAGATGTGGAGCTCTCAGAAATCAGTCATTAATCACATATAATGTGAATAGGTGATAAGAGCTGATTATGGACAAGACCTTTAGGTTAAGATGTTAACCCTTTCCAATCCACTGTCTGATGTCTTCCTACATTCTGATTGAAGCTTGCACAGCTCCATTGTCAGAAGACGTCCGACAGGGTATTCTTACTGTCTATTGCCAGCCACTCCGCTGTCGGAGCCTCTCTGAGGGCAGCATACAGTAGTGACAGACCCTGATTCTGGAGCTTTCTTGAGTAGTTTTCATAAAATCAGTGTTAATTAGTTACAGTATAAACCAACTGCCAAGTCCATGAACCATGGGCTTCCCCTCTCTTCCGCAGCTGATTGACAGCTTTGTCTCTGTGATTAGGGAGAAAGCTGTCAATCAGTATTGATGAGAAGTTAAGTCGGCAGCTCATAAATGAAGAGGACACCAGAGTGTGCGCACATACATTTGGAGGACTCAGCAGCTAGTCTCATGCTACAGCTGATATACAGTGATTTTATGAAAACTACTGCAAGAAAAAACGTACACAGCACTGGAATCAGGAGTTCAGTCAGTGCTTTATCCTGCCCTTTGGAAAGTCAGTGTAAACCTATTGACAGATTCCCTTCAAAGAAACAAATTACTTTGGCCTTCAGAATGCAGATATTTGTTTGTGTTTTTCAGCCCCGCCTTCTAACTTTTTCTATGTTTCTCCACTGACATAATGGTATGTGGAGCCTTTTTTTCATGAGAAGAGGTGTGTTTTTTAATGCTACTATTTTTGGATACATATAATATATTGAATAGAGATGAGCGAGTATACTCGCTAAAGGCAATTGCTCGAGCGAGCATTGCCTTTAGCGAGTATCTCCCCGCTCGAGATGGAAGGTTTGGGTGCTGGTGCGGGGGAGCAGTGAGTAGTGGCAGTCAGCAGGAGGGAGCGTGGGGGAGAGTGAGATCTCCCCTCCGTTCCGCCCCGCTCTCCCCCGCAGCTCCCTGCCTGCTGCCGGCACCTGAACCTTCAGTCTCGAGCGCGGAGATACTCGCTAAAGGCAATGCTTGCTCGAGCAATTGCCTTTAGCGAGTATACTCGCTCATCTCTAATATTGAACAAAAATATGGCATTGTATTTTAGGCTTCCTTCTTATGCTGTTCACAGTGCGGTGTAAATGACCTGTTAACAGTATTCTGAGGGTAGCATGATTAAGAATAAATGAATCACCATATAATGGAGCTGTGTGAACACTTGTTTTTTGCAGGATGAGTTGTTATTTTCATTGGTACCACTTTGGGATACATCTGGCTTTTTCACCACTTGTTACCCTTGTTTTTGGGAGACGGGATGAACAAAAAAAAAGTCTGACATGTTTCTTATTTATTTTCTTATGGCATTCACCATACAGGTTCAATAGCCAGAATTATTTTATAGTGTGGGTTGTTACGCATGTGGCAGTAACAAATTGTGTACTTTTTTCTGACTCAATAAAGCATATTATATCAGGAACTTTGTTATTTTTTGTTTTTGTTTTTCGCTTTTTAACCCTTTTCAATCCACTGTCTGACGTGTAAAGACATTCTGACTGAAGGTTGCACAGCTTCCGATGTCGGAAGACATCCGGCAGGGTATTCTTACTGTATATTACTGTCCGCTCTGTTGTCGGGGGCCTCTCCAGCATGTCCAATACCGCAATACTGTCTCTGGCTAGTGGGTGGTGCCATTGTATAATGGCAGAGAGAGAAAACCCCCTAGGAAACCCAGAATCCAAAATTGGATTGCGAAGGGTTAAACATTTTATTTCCCCTTTTCACATTTTTTATCCTATTAGGGGACTTAAACAGTTTTAGCCTGATGATCGCTGGTACAATACAGTGCCATATGTCTTACACCCCCTCCCCCCGTCTAACCACTTACATGTTGCAGTCAGTATTGATTGTGGCATCTAAGTAGTTAAACAGCTTGGATCAGAGTTCTGATTCTGTCCATTAGAGTGGGATGATGGCCATAAAATACAGCTAGCACCTGCAGGTAACGGAGGGGTACAGCTCTTATGCCTGCTGCACTAATACGCCATATATTTACATTAATGTGCAGGACTGCCTAGTTCCTGTGACATAAGTAGCGTTAATTTGAGAAATGATTATTGACTGGTTGATTGAGCAGTGTCAATGGGTTATTGCTGGGGAAAGGTCAAATGCAGAGATATAAACATATATTTTTATAGAAATTTTCACAGCTTTCAGTGTTTATAACACATTGTTTCAGAGCTCTATAACAGCAGACTCGAGATGCTTAATAAGTAATATAAAGTAGGAAAAAACACAAATACTGTACCGTAAATCATTGAGCTGGCTTAGCATGCCGTGTGCCTGATATACTGTAACAAAGCCGTTTCTGAGAAATATATGAGTTTCATTTATTTTCTACTCTTTTCATAAGTTCCTTGGTTTATAGCTATTTTATTGGCGAATGGCAGGTATCCAATAACTTAAGTAATGCAGAAAATCAAATGTCAACACTTTAAATGGAGGTGATAGTTTTTTATTGGACTACGTTAAAGAATCTGTTTTCAAAAGGCACAGTATGGTAAAAAGCCCACTATATTATTTAACTCAAAAGTAAATATACACTTGCTAAGTTGTAAAACATATGAGCAGACTAAGGCGCAATATTTGGCTTGATTTCTAATGATAGCATTATTACATTCATGCAATAACCAAAGTCCCAACTCCGTATTTTTACAAAAAATTGCTGCTAAACACGTAATAGGCTGCATGTTATTAAATGCTTAGAGGACATTACCATAATGTGTGATGATTTATACAGGATTTTAGCTATAGCAGGTGCTGGTGTCTGATGGGGTCCGACATCCCCTCCATCACATAAGAAGACACTAATATTATAAATGCACTATGGCGGGGGTCCTGTTCTAGATTTAAGTTTGAAGCCCCATAACTTCATTAAACATTCGGATCTCTACAGTGAGCCCTTAGGTTACAATAGCCTCAGAATACCATATTTTCAACATGCAGTACTCTTTTCCGAGCCATTGCAGCTTGAAACCAGATTCAACACACTCAATGACTCAATGCCACAGACAGTCTGGATCTACATCAGTGTGAGTGTATTATGCAAATGCCAAGTTCTATGACCCAGCATGCCGTTTTACTTTGGCAGGAGGTTGAAACTGCAGATTATCCATCTCTGCTTTAGATCCCCTTACATCTGCACCATTATTTTATTTCAAAGGGAGAAACACTTAATTATTTTGGCTTGACTTTTACCTTTATTGCCAATCCAGCAGGCGTCAACTTTTCTTCATTCCTCTCACTTAGGCAATCCTCCCCCATAAGTGAAGTGAGATGCTGCAAGCACTCGGCATGTCCATAGGATGCTGCAATATGCAGAAGATTGTTTCCATTTTCATCATGGATTTGGTCCAAATTATCTACAGCAATGTGAGGCTGTGGAGAGAAAAAGATGAGATAATCATGTTTCCAGGCACTGGGTAACCGTGTTCTGAAAAGTCAAGATAGCCCTGAAGACAAGGCACATCATCACTGACATGTTTTGGAAAATAAAGATGAGACTCTTGGGCTAAGCGATAAAAACTTTGAAAGTCAATTTCATAAGTAGAAAAGAAAATCGATGTGTTTTGTATAAAGACTATTAAAGAATACTAAAATCATATTTTCAAAACTTGAGTTTCTTGCTTCCTCTGTTATACGCGCTGCACCAGTCCCTAAAAAGTGCTGTAGTATACTCAGTAAACAGGGGACAACATCGCCTCCACTGTCCACCAGTTGTAACTGCAATACAAGACAAACCAGAATCAAACAAAAGGGGGGCGTTAATGGAAGAAGTGTTTGGATATAATTTTATGTGCATTTTTTATCTTTAGGGTTCATTTAATGGTGCAAATTTTGTGTGTTGCGAGATGCAGAAAGCTCACACAGAAATAGAACTGTTATCTGCAATGGGTCTATGTCTATATGCCATTTCTCTTGCAGGGTATGTTTACATAGAGCGGAAATGGAAGTGTAGTGGAAAAATCATTAATGAAAGGTTAATCGCAGAAAATCTCAATGACTTTAGCGTTTTTCTATGGCGGCTCCCGCGGCAGAAATCTGCTGCGGGAAAACGCTGCGGCCGTGGACAGGCAGCCTTACATGGCATGGTCTTGAACTGTTGGTTGTAGTGGCAAGAACTATTAACACATATGTGTACTTTGACATTGTAGACAATACTGTGCTGCAGACAATGTGGCAATACTCTGGGACTGATCAGCAATACTTCCAACAAAACAACGTGCCTTGGCACAAATAAATATTACTTTTGATTCTTAGTTAGGTGTCCAATTACTTCTGCTAGGGTAGTGTATGTGGGAACATTAATTTGTGTGGTCATTTGAACTCTACAGCAATGTATCCAACCGAAATCGCCTTACTGAAGTGAGGTGGAAGATTTAACTGCATTTATCTAAGCATTTCTTATACCATACACTGCAAACATCTTACTATGACCCAATGCACATGGGCGTATTTGCACTGCGGGATTCGGAGCTCCAGATACCGCAGGAACTACATACCCACGATCGGAAATCAACTACGATATTCCGCTCACAGGGTGGAAATCGCAGCATGTCATTATCCACATCATTGCCGGCCCGACAGCTCTGGACTGCGGCTGTACACCAAGCGGAACATCTGCAGAGCAGAGAGACTACGCCAAACAGGTAAGCTGGGGGTCACTGCAGAGGCACAGGGTCGCATCCCACCGCGAGGATCTCGCAGTCCGAATCTGACCCGGACATCTGCATTCGGCCTACATTAGCTAATTATATGTAAAGAAATTACATACAGAATTCTGTAAAGTTTTTTTTTAATCATGACACTTTAAGTTAATGTTAAAGAAACAATATTTGCTTAGCCAAGGACAAATGTTCTCTATAGGATCATGTACAAAGTCTGTTTCCTTCCATCCATATCTGTCCTGAACATGTTTGAACATGCGGTTTTATAAAAGAGCCCAGTTGTCAGTTGAACAGTCATAGGAACAGAATGCAGACACCAGATCACCCATGTCAGCGACATAAGTGACCTTTAAAAATCCAGCGTTTCTTCTATAGAAGCTTGTCTGTTTCTCCACATTTGACAGTCCTGGACTTTGTCAGGTCAGTCATACAACACAACACACTTTGCTGTCCATCCTGTTAACCATAAATGTAAGATAACAGGTATCACAGCTACATGAATTGTACAAAGTGTGACATCCATTGTGACATAAAGCAGGGTCTGTTGTGACAACATTGCGGCATGAAGCCAAAAAACAAAGAACAAAAATGTTGGCTGAGAACAACTGAAAAATGATAACAAAAGCAAGATGGCTGAATGGACTTCATATAGTAGAGCAGATAGCGCCTGAAAATGAAGACCTTTCAGTAACATCAATGAATCAGAAAGTGCATTATCAGCAATCTAATATGTAAATGTAATATGTGATTATGGCAATTATTCCCATTACCAGCCTTAAACATGGTTGCCTGGCTGAGACTTTAATTATTGATGACCTATCCTCAGTTATTGGTCATCAATAATTGATCGATGGGTGTCCACCACTTGGATTCCACATTAATCAGCTGACCACCAAGCCCACTATCAGGGCAGACAATACTGGAAGAAAATAGCACTGCCAACATTGTAGTGACCTGGGTTGGTACTACCGCCACAGCTCCCATTGAATTCAATCGAAGCTGTGCCTGCAGTACCAACCCAGGCCACTGGAATGTTGACAGTGCTATTTTCTTCAAGCATTGTCTGCCCTGACAGCAGTCTCAGCATACAGTATTATTTAAGGGAACCTATATTTTAACCAACTGCATCATTGAGATACTGACACATCATGTTAGGTGAAGAAAGTGTTAATGTTAAAGTTTACCCATAAACATGCTCGAATCTGCTCATTGAAAACACATACAAATTCGGCAGAAAGACCTACAAGCCAAGACTGTATGTGTGAAGAGTGCATGTGTATAGGGGAGTCAGAAAGACTAATAGTTGACATTGATTATATGTGTATGGGCACTAATGAGCAACTCCCAACGGCTTTTTGATTACCACATTATTTTGTTGCAGGGCACAAATATTTTATGCTGATGCAAGTGATATTAAAAATTACAATACTCCCACTATAACACAGATCTCTGCAACATCCAGCATGGCGGCTCACTGCACTGTTGCCTTGCAGCATGGGGTCCTGGGTTCAAATCCGACAAAAGACAGCATCTACGTGGAGTTTGTATGTTCTCCCAGTATTTGAATGGGTTTTCTCCCACACTCCAAATACATACAAATATATAAATACAGATTGTGAGCGCCAACGGGGACAGAACCTTATGTAATGTAAAGTACTGAGTAATATGTTTGTGCTATATACAGCTGTGACCAAAAGATTTGAGACTGACACAAATGGTCAAGGTGAAAATGTTCTAAAACTGGCACAAGTTTTGGTTTTCACAAAGTTTGCTACTTCAGTTTTTTTAGTGGTAATTTGCATTAACTCTAGACTGTTATGAAGTGTGATCAGATGAATTGTAATAAATTGCAAAGTCCTTCCTTGCCATGAAAGTTAATTTAATTATAAAAATCCCAGTTCCATTACATTTCAGCTCTCCCACAAAATGACCTGCTGACATCGTTTTAGTGAACTTCTCGTTAGCTCAGGAGAAAGTGTTATAAAGAACAAGGTGGTTAATATCACTCGGTTATGCTGATAGAATTGTAAGAGCAGACGGGTTGCTTTAAAAGTTGGATGGTTGCTTGAAATCATTGTCTTCTGTAGACCATGGTTACCTCTAAGGAGAGATATCTCGTCATCATTGCTTCACAACAAAAGGACATTGTTGCTTGTGAAATTGCCCCTAAATCAACCATTTATAAGATCACCAAGAACTTCAAGGTGAGAGGATCAATTACTGTGAAGAAGGCTTCAGGGCACCCAAGACAGTCCAGCAAGTTCTGGGACAGTCTCATAAACAGGATTCAGCTACGAGATCGGTTCAACAGCAGTGCAGAGCTTGCTCAGGAATGGCAGCAGGTAGGTATCAGTGCTTCTTCATGCACAGTGAGGTGAAGGCTTTTGGAGGCTGGTCTGGTGTGAAGAAGGGCAGGAAAGATGCCACTTCTCTACAAGGAAAACATCAAGGACAGACTGACATTCTGCAGGAAGCACAGGGTTCGGACTGTAGAGTACTAGGGTAAAGTTATTTCTGTGATGAAGCCCCCTTCAGACTGTTTGGGACATCTGGAAGAATGATTGTCTGGAAAAGAAAAGGTGAGCGCTACCATGAGACCTGTGCCATGCCAAGCAGGCTAACTCACTATTTTGCCTTAGAGAACTGCCATGAATTAAGAATAGTATCTTAACCTCCTCCAAGAATAACGTCTTCCAACCATCCAGGGGCAATTTGGTGATGAACAATGTTTTTTCCAACATAATGGCACACGAATGTCACAAGGCAAAAGTGATTACTAAGTGGTTGGTGAACAAAACATTGACATTTTAAGTCCATGGCCAGGAAACTCCGCAGATCTCAATCCTATTGAGAACCTGTCATCTGTCCTCAAAAAGTAAATGAACAAACAAAAGCAAAGGAGTTGCGATAAACTCCAAACACTCATTACGCAAGAATGGGTTGCCATCATTCAGGATTTGACCAGGAAGCAAAATTCCAGCATGCCCGGACAAATTGCAGACGTCTAGAAAAATAATGGTAAATATTTGAGTCTTTGCCTAAACTTCATGTATTTGTCAATAAAAGCAACAAATTGTGTGAAAATAAAAATTTGTGTCAGTCTCAAAACCTTTCGCCACAGCTGTAAATAAAGGTGGCTATTATTATGAACTGGGCAACATTATGCATGTATTTGTGTGAAGGTTATTTTCCTTTGATAACAAAGGAGAACGTATGAGGGAAAACCACATATAAAAATGCATCAGTAGCATAGCTGTAAATGTGTGCTATACCACAACCAAAAGTGAGAATTTGGTCTACCAACATAAATCACGTTTCTGCATTAGAAGCAACAACTACAGTAGGAATCTGAGATTTGGTCTTTAACCCCTTCATGACGTGGCCCTTTTTTTTCTATTTTCGTTTCCCCCCCCCCCTTAAAAAAATCGTAACTCCTTAATTTATCCATCAACGTCGCTGTATGAGGGCTTGTTTTTTGTGGGACGAGCTGTATTTTTTATTGGTGCTATTTACTGCTCCATATAATGTACTGCAAACCTTTTAAAAAATCTAAGTGGCGTAAAATAAAAAAAAAAACGACATTCCGCCATCTTTCACTGCGTCTTGTTTCTACGGCGCACAAACTGCAACAAAAACGACATGATGACTTTATTCTATGGGTCAGTATGATTGCTACGATACCAAACTTGTATAGTTTTTTTTTTTACAGTACTACTCTTTTTTTTTTTTTCAAAAACATTTAATTTTTTTCAATTATTTTCTGCGGTCATCTTGTGCGCGCAATAGCTTTTTTATTTTTCCGTTGACGTAGTTGAGCAAGGGCTCATTTTTTGTGGGATGTCCTGTAGTTTCCGTTAGTACTAATTCAGAATACATATCACTTTTTGATCGCTTTTTATTGCGTTTTTTCTGGGAGACAGGGTGACTGAAAAAGTGCATTTCTTGCGTTCTTTAATTTTTTTTTCGGACAACGTTCACCATGCGGGGTAAATAATGCACTACTTTGATAGATCGGACTGTTACGGACGCGGCGATACCAAAGATGTATTTTTATTTTATTATTTAGACTTTTTAATTATAGATATGGCAAAAAGGGGGGGGATTTAAACTTTTATAACTTTTTTTTTTACCATTAAAAAAACTTTATTGCTCTTTTTTTTTACTTTACTTTAAAGAACCCCTGGGGGACTACAATATGCGATACTTTGATCACTCCTGCAGTATGACATAATGCTATAGCATTACGTCATAGTGCATTCTGACAGGCAGCCTATCAAGCCACCCCACGGGGATGGCTTGATAGGCAGTCTCTCAAGGCAGCCTTGGGGCCTTTCAGAAGGCCCCCGGCAGCCATGACACCTGCATGGCTCCCCGATCTCACAGCAGGGGAGGCCGTGCGGGTTCGGGGGCTTTAAATGCCGCTGTCAGAATTGACAGCGGCATTTAAAGGGTTAATAGCCGCGATCGGTCGAATGGACAATCGCGGCTATTGCCCGCAGGTGTTAGCTGTAGTAAACAGCTGACGCCCGCGCTGTATGCAGAGAGGTCGCCCCGCGACCTCTCTGCATACATACCCCGACGCAACAGGACATAAATGTACGTCCTGGAGCGGGAAGGGGTTAATATTTTTCTATAGTGGTCAATGTCTGGAAGAACTTTACCTGGATGCAGTCAGAAAGGCTTGGATTCGTGCAATAAC
This sequence comes from Eleutherodactylus coqui, assembly GCF_035609145.1. Lineage (NCBI taxonomy): Eukaryota > Metazoa > Chordata > Amphibia > Anura > Eleutherodactylidae > Eleutherodactylus > Eleutherodactylus coqui. The sequence goes on along the minus strand of NC_089841.1, from coordinate 126,343,332 downwards.
TATGTCTTGAAAGGCAAAACATCAAAAAGTACAGTAACCATCACTGATTAGTCTAAGTTCATCAATAACCAAACTCTTTGCTAGTGAAGTCTACAGAATGAGACTGAGGGAGAGTCCCCAGTGTACAAAAGTGTGGGAAAAGTAGAGCTAAATCCAGAGAAATGTATCAATGGGGAATTCATAAACATTAAAGTCTAGTTATGTAAAATGTTACAATAGTATCACACATGAAAAAATACACTCCATGCTGTGAGTCCAGAGACTGAGAACTACAAGATGTCTGAAATAAATCAGAACTTCTGCCAACCAGAGAATAAGCCTTTTCAATCAATTTTTCTTACAAAAACAAAAACTGTGAGTGCGATACGTGTAATAAATGATCATCTTCTCCTGGATCTGAGAACTCCTTAGATTACAAAGTAATGGATGCCTCATTAGCATCCTGGTGGACTTTGACTTCCTGGGGGGTAAAAAAGTGAATAGACAGAGATAATATAGGATATAATGGGGTTTTCCATGCAAATACTTTTGATGACCTATCCATACCTGAAATTACAAGCGCTGGCCACTACAAAAGTCTGAGCCAACTACTTCTGCTCTAACCCTTGTATATTGCAGCACTGACAGTGGGCCGTAGTCGCAAGCGTCAGGCCCCAGTCGATCAACTATTGATGATGTATGCTGAGGATAGGTAACCAATAGTATTTATGTGGGAAATCCCTTTAAAGTAAGACAAATGGCTATTTTTATAGACCTATGGTAAGAGGAGAACTGAGAGCGTAAAGCAACCTTTGGATAGTTTTATATGGACCGATAGTCATCTGAGTAATTGCTCAAAAGCCTACCTATCAGTCCATTTAAACAGGTAGTCGCTCATCTATGGAGGTAAGTAGCCAGAAGAGATCTCCAGCACTCTGCTTCCATTTAGTGAGCAATCATCTCTCCTGTGTGAAAGCACAGGAGTCAAAAACATTGGGACAGTCGTCCCATGTAACAGTACCATTGGTTTTCCTATGACGTATTGCTTGTAGAACAGGAATCTGTTTCCTTTTGATTGTTCATCTCCCCTCAATCCATCACTCAAAAATAGAATGGAGGTGATTTGTATATAGACCTCCACAAACCTCACAGAGCCAAACTTTACATGCAGAAGATAGCCTCTGTTTACACTACATATTTGGGCTATATCTGATGGATGCAGATTTAACAAAGTTTAACCCAATACTTAAAGGGGTTGTCCCGCGGCAGCAAGTGGGTCTATACACTTCTGTATGGCCATATTAATGCACTTTGTAATGTACATTGTGCATTAATTATGAGCCATACAGAAGTTATCAAACGTTTTATACTTACCTGCTCCATTGCTGGCGTCCTCGTCTCCATGGTGCCGACTAATTTTCGGCCTCTAATGGCCAAATTAGCCGCGCTTGCGCAGTCCGGGTCTTCTGCTGTCTTCAATGGGGCCGCTCGTGCAGAATGCCGGCTCCGTGTAGCTCCGCCCCGTCACGTGCCGATTCCAGCCAATCAGGAGGCTGGAATCGGCAATGGACCGCACAGAAGCCCTGCGGTCCACAGAGAGAGAGGATCCCGGCGGCCATCTTCAGCAGGTGAGTATGAAGACGCCAGACCGCCGGGATTCGGGTAAGTACTACCCGGTTTGTTTTTTTAACCCCTGCATCGGGGTTGTCTCGCGCCAAACGGGGGGGGGGGGGTTAAAAAAAAACAAAACGTTTCGGCGCGGGACAACCCCTTTAACATGTTAATAAAAGGCTCTGTGTCACAGTATATTTGCCATTTCAATAGCTTTTCAATTGATTTTGTTGTGTCGAGATAACTTCTTGTAGCAAGTTATCACAATTAAGTTACACTTTGCTACATCTGTATACTAGTTTAGCAAAAAAAGTATCCAAATCTGGATACTTTTTCTACACTGTACATAGTTTTGCACACAGTTGAGCAGACATTTGTTCAGGAAAAAACTGATAAAAACAAACTTTAAGCTAAAATGACATTGCTTATAATAGTCTAAGATATTTTAGCAACATACTATAGGACTATAGAAATATTTCTCTCTTAGGATTAGATTTATATACTTATCCCAGACATGCCTGAATTCATTTATTGTTGATTTTCCAACCATGTCTGCTGGAAGTTTGTTCCAATCATCTATGACTATTTCAGTAAAATCATATTTCTGACATGGTTTCTGATCTTCCCCCAACTAATCTCAGATTGAGCCCCCTTGTTCTAGTGTTAAGCTTCCTAATAATAAAACTCATTGCCCTCCCAAACCTTATTTATACCTTTAACATAGTTAAAGGTTTCGATCATGTTCTCCTTCCTCTTTTTTCCTCAAGTCTTTCCTGATAAATGTTGTTCTTGAGGCTTTCCACCATTTTTGTAGTTTGTCTTTGGATTTGTTCTATCTTATCAATTTATTTCTGTTGATGAGGTTTCTGGAACTGATCACAGTATTCCAGATGTGGTCTCACCAGAGCTCTATACAGCGGAATCACAATCTCCCTCTTTCTACTGGTTATACCTCTAGCTATGCAGCCGAACATCCTACTTGCTTTCTTTGCTACCTGATGAAACTCATTTTGAATCCTTCTCTTCTGAAGTCCTGGATAACACAGAACTGTTGATACAACACTCAGTCCCTGAATTACTTCTCTCTAAACGCATTATTACATTTGGAAATCTTGAACTTCAGTTTCCATTGTTCTGACCATTTATGCTGTAAAGCTAAATTGTTTTCCATGTTCAAGACACTACCAGGAGAATCAACCCCCTTTTGTGTCATCATCAAACAGGCAGACCTTACCTCTTAAATCTTCTGCTATGCCACTTACAAACATATTAAAAAGAATAGGACCCAGGGCAGACCCTTGTGGTCAGCACTTGTAACTCATTCCGATTCAGAATATACTCCCTTGACAACAACTCTCTGATATCTAACTTTCAATCAACTGCAAATCCAACTAATCTATGATCTCTTCATGCAGAACTGTACCAAAGGCTTTGGTGAACTCCAGATAGGTGATATCCGTGGCATCACCTTTATCTACCTCTTCTGTCACATAATCAAAGCAATCAATGAGATTAGTTTGGCATGATCTACCCTCAATAAAACTCTACTATTCAGGGTCCTAGGTTGTAAGTTTTTAAGTGGTTAAATATTTTCTTTTTTAGGAGAGTTTCCATTAATTTAACTATTACAAATGTCAAACTAACTGTCCTGTAGTTCCTAACTTCTTCTCCATTACCCTTCTTATGGATGAGTACAACATTGACCATTCTCCAGTCATCACTCATCACCTGTTAGAAGGGACTGGTTAGTCAGATTAGAGGGGCAGCAATCACAGATTGGAGATTATAGGGTGGATGCCATCTGGACTCATATTTTGTTAACAGTTAGCAATTAGAGAGGAGCGGCAAGCAGAGAAGTTACCATGACTGCCAAGCATCTTGTACAATCAAAGCAATATTTTAGAAGCCATCCCAAGTCGACTTAGTTGGTGCAAAGTTAATATTTTAGAGTGTAATATTGCTTTAATTTTTTAATCTAAATAAGTTCAAAATGGTACGATTGATCTCTCGAGCTGTGGTAATGGAAATAGGAGATCTCTGACCTATAAAAATAGATTCTAAAATTAAATTACAGAAAAGTAAAACTCTAGGTATATTTTACAAGTAGAGTTGCTGTAACCACTTAAGCACTTTCGTCCATCAGTTTTTACTGCTCTTGCAATCACTATAGGTCGCCTCATAAACTGAAAATGATGATCTGGCGATAGCTTTTTTGGAATGTTCTCGTCTACGGCTGAATTATACCGTGACAAGTAACCACAAGCATGCCAGCCCTCTCCGGAGCCTGCCTGGGACAAAATGAAAAACATTTTAAGAGGAGACTGGTTATTTTCACTAAGCTCTGGAGAAAAGATCATGTCTAATCAAATAGCCATGTATAAAATCTTCTCGGTCAAACATTGCTGAAGCAAACACCAAATGACTGGGAACAGACAGGATCATGGCTCATTTGTAAAACATATAATACTTTCTGTCTGGCTTACTCCTGGTACTTCCTTATCGTATTTTAAAGAAAAACATACCAGGCGAATAAGAGACATGATATTCGATTGCATATAGGGATTTCTAAAGTACCAGGAATGTGTCCAGGGGGTCAACCATATTCCAGCTCATTGGTTGATGTCAGCAAAATGTTTAATAATGAAAATAGCATAGTAAAGGAATTATAGGATGCCCATGTGGCATAGTGCTTAGCGCTGCTGTCTAGAGTTCTGGGTTATATACTTTATCTAATCTCCCCCTGCCGCTCGACATTTTAACATATCTCTAGTTTACACTACTTCACATAGATTTGACCTTTAAATTGGAGACTTTATGTGTATCGTCTTCATCAGAAAAAGGGACCAATGTCACTATATAAAATAATGACCAAAACAATAAAAATAAGAACATTATTCAGATTTAACAATAAAGACGGTGTATAAACTATACCTCTGGTAAACTCTTGTTTCATTCATGAAACTCTTGAAACATGACCACATTTAATTTGTGTTCTAGTGTGATTTTGAAAATAAAGGAAGATTAACCCTTTCCAATTCAATTTGTATCCTGGTTTTCCTAGTGGGCTTACTCTTTTTCTGCCGTTATACAACGGCGCCAAATGCTGGCTAAAGCCAGTACTGCATGAGGTGACACGTTGGATAGGCTCCGACAGCAGAGAGGCTGGCAATATATAGTAAGAGAACCACGACGGGCGTCTTTAAACATTGGAGCTGTACAGCCTTAAATCATAATGTCTTTAGAGGTCAGACAGTGGATTGGAAAGGGTTAAATCTTAAAGTATTATAACCTCCGCATGTGATGGAAATGACTCACTAAACTAAAGTTTTACAAAGAGTAATATGGGTGCATTTTAACACCACTATTATGGCAGTAACACACTGATACCATAGTTGTACCATACTGAACTAAACGTAGATCACCATACATCCCTATGGTTATCTATGTTTGGATTACTATGGGATGGGGTCAGGGTGTTGCATATGTCACGCAAACTCTTACAATACTCATATGATCTTCTAATTTTACAAGTTCTAACTTTTATCACTGCAGAAAATTGTCATTATATTGATTATCTATCAAACTATAACTCCGCAAGGCACAATTTCCACCATTGTCGGCGTACAGTACATGCCGGGAAAATGTCCGACATTCATTCTAACAAACCTGCTCATAGACTTTAGTGAGCAAACATATGCTAAAAAAGAGTCCAGATATATGTTTGGTGAGACAATTTCAAAGATGAACCCAAATGTGGTCCATCCTATCCATCAAAACCAAATGATTTGTCAACGGCACTCCAAATAGGACCACACCTTGGGGAAGTTTCTTAATTCAGGTGCAGACTTCCAACGAAAAAGAGCTGTAAACCCACCAGCCCTTAGAACGGAGTCCAAATAGATGTATAGGAGCTGCACTCAGGAACTCACTTCAGCAGAATTCTTGTAGTAAAATTTGTAAACTTTTATTCCTCCTCCATAAAATGCATGCAACGTTTCGACCAAAATAACTGTGGTCTTTGTCAAGCAAGCAAGGATGCTTGACAATGAGCACAGTTATTTTGGTCGAAACGAGTGAGTTCCTGAGTGAAGCTCCTATACATCCATTTGAACCCAAATGTGGTGTGAATTTACTTTAAGTGAGTTTTAACTGCAGCAAAAGAAAGATAGAAAAGATACGGGAGAACATATGGGAAGTTTGCCGAACTAGAAGCACGATAAACTACATTTATATATTTACTTCCCAGAATATATTGGTCTGTCATTGTCTTTTTAAAATATGTAGTCTTATGTTATTCTGGCTATTGGGAAAGCCAGCTTAGAGAAATCAGGTCAGTTGGCCGTGGTTTATACATTGAGGATAATCCAAATCATCATAAAAATCTCCAAGGACTTGGCCAACTTTAAACAGCATACAGTTCGTGGTTCATCCCTAGTTTTCTCACATTAAAACAGTTGTCTGGAAAGTTAAAATGTGAATCCTTCCTTGCTACAAAAGCTCGTTCTTTCCAAGCTTATACTTGTATAAATGCAGTATCCAAAAAGATTACAGAAGTTTTCTTAACAAGCTACTTAGTGACTTTAAGCATGTGCAAACTCCAGTAGGGATATCTCAATAGGTGCCATATATGTCGCTTTTACTAGATTCCAATAGATATTTCATCTTGGTATTCTTGTAAAATAATAATCCAAGAGATATTTAGTGTAGAACAAGACAATTCATCAGCTAAAACACACAAACAAGCACAAGCAGCCAACAATGGTCATGATTGTTGATTTACAAACTCATTAATACATGTTTATAATTAAAGGGGTATTCCCTTCTTGGCTTTTCAAAACAGAGATGGGACACCGCTGGCATGGCTGCCGGTTACCCGGCTGGAGTCTACAAATAGAGCCAAGGGCTTAGAGCAGTACTGTTACCACAGCTTTCATTGAAGTGAATAGTAGCTACTAGAGATGAGTGAGCGTACTCGCTAAGGGCAAATACTCGAGCGAGTATTGCCTTTTGCGAGTACCTGTCCGCTCGTCTCAAAAGATTCAGGTGCAAGCGGGGGGGGGGGGGGGGGTAGATCTCTCTCTCTCTCCCCTGCTCCCCCCTGCTCACTCCCGCAACTCACCGCTCACCCCCGCCGGCACCCGAATCTTTTGAGACGAGCGGGCAGGTACTCGCAAAAGGCAATACTCGTTCGAGTATTTGCCCTCAGCAAGTACGCTTGCTCATCTCTAGTAGCTACAGAAGAAAGTGTAGCACAGCGCAGTACACGGTTTTAGTACATACCCAAGTTACAGTAATAGCGCAGCGTAGCGTGCTACACCGTTTTCATAGTTCCCATCACTTCAATCAGAGCTAAGGAAAGAGAACTGTGACAACTTTGTGACAGAACAGAGCTTCCAGGTTTTCTTGGCTGAAAGGGGAATACCCGATTAAAGATCATACATTATATAACTAGTCCCCCAGTATACTTAAATCAGATAGTATTACTTTTTTAATCATGTAATTTTATGGTGATCCCCTAAGAATTACTTGCCTTTCTGTTCTCTCAAAGGGTTATCTGAACTTCATGCATGATGAAATTACATGGACTGTATTACACTGTTTTTTGTTTTTTTTTTACAGGGAAGGGAGATGGGGGGTGAAATCTTAGCACAGTTAATAGTGATGATTACAGGCTCCTGTCACAAAGTTATAATGAAGGAGATGATAGTTCATCCTCTGACTGTATAATTATGGTCCTTAGCCTTTTTTTAGGTAAATGTACAGGTTAAAGATAATTACAGTGTTCTCTCAGCAGGCAGAGATGGTACATACTCTAGCTGGTCATGCGATGCTGTGCTGATGAATCATGGGATTGCTAGCACAGCATAGAAGTACAGAAAGCAGGGGAAAATGTAAAGATCAAGATGGTGCCTGATAAGCATCAGACAGAAGGCTTCTCTGCATGGAAGTGACTGCAGTATAGACAGGATACTCCAGAGTTTGACAGCCAATAGGTATCATAGTATCATAATATGTAAGGCCGAAAAAAGAAATACGTCCATCCAGTTCAGCATATTAACCACCAATGTTGATCCAGAGGAAGGCAAAAAAAATAAAACCGTAATGCGGTAGAATCTAATAGGAAAACAGCTATTAGCTGGTATTTACTCCACACTTAGGCCCCATTTCCCCGTGCGGGAGATCTGCAAATCAAGCCACCCATGCATTCCTGGGTGTCCGCAAATTAATTAAAGAATGTGGATTTGATTTGCAGACCTTCTGGTCCAGAAAAGAAATCCCAGCATGCTCCATTTCTGTGCAGATCCCGCACAGACGGCTTCCATTGATGTTAATGGAAGCCATCCGATCCACGGCCCACCTGCAGCTGACTCTGCAGACGTGTGGAAAGCAGGAGTTTGAAAAAAAAACTGTGCTGCGCATGTACAATGGTAAAAAAAGAAGAGAAATCGCAAGCATTTTTTGCATAAGGTCTTCCTTTTTCTCACTGACTTTTTTGGTGGTGCTTTTTATGCAAACATGCATTTTTTCTTTGGCTTTATTTTTCCGACAAAGAAGCCTGAAGAAAAACACCGCACCCAAAGCATGCTGCGATTTTCAAAAACGCTATAGACCCAAAAACTGAACAAAAATACCACTACAAAAATACAAGGTTTGAAGAGTGTCTCATGTTTTATCCCTGACCCATAACGAACATCTGGATTCAGTGCTTTTGCCAGTAAAAAAATGTTGGTGCATCAAAACATCAAAAAACAAGGTGCTTTTGCATCCAAAAATATGTGAAAGGAACCTAAATATGTTACGTGATAAATAAGAATTATGAGAAGTTTTTAATAAGAAACTGAACACTAGAACAGGGGGGTACATTCTGAAAACGAGTTGGGGGTAAATCAGAAACAATTTCAGAATATCTCACTGACGCAACTATAGGGGTTTCAGGGGATGCAGTGGCACCCGGGCCCAGGAGCCTTAGGGGGCCCATAAGGCCTCTCTTCTCCATATAGGGAGCCTAGTACTATGAATAAAGCATTATAGTTGGGGACCTTGTTACAGATTTTGCATTGGGGCCCAGGAGCTTCAAGTTACGCCTCTGCATTAGGGGTTAAGAGAAGTTAGAGGGCCCCAAGATAAACATTTGCACCCTAGCCCATGAGCCTTTAGCTACGCCTCTGGAATATCTTATTTTACTAAAAGTATAGTAAATGCGTGCAACAAACTTCCAGCAGATATGGTGGGAAAATCAACAATAAATGAATGGAAGCACGTCTGGGATAAGCATAGATCTATCCTAAAAGAGAAATAGAAAGGAAATAGAAGGCAGACTAGATGGACTATTTTTCAGTTTGTGGCATGCTAGTGGCTTTTTGGGGATCAGTGACATTTTATAAAAGAGCAACACTTGAGTTTAAGATGTTTTTTCATGAATTTATATCCATAGGCTTTATTGTTATTACAATAATACTAATAATTCAAAAAGAGTCTTTTTTAAACAATTAAATTCTATATAAAGAATGCTCCAAACCGCAGGCATTTACAATCATTTAAAGCACCACAAAAAACTTTGTACTCAACTTTATGGGCTACATCTGAAGGATACGTTTGGTGAACAAAGCAAAATATCAAAAGTTAGCCTTTTGCATATCCATAAATTTCAATGGGCTAAACATACAGGCAGGCAACAGCTAAATCTGGTTACGGTTTCTCTATATTCAATTCACTTGTCCAAAAGTAATGTAAATCTAGTGTTACAGAGTTAACTGAGTCACTCCTATATTGTCCAGTATTACAACACAGTCCTGCAGCCAATATATTGATCCATATTTCATTCACATATTTTCACTAGAGATGAGCGAGCATACTCGCTAAGGGCAATTGCTCGAGCGAGCATTGCCCTTAGCGAGTACCTGCCCGCTCGAGAGAAAAGGTTCGGGTGCCGTCGCAGGGGAGCGGTGAGTTGCGGCAGTCAGCAGGTGGGAGCGGGGAGGAGACAGGGAGAGAGAGATCTCCCCTCCATTCCTCTCTGCTCTCCCCGCAGCTCCCTGCCCGCCGCCGGCACCCGAACCTTTTCTCTCGAGCGGGCAGGTACTCGCTAAGGGCAATGATGGCTCGAGCAATTGTCCTTAGCGAGTATGCTCGCTCATCACTAATTTTCACATGATTTATGTATATTTTGACCACAATTATGGCGACATCATAAGGGCAGACTAGATGGACCATGTGTTCTCTTCCTGACATTAAATCAATTTTCTATGCTACGTGAATACACTCATTCATTTAAAGGTATTGTATATTCCCATGGGCTGGTTTGTTCCAAACACTGCTCCATGTATCTGAATGGGGTCTGTAAAACTTCATGCTGCAGAAAAGTAAAGCACATTCAGATGTATGGAACGGATTTTCAGTTGCAGATACTTCTGTAACAAATCTGCATGTGAACATACCGTACCCCCCTTTAGATATAGGCACAGTGCATGTGCACTTTTAGTAGAACTACAAGGACCATAATTCTCTACTATTTAACCTAATCATATAAAGAAGTGCAAATCACATAACTCTCTAGTAAAACCCAACAGCCGTTTTGTCTATCACTAATGCCCTAATTTTGCAATGGACAGTGTAAACTGCTCGCTCAAGCTGTGTGTTTAGTAATCTGTTTCTTTGGTAACCTACAATTGTCATACCTAATCACCAAAGCAGATGCTAATGAAATGCTTTGGATGGGCCGTGGGACATTTTAGACTTTGTGCTCAGCTCTTGTCTGTGAATGGTTGTTACAAAAAGCTGGCAAAGAACAAGTCTGAATACTAATGAAGACAACACGGTGTTCCCACGGTGAGCCAATGACAAAAAGCTGATTGGAACCAGGCTGAGCTGCAAAGCCTGATGGCATTTTAAAGAGTTAACGCATTGTAGCACTTGCTGGAAGCAGGCAATATACCCCAATACATTCTTTACTAACTAGACCGGGCATATACATTCAATCACAGAGCAAGAAAGTTTATTGCAATGCACTATTATCCTACATAGTATAAGTCATTGACATAACATTTAATATGGAGACTTCTTTGCCATCACTGTGCAGGTTGCAGTGCAAGAAATCTACTTCTCCATATTGCAAAGTAAGTGACCAGTCTATCTGGAGGATTGCTAATACATTTGTAGTGTACTTACCAGCAGGGATATCTGTCCTTCTTTAACAATATTTAATATGCTTTTGATTTTTTTCATGTCTTCCCCTTCAGAGTAATTCCAGTTCACATTACCGTTTATGCCATCCAGTTGCGAGTCTGTTCCCGGCAGGTGAAATGACCGGAGCTGGCAGCTGGGCATGGTCTTTTCAAGCTTCTGTGCATGGGAATCAGACAGAGCTCTATTCAGAAAGCTCTTGTTATGGTATTCAGCTTCATGGACTGAGCTGCACTGAATGTTAGACTGTGAAAGCTCTAATCCCCCAGATGAATGCCTGCTCTGATCAAGGATGGTAGACTGAGTTGAGTTTTTAACTGGAGACAATACGCAAAACTGCGTGGCATTGGTTGTCAGATTCTCCAGGTTGCCCATAGGACCATTTTTACCCTTGGACAATGGATGTATACTGGAGGTCCTTTTCTCCGATGCTACTTTGGTAAAAAGAGTCAATGGCTGATTGGATTTGATGTAAGGCACATCCAAAATCTCATCCATATCTAGGTCATAATGTTCTAGCTCGCCAAGCAAAACATTTGACTCGATGCTCTTACACTTAAATCCCTCATCATCATCTGCAAGAACGCCATCTTTTCCTGGGTCATCATTTTTTTCATTTTCTTCTTTTTCCTCTTTTTGATCATCACTTTCATTGAGTTTTGGACTCTCTGGTTGATGCTTCAGCGGGGAAACCCTTTTAACAGGTCGGAATTTGCTGTAGACATCTGCGATCCCTGTTGGCTTTTGTGTGTTGCCAATAAGAGTAGACACTCCGCAGCTCCAGTTTGCATTGGGCACTAGAAGGTTAGCAAATTAAATACAATTAAGTCAGTGAAAAACATAAAACTGGCAATATCTGTCTACAATTATCTGTCTATAGCAATTAACAAAGTGAATAAAGCAGAAGCATAAATTCAGCAATTGTGGCAAAACAAACATGAATAAACTATTGCTGGTAAGAACTTTTGTCCATAGTTCTAATGATCATTACTCTATACATACTCACAACTAGCTTCACATATAATGTCACTTGTTGGTCAATACATAATCTTTTGCACATTTTTAGTAGAATATTCCCAGTATTTTTGGGTTTGGTTAGCTGACGAACAGATATAGCAAACTTTAACTTGACACTTCTGTTATCATGATACATTGGTTGTGCTAACAATTGCTACATCTGTACATCCTTGTAAAAAGCTTCATTTCATTTATTGAGAAAAGTTTTATGTATTTATACGACGATACATACATTTTTTCTGTATGCTTGCAGGAAACTCATGATCATGCAATGCCTGTAAGACTCGGTTTGCATTCAACAAACGTAGAGAAAACAATGTAGCATCCAAGGGGCCTAAAGGTGTCAGACAAATGAAAGAAACATTGCTGGCTGGCTTCCCATTAGTTACACCCATACTATTACATCAGGCAGCCTGACCAGCATTTTTAGTACACCACATTACTGATACTCTATTCTCCCCCAGTGTCTTCAGCAAAATGAAAAACAGCATGAGATATAAAATGATATTTTGGCCAAAATATGTGACCTTGCAACAAGCATGAAAGATATCATTATTGGAGTTGGTTTAGCCTTTCTGAGCAATGCCTGTCAAAAGTGTGGCCGGCAGTTTGATTCATATGGTGCCTATAGAATTAATACCTCCGCGTGTCCCTAGTTTTATCCGAGGAAATGCAGAAACAAAATGGGGACCACATCATGCTTCAACAGGATCAGGAATCAGTGGTGAAGATTTGACATTTTTATTAAACTGGGATGTGTATTTCAATCCCGAAATGGGACCTTCCTCTAGCCTGTTGAAGGTCCCATTTCAATTCCTAGTTATTGTTACAAGGCTTGTATAAAGAGTCTTATATTGACTTGCAGAAATGAAGCCTTCCAATTGGTGGCGCTGCAGAGGTATTGTTCCATCTCCCTTATTTGCATTTCAGGATTGAAACGCATAACCCAGTTTAACAAGAATTTTAAATATTCATTGCTGATTCTTTTCAACCTAACGCACATGATCCCCATTTTGTTTCTGCCTTTCCTTGATGCTTTGCAGAGGTTCCTGACATCCACAGTGGGGAGGCTGCAGCTAGCTGACAGGCTTCTTTAGGTGCTGTGCCCTTACACAACCCTATAAGGTACCATTATTCCTAACTTTTCCTCACTGACTTCTAGAGATGAGCGAGCATAGTCGCTAAGGGCAATTACTCGAGCGAGCATTGTCCTTAGCGAGTACCTGCCCGCTCGGATGCCGGCAGGGAGCGGCGGAGGAAAGCGCGCGCGGGGGGGGTGACAGAGGGGAGATCGCTCTCTCCCTCTCTCCCCCCGCTCCCTCCTTCTCACTGCCGCAACTCACCGTTCCCCCACGCCGGCAGCCGAATCTTTTCTTCTGAGCGGGCAGGTACTTGCTAAGGGCAATGCTCACTCGAGTAATTGCCCTTAGCGAGTATGCTTGCTCATCTCTACTGACGGCTCTATAATTTGTGCCCCTCTGCACTATGGAGCACGTTTTTCTGATTAATTGTAGTTTCATACAAGGGCACATGGAGATTTCTTCTCACAGCTTTTATATGAATCTGTGAAATTAACTTCTATCATGCTTAATGTATTCTGTATTACAAAGATATTTTCCAGAGAATCATCAGAGGTATATGTGGCGGCCAGAAAATAAAATGGCCATTGAAGTAATACATGGATGTAGTTGGTCCATTATTGCCAAAGCCACCCTTACAAAGTGTCTCTGTGTTCTTGCACATAAAGGAGGACCCAGTGCAAGACAATCCCTCTAATGGATTTTACCTGCCATGTTGCGCAGTGGTATTTTCTCATAATCGGTTTCCTTTTGTTATTTATATTCTGTGTACAAATCAGACCTCCATACCTCTGGAGTTTATTTACTCTTTAGATGCTAGGGATAGGAAATAGCAGGTGGCTGCAGTTTGCATTGACATTTGTGATATATTGGGAAAAAAGATGCAGTTAATGACCCATAATGGATCATTTCCTGATTTTCGAACCCTTGACCTTGTGAGAGTTTATTAATGCTGCTTCGGTAGGAAAACATTCTTCTCGCCTTTCCTCTCATGCATTATGTATAGCACAGTGGGGTGTTTAACCTCTTCTATAAAATGAGGCAGTCTTATACAAGAAGAGGAAAAATGAAAAATATCAGTTCAGTTACTTCTGTAGAATCTGACCTATAGGGAAGAGCCCTGTACTTACATATGTTCATGACAATAATGAATGCACAGTGCATATATATACACATACATACATAGATACATACATACATACATACAGGTGAACTATGGACTAGTTGGAGATAGACTGGTGGTCTAGTGAAAGGATTCATAGGGGTAGCCCGTGGTGCTTCCAAGTCCAGTGGTGACAGTTACGTTTGTTCACCTGTTGCTCATGGTCACATGATATGGACAGGAAGCCACTGCGGGTATACTCCAGGTTCATGTGCAGCTAATAGTCTCCGGCTGGTAATTACTTGCCGAATTTCCAAACAGAAAATTAGCAGCATTAACAGTACAAGCCACACGGATGGGATTTAACAAATTTCTACCACATGGTACAGAAAAATGCCATGCGGAATCCTCAGTGGAATTGACACATGCAAAAAGCCAAAACACAAGGAAGTGTCGTGTGAAAACAACTGCTACCCCTCCAATCGACTTAGGTAGCCCAATACACAGTGTTAACATAAAACCAGTAAATAGGAAAGCAACATGACTGGTTAAATGAGCAAATGACATTCATCGGTTTCTATAAAAAATATATATATATATATTTTTTTTTCTTATGTTCAGCTATGCTTTACAGTGTATATTTGGCCTTCCCTAGTGCGATGCACTGAGTCAGCGGTAAAGCTACATCAAGCCACACAGTAAGCACAGGCTATGTGTTCTGTTTTACCATAAGAGAGTCAAGGATGATGAAAGCTCAAGTAGAGCATTATGGGACTGTATACCGCCTTTCTGATGTGGAAGGTGTTCCACACCCTCATCTTTGACATGGAATTGGACTTTTGTATATAATCTCTTGCTGTTGAGGTTTTTAGTGAGTTAAAGGGGCTCCAACCCCTAAATTTGAGTGTATGCCTTGTTCTCTACATTTCGAAACTAGTGCCCCAACTGTGCAGCCAAGTGTTGCTCCCCACCAGGTTTTGCCAGTGTAGGTCCATTCTATTATTGTTGTGCATTCATCCATGCATGAAATTAAATTGTCTCATTGATACTTTGGCTGTCATTTGTTTGTTTCTACTTGTACATTTGGGGTGATATATTTATACCGTCAAGTATTCTTGGGGTCTAATGTGGTTTCCTTTTATTCTGTAACAACGCTATGGTAATAGCTATATGATGAGGAATTACTGTCGCCCATCTATTGGTTAGTCTATGAGTTCCAATTTGCTGTCTTGCATACATAGACTGGAACTTGAATTGCTGCATTTGTATACACTCAATATATGGTGGAGGAGGAGCCTCATTTTGAATAATTGGATGTCCACAGTGCATGTGGTCTTAGCCCAGCGAAAGATGTATGTGTGCCATCTGTTCATTGGGAAGGCTCTCTGGGAATGGATAACATGTAGAGTTGAGCGAAGGTACTCTTCCAAGCTTGATGCTCGTTCGAGTATTAGCATACTCGATGGTGCTCGCTACTCGAGCGAGCATCACGCCGTGTTCGACCCCTCCCCGCTGTGACGCAGCGCACGTCCATGGCAATTTTTTGGCTGGCTGTGGGGGGGGGGGGGGGGAAGAGAGAGAGAGAGAGAGACCTGGCAGCCCACATACAAAAATGCTCGAGTCTCCCATTTTAGTCAATGGGGTTCTTTACTCTAATAGACCTCTCGAATTTTACGAGAAGCTCGACTCAAATAATGAGGACCCAAGCATTTGGGTGCTCACTCATCTCTAATAACATACTGCCTTCTTTGTTTTCTGATGCGAATAATATATGGGAATTACCCTACTGATCATGGTTGTTATGAACATGTGTATGGGATTTTGTATTATGTATGCCCACTACCTTTTTCTTCATTAGGCTGTATATTAATGCCTTTATTGATCATTATCAGAAGCGGGTTCACATGTTCTCTTTGGATCCATTATGTCAAATCGGGTTACTCTGTGAGAGGAGTGTATGGGTATGATGAATGTAATTAGTGGGGTACCAGTTCAAGATGGTGGTCTTAGTATCATCACACAATCTATTCTGTACTTATGTATGGTCTACTGGCTGGTGCATTCATCAAAGCTTTGGGTCTGTATACCTATTTGCTCGATTGCTTATAATCTTTAATGTTTTAAGACTTAATTCGCATTCCGGGGGCTTGGGAATTGGACACTCAGTTGTTTCGTTCAGTCAACTTTCTGAATCTATACAATTACTTTACTGTGAGAGCTCTTGTGGAATGCATGTTGTGTTAAGATGTTACAACGTTGTGCCAGGACTGATCATAATACCCTTTATTGTCAAGCACTTTTATTCTTGTCATAGTATGTCATCAATGTCAATGACGTGTATTACATCTTCTTTAACTAGGACCCATAGAATGTCCGACAGCTTTCTTCTATTGTTGTAATCACCTGTGGGGGATTATGGGAATGTATGTAACATTAGACACAGCTATTTTTCAATGTTTAGATTATTGTATTATCACCAGTGTTTACTTCTATCCTTCATAAATCAGCTTTTAAATTGAAGGCTGTAGATTTGAACGCACTTGCGATGTACTGTTCACTTTCTATTGTTCTGCAGCGATAATATGGCTATTCGCTTCATATTTGAACTGGAAGATATACCAGCATGATGTTAGTTTCTGCCAGTACTGGGCGAATGTTACACTTGCACTCTATTTATTATTTGTCTCTATAGCAAGCGGATATCCGTTCGCTCCATATTGCACTGGGCAGAGCATTAGCAGGATGCTGGTTTCCACCAGCACTAGCAGGTGGTCACTTCTGCCTAATTGATGCGCCCTTTGGTGCATCTCTGGGTAGCCCAGCCTCCTCTGAGACAAGTGGCAACCAGAAGTTAAAGCAGACGATTCTATTTAGTTCGTTTAGGAATGCTATACAAACTGGTTAAATCTTTAGTGCACTCCTGACGAAGCCACAGGTAGTAATGATACGCGTGGAGTTTTCCCACTCTACTCTGTAGATAGGCGGCTCCAGTACTTTGGGAGAGATCCCCTCTTGGATCTACATTATATCTGCTATTGGGGGCTCCACGCCTTGGCAGGTACCTTCTAGTTTGGAGCTAAATGATTTTTTTTGCTCCAATTTTTTTCATAGATTACCTACAATATCCTAGGTTACAGGTATGTTGTTGCCTTTGTTGCCATTTACTGTTTTTGCCACCACTTGTTAACATTGTGTATTGGGCTAACTGAGGGGATTGAAGGGGTAGCAGTCGTATTACATGACACTTCCTTGTGTTTTGGCTTTTTGCTTGTTTTTAAGGGTTTTTAAATTGTTTAATAAAGTTTATCTTTTATGTATATTTTGGCCTTTTTGCATACTTTCTTTCTTGTGTCTATCTGACTGTGGAAAATGTGTGATGAATTTGGCCCCTGTAAACATACCCTAACAGTTTTGTTTGGATTGCTCCTTTAATTTGCTTAAAATGGATCCACGCAGTTCCCTCCTTGACAATGATCCATTCAGTGCCTATGAAACTACAACACTTAGCTATCTTCATCACTCCCATGGAAGTGAATGGAATCCTGGTCACTCCTTTCAAGCAGGGGACTTGGAAATCACTGTTCTCATGATCACTGAGGGACCCAGTCGGACATCCTCTAGCTAGCTGATCAATGTTTATGAGAAACCCCTTTAAATATCAGAATTTAAACAATGTTTCACTAAGGTCAATTTGGAACTAATTCTGCACGGATAATATTTGTGGCAGTAAAGATGACAACCCAACAGTGTTTATGTTCTGTAAAATCATACTTCTAAAATATAGTGCTCAGCATTATAAAGAAAATAGCAGGAGACTCTTGAAAGGCTTAAACTCATAAACATGTTAATATCACTGCCAAGAACTGGGCAGATTGAACTTTTCCACTGACTATATGAGTATTTTTTTTTTTTTTAGAAAAAATGTCTATAGCTCATAGCTGAAGATCCTGTACTGATGCATTACAATTCACAAATCCATTCATGCACTGTCAGCCCAATGTCTCTTCAAGAAACAAAATGTGCTAACCAAGTTGGGCACGTTGGGATTTGGAAGGCTTACTTCCAAAAGCTTTAAAAGGTTGTTCTAAATATTCTAAAATTAGAAAGAGCTATAGTCACCAGCTGGACTCCTATGACTGCAGCACCGCTGATCCATTCCACCCCACTGGATTTTAAGGGGGCTGCAGTGGCAATATGCTCATATATCCATGTGACCACTGCAGCTAGTCACTGGCTTCTTGTGCCGCACACTGATGAGTGCAGTAATTGGCTACAAAGGTCACATACATAGGCTGCAGCCCTGTAGACAAAGCCTGGCAGAGCGGGCCAGAATGGAGTGGAATGGAACCAGCGAGTATAGCTTCTTTTTTAGTTTATAACTTTTCTTACCTTTAGGGTCTGTTCACAAGTAGCAGAAATGCTGTGGATTTCCCACCGTGGAAAATATGCATCAAAATCCGCAGCATTTCTGCATCAAAAATGGGTGCAGATTTTGACTAAAAATCAGCTGCGGATCAGTAGCTGATTTCACCCTCCTGCTCCCTTCACCTCACAATCAGCAGCCCGTCACTGCAGCGCATGGAGCAGCCCTCCCCTGGCAACCGCCACTAAGCGCTGCAGCCACCGCCAGTCAGGTGATGCAGAAGTGGACATATCAGCTGATCGGTGGTCGCAGCTCATAGCAGCAGTTGCCAAGTGAGGGCTCCTCTGTGCATTGCAGTGAAGAGCTGCTGATTGCAAGGTAGGAGGAGTGACAGGCCGAAATCAACTGCGGATTCGCAGCTGATTTTAAGTGAAATTTCGCACCAATGCTACGGATTTTGTCACAGAATTTTTCACTGTTGAAATTCTGCAGCATTTACACTATATGTAAAAAATTACCTCAGAAACCCATTTAACCTGTTCATAACTGCCCATAGGCTATAAATGTCCAAGTGGTCCATGCATAGTAAGGAAGGGCCAGGTTAGATGAGAAAAAAATGAGGGAGAGCGTCTCTAAGTGGCCATGAGAGGTATGATGGAGGATGAGCACAAGAGTGCATATTTGGTTCTAAAAAGTTCTATGAAGATTTGCTCAAGCATATGGACAAAAAATACAGATGCCTGAATAGGGCTCTAGGAACACAATGATATTTTGATATGCACTTTTGTAAACATTTTTTCAATGCATCCAAAAAGAAAGATAAGTAACTTTGCAAATTGTTTTGATTAAAAAATATCCTTTTATTTTCTGTGTACAGTACCAATGCAGACCGATGTGTCCGCATGGTTACAGACTACAAACAAGAGCCCTGCATAGTTTGACCATTCTGTCTTGTGTTAGTCTCTCTCACCTGTCAATTCTCCTGTTACTCATAGGTTAGAAGAGGAGGTCAGATGGAATGGAATAACACCTGACTGGAGGATCAGAATACATGCAAAGTTTGTCTGTAGCCTGCGTCCATGATGAGTAATTGTGGTACCAGGACTGAATGTGATGCATATGTGGACCCTGTTACTATACTGAGCTCCATGGTTCTCTAAAAACTCCTATAATGCACAGGCCCCACCAGTAGATCCAAGGACTAAAACATTTTTCAAACTTTGTGTTATGTTGTTAGAATATGGATAAAATGAAGAAAATATTTTCACCTGTTTTCCTCATTTTGATTACACATATTTTGGGTATACTACATATTTTTCAGGGTCCTTTTTCAATTTAGAGCCAATAAAAGGATTCTCTCTCCGACCCAAACACTCATTACCCAGAACTAATGCTTCCCTTATAAGGAGGTCAATGTAAAATGTTCAAAGATTTCCTGAGAAGTCTTATACTGGCACACTCGAACATTTGGGAACCAAAAACACAACATCTTAATTCCACATTGTTTATTTATAATCCTAATAATTTTATTTAATATAAATACTGATACCTTTCCAGCAGGCAATATTTATTTAGAACTAGGGCTTGCAGCTGGAAAGCCTCACTTTCAATGACTCCGAAAATATAAAAGTATGACCAATTACAGCTGTGATCACTACAAGGCACACTCCGTACTATGATGCTAACAAACGACTAATATACTGTTATAATCGTTCTAAAACTAATAATAATATTGGTGGATTAGCAAGAAGTAAGATACTGAATGCAAGAAGTATGACTGCAGGGATAAGACATTTTCATCAGGCAGAACTGTAGGTAGTATTTGCAAGCCCAAACTAGGAAAGAGTCCAAAACATGGAACAGATGAAAATCTTTCTATTGTATACTTCATTTCCGGCTCTGGTTTACAAATACTGACCAGAATAGTATCATGTTAAAGAGGTCTAAAACTACAGACCTCTGTTTGTTGTCCAAATGGAGACGCAGCGACTTGCATCACGACAAAACTGTAGGATATGTTTGGAGATTATTTACAAAGTTGCTACTTTTTCAGTTTAGATACATTAAAACAACTAAAACGGTTGTGAAGCTGATCATAACCATTAACCCCTTGAGTGGCGGGTTTCCTACCACCCTGTCGTGCCCACCAGGGCAGGTTTTTTAAAATGGTGTAATCATTGAATTTCAACTAATTTTGCAGTTGCGTCTCAAGAGCCATAACTTTTTCATTTTTCCATTGACATGGCTATATAAGGGCTTGTTTTTTTGCGGGACAAGTTGTGATTTTTTTAAACAAGGGGGAGGAAAAAAAGAAATGGGGAAAAAAGAAAAAAAAGGGCCCATGTCATTAAGGGGTTAAATAATGTATTAACTTCTTTCTCTGGGTCATTACGACACATGGATACCACATGTGTGATTGTATTTTTGATTTTTTACAAAGTAAAGGGAGACCAGTGTTTTTATTATTTTTTTTATAATTTTTTACCTTTTTTTTTTTAAATTTTTTATTTATTTATTTATTTTTGTCCCTTTAGGGGACTTCCACAGGGACCCATCAGGACCCCCTGATCACTTTCCGGGGGTCCGATGGTGACAGCCCTTTATCTGCTGCAGTGACAGCCCTTTACATGCTGCAGTCACATAGACTGCAGCATGTAAAGGGTTAACACAGCAGAGATTGGAGGTTTTCTCTGATCTCTGCTGTAAGAGCTGGTACCTAGCTGTCCTCTGACAGCCAAGAACCAGCTCCCCCTGCCACAGAGACCATCGGCTTGCTTCTGACAAGCCGATGGTCTCTATGGCAACCTGTAAACAAAGCAGGAGATTACCGGCAGATCGGCAATATCTTCTGCTGGTTTTTCAAAGCCCTTGCTTTGTTCTCTGTGGGACTGTGTAGGCAGAGCACAGTGTTACAGCTTGTGGCATTGTGCTCTGCAGCTCCCATAGTGATACATAGCCCGGAAATCTTCCGGGCTATGTCGCTATGAGCAGTGGAGCTCATCCCGGAAAATTTCCGGGCGTGCCACTCAAGGGGTTAATGTATGAATTTGTTTGCACATTCTAAAATATAGTCTCATATGAAAAGTTAGCTTCCCTATAGTGAATTCTTTTTCATCTACATCTTTGGTCAAATAGTAATGGTCATCATAATATACTTTTCAACCTTAGGCTTCCCATCACTTCAATGAGGTTGCAATCCTCCGACATGGCTAAAAGGATCGGCGAATATTTCCCATTGTTTTCAATAGGAAACCTTGCACGGCACGCTGTGCGATGTGTTTCCCTGTCCCATTGAAAACAATGGGCGATGCGTTCCAAGGGAACGCCCAAAGATAGGACATGCTGTGGTGTTTCCCGCACTGCAATGCAGGAATAAAAAAAATTACTTATGAATAGAATGGGGTTCATATTTGTGCGAGATTTGTGCGTCTCGCAACGTACAAATTGCGAGCCGCGAGAAAGCAGCTTTAGGGCGCCTACCCACTGGCGATTTTTTTTCCTGCGATGTTTTGCGTTTTTTCTCAAGAGCAATTAGTATAGAATGTGTTCTTGTCCATCTGGGTTTTTTTTTCCGTTTCGTGGGTTTTTTTCACATAGGAACTGTCAGTTGCATATGTGTCCTTATTTTTCTCTTAATGCACCCATGATTGTCAATGGAGGGCAGCAAAAAACGCCGCGTTTTTCACGCGTGAAAATCGGCAACGCAAGTGGGTAGGCGCCCTTAGAGGAGATTCCTGCATTGGGGTCTAAATGGACAAACTGTCAGTTCATTATTAACCCTTTCCAATCCACTGTCTTACGTCTAAAGACATTCTGATTGAAGGCTGTACAGCTCCGATGTCAGAAAACATCCGGCAGGGTATTCTTACTGCAAATTACTGGCCAATCTGTTGTCGAGGGGCCTCTCCAGCATGTCACATACCACAGTACTGGCTCTAGCCAACAGATGGCGCCATTGTATAATGGCAGAAAGAGCAAGCTCCCTAGGAAACCCTGAATCCAAAATTGGATTGCAAAGGGTTAAGAGGGTTTCAGATGAATATAACTCAGCCAGAAGAACCGCAAGTGACTTCAGATCATCACAGAGTTTTATGTTGATCTAAGTTCACGCCATAATAAGGGTATTAAAATGCGGCTAAAAAGCGGCCAAATACAGAGCTAATGTAATCCAATGGAGCTATACATACCACTGTATTTACATAGGCTTGTATTTCAATACAGAATCTGCACAGAAAATAAAGCAACTTCTTCAATCCGATCACATAGATGGGAATATATTCTTTAGTTCCAAGCTGTCGTGCTGAAAGCAATTCCCAAATGTTGTGTGAACCTGGCCAAGATATTGTCTTCTGCGAATGTGGTTACTCTTGTGTTAGTATTAAAACCTTGACAATGAAAGTTCAACATCTTAGACTTACAATATCCAGTCTAGCTGGTCTTAACCTTGTGGCCACTAGGAGAGACAGCAATACATGACTAATTTGGGAAGAAAGCACTTAATTAGCTGATTTACGTCTGTAACTGGTAACTGGATATATTCTGCTGCTTAGAAACAATACCACACCAAATAACTGAGATGTTACTGATCACTCTCCTTATAAAGACCGCCATATAATGAAGGCAGAAAAGCTAAATAGAAAAAAATACTATTTTTCTCTATTCTGGGAATAAGACTCATCTCTACTTTGATGATTTGACATCTTCACCCTTAAAGGTGATCATATTTCTGTCTGTTTTCATGTTCAAAGCGAAGTCTGTTATTAAAGAACCGTTCCAGCAGAAAAGAACTAGGAGTCTATTGTACATAAACTTTTAGAGTAGAATGGAATAAAATTATTTCTGTAGTACACATATACATGAGGTTAGTGGTAGTGCAAGAATAATAAACTGTTGTCATGCAGTACATCTTTATTTTTCTGAATGTTATTATTAAAGAATAGTCTAAATTTTAGTGCTTACATAAAGTATGAAGTTGGAGATTTTTAATATAGTAAGAAACCTCAAGGAGTCCTCGGCATTAGATGTCCTGGGGATTCATAAATAAGGCCGACTCACATGAATGGGTTGGATTCCGCACGCAGATATCTGCAGCAGAAGACCTGCGAATGATTGCGGAAACAAACTGCGTATGGTGGCGAATGCGTGTGGTTTGCCGCACAGATATATGCGTATGGACAGCATATTGTCCGCACAGAAGAACGAACATAAGCAGGGAATGATATCAGAAAGTAGCACAACCCCCTGGGAACACGCTTCTATCACTCAGGCGACTGCCCCGGTCATGTACCCTTGTGCTGTCGTGGTGAGAGCTGTTCTGAGAGCCTTCAGGACAGGATAGCAGGATACTGCTCTCCAGGCTTGGCTGGTCTTATACTACTTATTTTGGAAGTAGTTTAAACCAGTTTCACAAAACACCACTTATTCTTGTGGAGGAAGAGCCCGGAAGAAGAAGTGGAGGTTGCAGACAGCAGTCTGGATGGGTGTTGCTCCCCAGACTGTCCTGCATGGTCTGCCCACAAATTCCTGCTTTCTTTATACCATTAGTTATCTGGTTTCCTAGCACATTGCGTTCGATCCTCAATGTAATTGCGTATGCACTGCGGATCGAATGCATCCATAGAGATCAATGGACCTCATACGTGCGGAATCCGCTGTAAAATAGAGCATACTGCGATTTTTCTCTCCACTCGCGAAATCTGCAATTCCTACCCGCAAGTGTGAGTGATGCAGCGAAAGTCTATGCATGCAATGCCATTAGTCTAGTGTCAGCAAGACTTCAGATCCTAACAGAATAACACATACTCATCCTCGATCTGTTCACTATGGAGACCAGTGGTAGAGCAAACAAGGTGATACAGCGCTCTCCTTCCCACATGTCCACCTATCTCCTCATATGACCCTTGAGAGAACCAGAAGGCAAAACTAGTTTGCGGAAGATCACGGATGACTAATGTTTGTGATGACCTGTTTGTTCCTTTTATTCTACGAGTATATGAAACAATGTGCCTTGACAAACTTTGTGGTTCTGCACAGCTCTTTACATTACCATCTCTTGCATAGATATGAGTGTGTAGCACTAAGGCTTTTAAGGACGTGGGTAAAGGTGAATATGAATGAAGAAGATTGATAAATCACCTTGTTTGGTCTATCCCTGGTCTCTAGTGTCCAGATTGATGAGAAACATGAGCTATACTACTAGGAATCTGAAGTCACACTGACAGTAGACCACTAGATTAAAGCAAATTTACTAGCAGCACAACTAAATAGTCTTACACCTGTGGTTGGATCCCAAAAATAAATGCACCAGCCATACACGGATTAGACCATTTCCGTAATAAATGCCAAGTAGTGAATAAAGTA
The DNA here is from genome assembly GCF_035609145.1 of Eleutherodactylus coqui. Lineage (NCBI taxonomy): Eukaryota > Metazoa > Chordata > Amphibia > Anura > Eleutherodactylidae > Eleutherodactylus > Eleutherodactylus coqui. The sequence continues at coordinate 126,318,638 of NC_089841.1, read as the reverse complement.
TGGCAGCATCCAGGTGTAGATAAAGATAAAAACCTCTTTATTCTCCTATCATGGGAGAATAAAGAGGTTTTTATCTTTATCTACACCTGGATGCTGCCATAGTTTATTCACTAGTAGACCACTAGATTGTCTTTGTGACATTTGACAGAGACATCAAAGAGTAAATGGAGAGGATGACAAAACTGTGCATCTTTGTAGGGAGCTCTAGAACATCTGACTTAATTTTACTTTCTTATATAGTCATGTGGGAGGAACTTGACCAGCTTCATAGTGTTGGGATTTGCACTGTTAAGGCCTCATTCACACGGGCGATGCATTTTTATGCCAGCTGCTCCACAGCCAAGAATCACATAAACAAAGAAAAGCCGCAGTCAAGTCCTGAGATTAATTAGCATTTTCTTGTCCATTCACATGGGTTTATCATGTGAAAAATATGCTGCAGCGTGGAAGTCTGTCAGTCAGAAGAAATCCTCAAAATGACTTCTAATGGTTAACTACAGCGAGCTGTCATCTTTTCCCAGCAGTGGACGCAGGTAAACTGCCTCCCCCTTTTTTTTCAGCTCCCATAGGAGTTCATGGAAGCCTCCAACATTTTTCGTCAAAAGATAGGTCAAGACCTATGTTTTGATGCAGCGTGAAAAATCTGCGACACAAAACTGTTGCCAATTTCACGTTTTGATGGTGTGATTTTTTCACATGCCCGAAAATCGCCCATGTGAATGAAGGCATTGGAATCCTACGCTTCAGATGGTAGCAAGGCTGTTTTTCATGTTGTGCAGTAGGAGCAGACCACATAGCAGGTACGACTGGTATTTGCAACAGGTTTTTAGCTACTTTGTGTGGCAGCTCCACCTCATTAAGACAAGTGAGTGAGAACAAATCCTATCAGTACACGTTTCTCACAAACATGTAACCCAAAGTTCTGCATTTCTAGCACCTATGATACTAAACTTTTTCTGTAAGGCATCTGTTGACGTGCCTGAAATGGTAATACTTAATTTACTTACAGCTCGCCAGATTCTTAATCTGGGGTCCTGTATTCTGCATCTTTTAAATGCTGCAAAAATCTAAATAGTCAGACACTGAAAGGAAACAGATACGCCAAGCATATTATAATGTGTAAGGGACTTGTACAGAGAACGATTATTGTTGTTCAGAATCCCACTGGAGCTTGCAAATCTGAATGACAATCATTCAGTGTAAATGCGGCCAGCGACTGAATGATGAATGATAATTAATTTCCTTATCGTTCGTCATTCAGTTTCTGAACAACAGCCCATTTACTGTGAATGGAGATGGGCGGGCAGAAGTGATTCCCTGCCCGCTCCACTTCCATTCACTGAGCGATCATCACTCCTGTCTGACAGCACAGGAGCGAAAATATATTGCTGGAACGACTGTTGGGCGCTTGAGTGTAAAAGGACCTTAAACTGAAATCGGTTTAATTCAATCCTATAGAAAAGCTAAATGGTCTCTAGAACAGAAACTTTGTGAACTATATGCAAGTTGGAAAAATTGGTTAGAATGTCAAGAATCTCATTTACTTGAGGTCTGTTTATAGAAAACTCAACAATATATCTGTCTTCTTCCAACTTTTGGAAGTTTACTACCTTTTAATGGTCTTACATGGGAGAACTATCATTCGAATTGGCACTTGATAGAGCGAATGTAAGCAACAGTTATTCCGTATAAACACAAATATCAAATAGGTAACAAGCAAATTACGGTACATTTACTACTTACTTCATTTCAGATCACCTAAAAATTCTGGAGTTGCTGGTTGATTAATTATTGTCTGGTATAAATATAAACCTGTCAACGACCAGCCAATAACTTTGCATGGAGGTATGTAAAAGTCATTAGTATGCTAGTAACGTGCTAAATAAAGATGAGCGAACGTACTTGCTTAGGGAGATTTCGCAATCGAGCACCGCTTTTTTCGAGTAACTGACTACTCGGGCGAAAAGATTCGGGGGGTGCCGGGGGTGAGCGGGGGGTTGCAGAGGGGAGTGGGGGGGGGGGGGGGGAGAGAGCTCCCCCCTGTTCCCCACTGCTACCCCCCGCTCGAAAAAGCGGTGCTCGATTGCGAAATCGCCCTTAACGAGTACGTTCGCTCATCTCTATTGCTGAAGCATTTTGAACAACTATTTGAACAATAGTTGTCCAATGTAAAGCCACGCTTTACATGTTACTATCATTACTTACAATTATGAATTAGATAACAGACCTTTGCATGGTTTTATTAAACAGCAGAAACAATTGTTTAGAACTGACAAAGTTGGTTTAATTGTACCCATATGCCCCTCTTGCTTTCTCTATACCCCTCTTACCGGTTTAAAACCATAAATAAAGAATTTATATAAAAGAAATATATTTTTTAGTTTCCCCCCTACTGTGTACCATGTACACCGTGACACCAAGATGTTATAGAATACTCAAGTCTTCCTATGTACTAGAGAGGGCCTTAGGACCTATGGCCCAGTCAGAAGTGCTGCTTCTACCTGCTGTAGCGGCACCATCACTTTTTCTTCTCAAGAAGAGCAGAAGCTAAGTTCCTGTTTGAGAAGGTTGACGACTGTGCTAACTAAAAACGTGCTTTATTACGTTCATTAACAAATCGCAAATTTCTTGCGGAAATTTCTATGACTGTTCCAGTAATTTAAGTGAGGTATGCAGAAATCCATGTACATATTGCCGAATAGGTTTTCGGTAGCAGAAATAATCTGCAACGTGTGAATATACAGTAACCATAGACTTACACAAAAATATATAGTCAAAGGTATTCAAAGTTGTCAAACTTTGGCATATGCAATCTGGGAACTGGGGCACAAGCCACGAGTGCCCATCACTGCTGTAACTAAACCTTGCTGAATATAGCAAAAAAGTGCATTTCAGCATCAAAAATCTTGGTGGTCTACTAATAAGAATCTTATCAAAAATGTACCAGCCAAAAGACAGCCTGTCCCTATTGACTGCCAGCAAGACGTACTGTCAGCTGGTACCTTATAGTATATATGGCACATTCAGAGTTACATTGAGCCACAGTATCTAGTAGTTTACATAGAAACATCTGTATAATTGTTGCTTGCTGCAGGGCCCCTGCCTCTCAGATCATTACCAGAATATTTTAGGAATCTGAACATTATGAGCTGAAAATGTCATTTGTAAATGGGAAAATGTTTGGTTCACTGAAACCGAGTAAACCATTTCAGGCATTTTAGTGAATGACATATTACATATGGCTTAATTTGCATGAAAATCTAGTTAGAATAAGCCGGCTCATATTACAGCATCACATACCAGCATCTATACCTGGAGTTAAAACAAGTCCACTATTTCAGTATTCTAACATAAATCATCATCATTTATTTTAATTATTACTTTTATTCAAAGGAGATTTCCCATCCAAAAAAGCAACGGCATACAGTGTCACTTTCTGATTGGTGGGGTCCGACCTCCGGGATCCATATGAACATTGCTATAGGGAACCTTGTAACTGATGTAATGTATGAGTTTGTGAGACACCGCATAAAAAGAAAACCATACAATTTACATGGTACGATGCACACATTTGATAAAACGTGCTATTCTTCAAACCATGGCTGCAATCTATGGCCCTTCTGGAATACTTTTGTAAGTGCACATAGCACTCTGACAAACTCACATTACATCATGTGTAGTATTTGCATCTGGTACATAAGGAATTTTGCATTCCACTGCTTCAAATGTTGAAGTGTGGTTCAATATTTGAAGCAGCTTCAAAGTATACATAAAGGAACTCAATCATTAACAATTTCTTTGTGTAATGCTATTAATGGAAATGAGTTCTTTGTACTTATTCTTCATATTTTTAGCAGACACAGGCATTTATGAAACCCTGTAGTCTAAAATCCATTGAAGAACCTCTATACAACAACCAGAGTACTACCATCCCAGAATACCGCCAAAGAGATTATTTCCAATACTCATTAGGGAATTATTAATAATGCGTTTCCCAGTACTACCGTTGAGCGAACTGAACCAGTAGAACCTTGCTTCAGGTCAATCTTTGCTAAAAGTTCAATTCGGTTTGAACCCGAATGAGCTTTTAGCAAAGTTTTACCTGAAACAGGGTTCTACTGGTTTGGTCCGCTCAACAATAGTCATGAACACTGGTGCATAAACCTGTCTAAGAGCGAAAAACAACCCTGTATCACACTCTCAGAGAGGGATACAGGGCTTTTATCGCTTTTGGACAGTGTCATACACCAGTTTAGTTTTGGTGAACTTTCGATTCACTTTAAACTAATTCTAACCAAACTGAACTTCTTGCAAAAGTTTGGTAAACGGGCCAAACCAAACTTTTCGAACGTTTTCTCATTATCATCATGTGCCATTTACGATGGGCAGCACTGTGACTCAGTGACATCACTGGGGTCCTGTGTTTAAATTTAACCGGAGATAACCTCTGTGTGGAGTTTGTAATGTATATTCTTGCTGTGTTTGTGCTGGTTTAATCCTACACTCCAAAAACATATTAACAGAATAATTGGCTTTTTATGAAATGGTCCTCAACCCTTGGACCTCCTGCAGTTCAACTGAACTTAATTTAGATCATCATAGAGCCCTGGGTGGTACTACTGTTGGGCCTGCCTTACAAATTTCTTAAATGCCCATAATTTTACAATGCTTTTATGCACCTAAATAGATGTGTAGTCCAATCCTATCCTTACAATCACCTTCCATCATCATCATCCTAATTGTGAGCTATAGTGGAAGTCATGCCTTTTCCTTTCCATATTGGTAATATCTGTCTACACAATCATTCCAGTTCAGGAAGTAGATAAAGTAAAATGAAACTTTGAGTAAGTCCTTACAAGATCTACAAAGAAGTCTGCAAAGCCTATACTTCACTTTATCTTAGAATAACGGAAGCCCCAGTTAGTTGCTTGTCCAGTACAGAGACACCATTGTGCCCATTTGCTCATGTCTTATATAAGATTCTGGGTTCATGGGCTCCACTTTTATGTAAGCTCTATTTACATGTGAAATTTTTTCCAAGCGATACAGGGAAATGAATACCATATGCTCCCCAGCTGTTTCATTCTGACAGGAACCATTAAAGGCGAAGCATGGAAATTAATTCTGTCTAAGTCTTATGAAAACACTTCTTTCTGCACAATGGTCTGACCAGCAGGGAAGACTCGGCTACACTTTCAGCTTCTTGTCAGCCTTGCAGACATGGATCTGCTGTTCTGGCTTATAACCCGGACCTGAACCTAACTGTCCAAACTTTTTTGTGCTACTGTTTATTTATTTCTTTGTTTGTTTAGAGGGTTGATATGGATCCAGCCTACTACAAATGACTAAATGCTGCGTCTGCACTAAAATGTAGTATCTCCAGTAGGACCACAATTCCATGTTGCTTTTTTCTCTTTCAGCATTTTTGTTATGTTTTTAAAGAGCTCTGTCATCAATTTCATGCTGGCTTAACCTCGAGCAGCATGAACCCGGGACGGGTATGCACATTACCCCAATGTATATCCTATTGCAAAGCACACGCAAGCCTTTCCGAACTCATAGCATGAAGACTGATAGATCTTTGCCCTTCTTTTGTCTAGGAAGAGAGCTATCAGTCTTTATACTGCAGGTGGAGAGAGATTAGTGGGCCTACTTCCATGACTCAGAGCTCCAATCCGAGTCAAAATTCAAAGTATGTTTTTTCTACATATGTCAGGAGCAGTGTTGTCTCTCCCCAAAGAGAGTACTGAGATGGGGTATGTGGAGACACCTAGGTGAGTGAGGAGACTTATAAGGCCATACATGCTCCTCTGGGTAAAATATGCAAATAAGGATGATGGAACAATACTTCTGCAGTGCCATCCAATAAATGGTGCTGCACAGGTATTGTTCTATCTTCCTTTTTTGCATATTTTACCCAGAGGAGCATGCATGGCCATATAAGTCTCCTCACTCACCTAGGTATTTCCACACACCCATTCTGGGTGCTCTCCTTGGGGAAAGACGATGCCCCTCCCGACCCACTCACCATTCTAGGTGTCTTCACACACCTTCTGGGCGCTCTCCCTAAGGAGAAATGATACCCCTCCCGACCTATGTCATAGGCCTCTCACCAGGTAAGCCAGAAAACTACTGCACACTGATGAGTGGAAAACACCCCAAAACAGCTGTGTGTATATGGCTTTCTGGCTTGGTTCCCTATTCCCAATCAATGTTTCAAAGGCTTGTTTGAAGATTCAGACATTGATTTGAAGGAATGTGGCCATCCAATAGATGGCGCTGCAGAGGTATTGTTTCATCTTCCTTATTTGCATTTTCTACATAAAACATACATGGAGGGCTATGTGCTATCCTGGGTTTGGGCAGTAAGAACCTATGACAGAATTCCCTTAAGATGGATTTCCCTTTAAATAAAAAGTAACGTCTTGTACATACAGATTCCTTTGCTTTCTTACATCAAGTTGGTGACTGTTGACTTGAGACATTTCTTAGGTTACTCATACATATAAGACAGCTGTACACAAAACGCTAATTTGACTCAGTTTAACTCCCGACTTTCCCTAGTGTACATGGATGCTTTGCTGAGTGTACATGTGTTTTAGATGTAATGAGGGAAAAAGCCGCTGTCAGGCACTTCTGGCAGCAGCTTATATCCCAAGAACAAAAGGATCGGGCAGCTGAAATCCAACTACACATCAGATGATCGGCCGATGCCTATCTTGGATACCTTAATTTTAAGCGAAAGCATAAAATCACTAACAACCACTAATAATCACTAAGTGTTTCTCACTATACCGAACCCAAACCATCCATGTATTGCGTGAAAAATTCCGATACGTGAATTGACATATTTAACACTACATTTCTCCTGTAATGGCCACTATGGGGATAAATGTATAGCTTTATTTCACATATGCCTTCAATGTTTAATAATGTGGCTCACCTGCAGACACTCAGTGAGATATAAATATACTTGTATAGAGTGTTTCACTGATGATTTAGATTAAAATAATTCACTATTGTAAACACTTTTGTCTAGTTGGCACCGAAAAGATTAACATTAATAAAACCAGTCATAATGTTTGCTTATATTCCATGTCATGTTAAGCCTCTGCATAATATACGTGCTCAAGTAAGTGATATCTTAATCTCTTCCAGCACAGGCTTTGTTCACTTATCGATCCGCCTCTTACAAATAGATTTGGTATCTTTAGGTTTAAAGTGAATATCCACCCATTAATACCATTTAGCTTTCATTAATCTAAATAGGTTTTAAATCCTCTGCAGATTAATTTCTTAATATATCTTTGTACTGGCAGTAAGTTTGTTTGACTTGTAGAAGGCTCCAAATTACCTGCATAGACAACTCTTAAACATTGCTGCCATTAGAGACAAGTATTAATATAGTATATGGTACGGGCGTAACTATAGAGGATGTGGTTGCACCCCAACCCAGGAGCCTTAAGAGGCCCATAAGGCCTTTCTTCTTCATATATGGGGCCTAGTACTATGAATGAAGCATTATATTTGGGGCCCTGTTACAGGTTTTGCATTGGGGCCCAGAAGCTTCAAGTTACGCCTCTGGTATTTGGAAAGCTCCCATGCTCCATCTAGTGGAGGCTTCAGACTTATTTTATTTTAGAGGGAACTTGCCACATGAGCCGGGCGATGTATTTGTGATACTCGCTCCCGAGATCCAGCAGTATCCTCCTCTGAAGTCACTGCATGGCATGAAAATCTGACTCTTTTCAGTGTCTAATGTGCACGTTCTCCTACACAAGTCTATAGGACCACAATTACATATCATGTGCCAACTTCAAATGGGGACACCTATAGATCGCGGATACAGGCGACTATAAAAAATTACATCACAGAACTCCCTGTCACATCCCCCAATGGCACCATAACTTAGTCCATAGTGCTGTGAGGACTGACTGGTTCTGCCTAAATCTACTGTATGTCTTCCCTCTCTAAGCTCTATATGACAAGAAAAGTGCTTTGATCACTATAAAGAATGAAGAAATTAATCAACACATACATTTTGACCTAAAAATGACATAAGGAAAGGTTTATATTTAAACATGATTGATTTGCACAGGGCTTTCTATATAAAGTTTATTATGTGTGTTATTTCAGTTTATTGATCTCAGGAGTCATGTATGCAGTGTTTGTTAGCGTGCAGCATGCTCACGGATGAGGAATATATACTGTCATAGTTTGGGGGTATTGAGCTCAGCAGATCGACATCTTTCCTCCACTAGATGGATGGTAACACACCAGAAAACCAAATCCAGGTCAGAATCAGGTCACAATACAAACAAGTACTCTGGCCCCCTAATGGCCAACACTGACACTGCATGGCTATATACATCCCCCTCTACCAAAGACTGTAGGTGTGGGAAAACATTGCTCGCGTATATGACTGAGTTTTTTGGCCATGTGAAAGTAGTCTAAGACATGAACAGAATGTAGAAATAGAAGAAAAAGGTGAAGTGGAGCAAGCCCGGTGTGAAAGTCTGCAATGAGGAACTTTTATTTATTTTCTTAGGAAGGTGCAGCCCCCCTAAGAAATATTCTGCCCATATGGTAACCATACGGAATCACAGACAAAGAAGGAAAAAACATGTTGGAGGGGTGAATATGGTTCTTATCAGGAATGGAAGATAGAAGTACAGGGTGTCTCAAAAATGTGGAAACACCTATGTAGAATTACAATAGGTAGGCAGATGGTGATCCAATTTTACATACAAGTTGCAGGGGAAGAGAAAAACCTGTTAGGTCATGTCACCAAAATGATGGCCATTTTGAATGCTGCCATATTGGATTCAACTCTAATTTTTCCAATTTCAACAGAAAACCAATCATGTGCTTCATTTTACCATAACTTCATTCTTTCTCATGTTAACACAGTGATTTTTCTTCATTACAGGCAATGCGAATGATGGCGTTATCTCAAGCAGAACGTGTTGAGTGGGTCCTTATGTCAGGTGAATGAAGCACATGTGTCATCACAGCTTATTTAAACTAAAGCCATGGAACCAGACCTCCCATTACCCACAGTGTAGTTGCCAAACTCCTTTCCAAATTCTGAGAAACAAGTTCTGTTGCCGATGAACCAAAATTTGGACAACCAAAAAACGTTACTGATGAAGCAACTGGAACCACTGTTCTGGCCTCACTCAGCAAGAGCCCACAACATATCACTCATTGTCTGTCTCAAGAATGTGGGGCTAGCAATGTCTCCATACAACCAATTTTTTCTTCACGTAAATTGCATCCTTACAAATTGCAGATGCCGCAACACCCGACAGAGCACAATCTCAACACGTTCTGCTTCAGATAACACCATCATTCCCATTGCCTATAATGAAGAAAAATCACTGTTTTAACATTAGAACCAATTAAGTTATATTATAATGAAACACAGCATTGTCTACCTTCCCACTGGAAAATTTTGAGTTGAGTCTACAATGGTGGCATACAAAATGGCTGTCATTTTGGTGACATGGCCTAACAGGTTTCTCCTTCCCCCACAGCTTACATGCAAAATTAGATCTGCAAAATTAGCCAAACCATTTTAATTCTATATGGGTTTACAGACACCTTGCATAATAAAAAAGACATTTTAATTAACTTTTTTAAAACAAAAATAAAGAACACAAATAAATTGTATATGCAAATGAGCAAAAAAAGGATACTTCAATTTATTTTATTAATACTTTCTTTTTTTAAATCTGCCTCTCATTTTGGTTACAAAATTGCATAAAAACTTGTAGGCCTACCATTACAGCTATGTGCCATTACGAAAACTGCCCTAATTCTAAGCAACTGAAGGAAACTATAGATCTCCTGATTCAGAGGATGCAGTTATATGTATATAAAGGATGTAGTACAGAGATGGATGGGAAATGTTATTCATCTGCACACAAGATGGAGCTCTTCTACAAAACTGTCAAATGAAGATTATGCATGATGGGATTATTTGCGTCTTGTAGTTTAATGGACAGATTTAGATAAGAAGAATTAGCATCAAGCAGCATCCAAATATTTGAGAGAGATAATGGGCTGTTTGTTTGTACTGAAGCTCTCCGGCACACATTTATTACTGATTCATACATCATTCACTCTTACAGTGTTTACAAATCAGATAGTTTTCATGATGCCCTAATCTTTCTGGATTAACTAAGGTCTGCCTCTAAAGAAAAACTCATTTTTCTACTCTACAGATCTTGGAAAAGGAAAACAGAATGCTATAATATAGAATGAATTAATCAGCGAATGGCTTTTCTGATGCATCAAATTTTGAATGCTTAGAAATTTTTGGCGAAAAAGTAATAGTTTTGCTCTTCTCATCAGTGTATACAAAGTAGTCAGTCGCTGGTAACAGGATTCTCAAGATAGGTCATCAATAGTTAATTGCCGGGGACCTGCCACTCTGGATCCCCGGCAATGAGCTGATCACCCGGCCTGCTGTTAGTGCAGCGGGCCAGACGTGGAACATAGGGAATGGGAGCGGAAGAGCTCTACCTGGCCTGAGCTCCCATTGATTTCCTAACCTAATAAAACTCCCACTTAATTAAATGAAAATGTTAATGAGTTTGCCCAAGAAAACACCTTGATCACCTATCATTAGGACAGTGGCATGTCATTTGAAAGGAGCTGAGCTGCTTTAAGGCCTATTTAAACAACAATTATCGCTCAAAATAGCTCAAAAGCCATTTTTTGAGCAATAATTGTTGCATCTAAACACGCCGCCATCATGCCCTGTTCATTCATCGCTCATTTC